>NC_091707.1:8797878-9100909 GCF_041296265.1 Equus caballus | reverse complement strand
TTCTGGCACCTCTGAGAGGTGGTTCCGGCATGCCCGGCAGGTGATACCGGAGTCTCCGGCATTTGGCTCTGGCACCTCTGAGAGGTGGTTCCGGAATGCGTGGCATGTGATTCCGGAGTGTCTGCCGAGTGGTTCTGGCGTAGCCGGCACTTGATTTTGGCGTGTCCACTAGGTGTTTGTGGGGAGTGGATCAGCTGGTTCCGGCATACTCGGCAGGTTGTACCGGCGTGTCCAGAACATGGTTCTGGCAAGTCTGAGAGGTGGTTCCGGCATGCCCGACACGTGGTTCCGGAGCATCCGCCAAGTGTTTCTGGCGTACCCGGCAGGTGATTTTGGCATGTCCGACAGGTGTTTCTTGCAAGTCGACCAGGTGGCTCAGGCATGCTCAGCTAGTGCTTCCGGCGTCTCTGGCACGTGGTTGTGGTGTGTCTGAGAGCTGGTTCTGGCATGTCCGGCAGATGATTCCGGAGTGTCCACCAAGTGGTTCTGGTATACCTGGCAGGCGATTTTGGCGTGTCAGGAAGGTGGTTCCGGCTAGTTGAGCAGGTGGATCAGGCGTGCTCGCCAGGGGGTTCAGGCGGGTCTGGCACGTGGTTTCGGTCTGTTCGGGGAGTGGTTCTGGCATCTCAGGCACATGGTTCTGGCACGTCTGAGAGGTGGTTGTGGCCGGCCCGACAGGTGATTCTGGAGTGTCCGCCAAGTGGTTCTGGCGTAGCTGAAAGGTGATGTTGGCTTGACCGGCAGGTGGTTCCAGCCAGCCCGGCAGGTGATTCCGGAGTGTCTGCCGAGTGGTTTTCGCGTAGCCGGCACGTGATTTTGGCGTGTCCAGCAGGTGGTTCCGGCTTGCTCGGCAGGTGGTACCGGAGTGTCCGGCATGTGGTTCTGGCACATCTGAGAGATGGTTCCGGCATGCCCGGCAGGTGATTCTGGAGTGTCCGGATTGTGGTTCTGGCACCTCTGAGAGGCGGTTCCGGCATGCCCGGCAGGTGGTTCCGGAGTGTCTGCCGAGTGGTTCTGGCGTAGCCGGCAGGTGATTCTGGCGTGTCCAGCAGGTGGTTCTGTGGAGAGGATCAGGTGGTTCCGGCATGCCCGGCAGGTGATTCCGGATTGTCCGGCATGCGGTTCTGGCACCTCTGAGAGGTGGTTCCGGCATGCCCGGCAGTTGGTTATGGAGTGTCTGCCAAGTGGTTCTGGAGTAGCCGGCAGGTGATTTTGCATGTCCGGCAATGGTTCCGGCGTGTCGAGCCGGTGGTTCCGGCATGTCCAGCAGGTGGTTCCGGCACGCCCGGCGGGTGATTCCGGAGTGTCCGGCATGTGGTTCTGGCACCTCTGAGAGGTGGTTCCGGAATGCCCGGCAGGTGATACCGGAATGTCCGGGCTTTGGTTCTGGCACCTCTGAGAGGTGGTTCCGAAATGCCTGGCATGTGATTCCGGAGTGTCTGCCGAGTGGTTCTGGCGTAGCCGGCAGGTGATTTTGGCGTGTCCAGCAGGTGGTTCCGGCGAGCTCTGCAGGTGGTTCAGGAGGGTCTGGCAGGTGGTTTCTGTCTGTTCGGGGTGTGGTTCCGGCATCTCAGGCACATGGTTCTGGCAAGTCTGTGAGGCGGTTCCGGCATGCCCGACAGGTGATTCCGGAGTGTTCGCCAAGTGGTTCTGGCGTAGCCGGCAGGTCATTTTGCATGTCCGGCGGTGGTTCCGGCGAGTCGAGCCGGTGGTTCCGGCGTAGCTGGCAGTTGATTTTGGCGTGTCCACTAGGTGGTTCTGGGGAGTGGATCAGCTGGTTCCGGCATACTCGGCAGGTGGTACCGGCGTGTCCAGAACATGGTCCTGGCAAGTCTGAGAGGTGGTTCCGACACGCCCGACAGGTGATTCCGGAGTGTCCGCAACATGGTTCTGGCGTACCCGGCAGGTGATTTTGGCGTGTCTGGCAGGTGCTTCTTGCAAGTCGAGCATTTGGCTCCGGCATGCTCAGCAGGTGCTTCCGGCGTGTCTGGCACGTGGTTCTGGTGTGTCTGAGAGCTGGTTCTGGCATGTCCGGGAGATGATTCCGGAGTGTCCACCAAGTGGTTGTGGCATACCCGGCAGGTGATTTTAGCGTGTCAGGTAGGTGGTTCCAGCGAGTCGAGTAGGTGGTTTCGGCGTGCTCGGAAGATGGTTCAGGCGGGTCTGGCATGTGGTTTCGTCTGTTCGGGCTGTGGTTCCGGCATCTCAGGCACATGGTTCTGGCACGTCTGACAGATGATTCCGGCATGCCCGGCAGGTGATTCGGGAGTGTCCGGCATGTGGTTCTGGCACCTCTGAGAGGTGGTTCCGGCATGCCCGGCAGGTGATTCCGGAGTGTCCGGCATGTGGTTCCGGCATGTCCGGCAGGTCGTTCCGGCATGCCCGGTAGGTGATTCCGGAGTGTCCGGCATATGGTTCTGGCACCTCTGAGAGGTGGTTCCGGCATGCCCGGCAGGTGATACCGGAGTGTTCGCCAAGTGATTCTGGCGTAGCCGGCAGGTGATTTTGCATGTCCGGCAATGGTTCCGGCGAGTCGAGCCGGTGGTTCCGGAATGTCCGGCTGGTGGTTCCGGCATGTCCGGCAGGTGGTTCCGGCATGTCCAGCATGTGGTTCCAGTATGCCCTGCAGGTGATTCCGGAGTGTCGGGCATGTGGTTCTGGCACCTCTGAGAGGTGGTTCCGGAATGCCTGGCCTGTGATTCCAGAGTGTCTGCCGAGTGGTTCTGGCGTAGCCGGCAGTTGATTTTGGCGTGACCACTAGGTGGTTCTGGGGAGTGGATCAGCTGGTTCCGGCATACTCGACAGGTGGTACCGGCGTGTCCAGAACATGGTTCTGGCAAGTCTGAGAGGTGGTTCCGTCACGCCCGACAGGTGATTCCGGAGCGTCCTCCCAGTGTTTCTGGCGTACCCGGCAGGTGATTTTGGCATGTCCGACAGGTGTATGTTGCGAGTCGAGCAGGTGGCTCAGGCATGCTCAGCTGGTGCTTCCGGCATCTCTGGCACGTGGTTCCGGCATGTCTGAGAGGTGGTTCCGCCATGCCCGGCAGATGATTCCGGAGAGTCCACCAAGTGGTTGTGGCATACCCGGCAGGTGATTTTAGCGTGTCAGGTAGGTGGTTCCAGCGAGTCGAGTAGGTGGTTCCGGAGTGCTCGGCAGGTGGTTCAGGCGGGTCTGGCAGGTGGTTTCGTCTGTTCGGGGTGTGGTTACGGCATCTCAGGCACATGGTTCTGGCACGTCTGATAGGTGGTTCCGGCCGGCCCGACAGGTGTTTTCATGGTGTCTGCCAAGTGGTTCTGGCATAGCTGGCAGGTGATGTTGGCGTGACCGGCAGGTGGTTCCAGCCAGCCCGGCAGGTGATTCCGAAGTGTTCACCAAATGGTTGTGGCGTAGCCGGAAGGTGATTTTGGCATGTCCAGTAGGTGGTTTTGGCGAGTCGAGCAGGTGGTTCTGGCGTGCTCGGCAGGTGCTTCCGGTGTCATTGGCATGTGGTTCCGGCATGTCTGAGAGGTGGTTCCGCCATGCCCGGCAGTTGATTCCGGAGTCTTCCCCAAGTGGTTCTGGAATAGCCGGCAGGTGATTTTGCATGTCCGGCAATGGTTCCGGCGAGTCGAGCCGGTGGTTCCGGCATGTCCGGCAGGTGGTTCCGGAATGCCCGGCAGGTGATTCCGGAGTGTTCACCAAGTGGTTCTGGCGTAGCCGGCAGGTGATTTTGCATGTCCGGTAATGGTTCCGGCGAGTTGAGCCGGTGGTTCCGGAATGTCCGGCAGGTGGTTCCGGCATGTCCGGCAGGTGGTTCCGGCATGTCCAGCACGTGGTTCCAGCATGCCCTGCAGGTGATTCCGGAGTGTCCGGCATGTGGTTCTGGCACCTCTGACAGGTGATTCCGGCATGCCCGGCAGGTGTACCGGAGTCTCCGGCATTTGGTTCTGGCACCTCTGAGAGGTGGTTCCGGAATGCCTGGCCTGTGATTCCAGAGTGTCTGCCGAGTGGTTCTGGCGTAGCCGGCAGGTGATTTTGGCGTGTCTGGCAGGTGTTTCTTGCAAGTCGAGCATTTGGCTCAGGCATGCTCAGCAGGTGCTTCCGACGTGTCTGTCACGTGGTTCTGGTGTGTCTGAGAGCTGGTTCTGGCATGTCCGGCAGATTTTTCCGGAGTGTCCAACAAGTGGTTGTGGCATACCCGGCAGGTGATTTTAGCGTGTCAGGTAGGTGGCTCCAGCGAGTCGAGTAGGTGGTTCCGGAGTGCTCGGCAGGTGGTTCAGGCGGGTTTGGCAGGTGGTTACTTCTGTTCGGGGTGTGGTTCCGGCATCTCAGGCACATGGTTCTGGCACGTCTGATAGGTGGTTCCGGCCGGCCCGACATGTGTTTCCATGGTGTCCGCCAAGTGGTTCTGGCATAGCTGGCAGGTGATGTTGGCGTGACCGGCAGGTGGTTCCAGCCAGCCCGGCAGGTGATTCCGAAGTGTTCACCAAATGGTTGTGGCGTAGCCGGAAGGTGATTTTGGCATGTCCAGCAGGTGGTTTTGGCGAGTCGATCATGTGGTTCTGGCGTGCTCGGCAGGTGCTTCCGGTGTCATTGGCATGTGGTTCCGGCATGTCTGAGAGGTGGTTCCGCCATGCCCGGCAGGTGATTCCGGAGTGTTCCCCAAGTGGTTCTGGCATAGCCGGCAGGTGATTTTGCATGTCCGGCAATGGTTCCGGCGAGTCGAGCCGGTGGTTCCGGCATGTCCGGCAGGTGGTTCCGGCATGCCCGGCAGGTGATTCCGGAGTGTCCGGCATGTGGTTCCAGCATGCCCGGCAGGTGATTCCGGAGTGTACGGCATGTGGTTCTGGCACCTCTGAGAGGTGGTTCCGGCATGCCCGGCAGGTGATACCGGAGTCTCCGGCATTTGGCTCTGGCACCTCTGAGAGGTGGTTCCGGAATGCCTGGCATGTGATTCCGGAGTGTCTGCCGAGTGGTTCTGGCGTAGCCGGCAGTTGATTTTGGCGTGTCCACTAGGTGGTTCTGGGGAGTGGATCAGCTGGTTCCGGCATACTCGGCAGGTGGTACCGGCGTGTCCAGAACATGGTTCTGGCAAGTCTGAGAGGTGGTTCCGGCACGCCCGACAGATGATTCCGGAGCCTCCGCCAAGTGTTTCTGGCGTACCCGGCAGGCGATTTTGGCATGTCCGACAGGTGTTCCTTGCAAGTCGAGCTGGTGGCTCAGGCATGCTCAGCTGGTGCTTCCGGCGTCTTTGGCACGTGGTTGTGGTGTGTCTGAGAGCTGGTTCTGGCATGTCCGGCAGATGATTCCCGAGCGTCCACCAAGTGGTTCTGGTATACCTGGCAGGTGATTTTGGCGTGTCAGGAAGTTGGTTCCGGCTAGTTGAGCAGGTGGATCAGGCGTGCTCGCCAGGGGGTTCAGGCGGGTCTGGCAGGTGGTTTCGGTCTGTTCGGGGAGTGGTTCCGGCATCTCAGGCACATGGTTCTGGCACGTCTGAGATGAGGTTGTGGCCGGCCCGACAGGTGATTACGGAGTGTCCGCCAAGTGGTTCTGGCGTTGCTGAAATGTGATGTTGGCGTGACCGGCAGGTGGTTCCATCCAGCCCGGCAGCTGATTCCGGAGTGTCTGCCGAGTGGTTCTGGCGTAGCCGGCACATGATTTTGGCGTGTCCAGCAGGTGGTTCCGGCGAGCTCGGCAGGTGGTACCCGCGTGTCCGGAACATGGTTCTGGCACATCTGAGAGATGGTTCCAGCATGCCCGGCAGGTGATTCCGGAGTGTCCGGCATGTGGTTCTGGCACCTCTGAGAGGTGGTTCCGGCATGCTCGGCAGGTGGTTCCGGAGTGTCTGCCGAGTGGTTCTGGCGTAGCCGGCAGGTGATTCTGGCGTGTCCAGCAGGTGGTTCTGGGGAGAGGATCAGGTGGTTCCAGCATACTCGGCAGGTGGTTCTGGCGTGACCGGCACGAGGTTCTGGCACGTCTGAGAGTTGGTTCCGGCATGCCCGACAGGTGATTCTGGAGTGTCCTCCTCGTGGTTGTGTCGTACCCGGCAGGTGATTTTGGCGTGTCTGGCAGGTGCTTCTTGCAAGTCGAGCATTTGGCTCAGGCATTCTCAGCAGGTGCTTCCGGCATGTCTGGCACGTGGTTCTGGTGTGTCTGAGAGCTGGTTCTGGCATGTCCGGCAGATGATTCCGGAGTGTCCACGAAGTGGTTGTGGCATACCCGGCAGGTGATTTTAGCGTGTCAGGTAGGTGGTTCCAACGAGTCGAGTAGGTGGTTCCGGCGTGCTCCGAAGGTGGTTCAGGCCGGTCTGGCAGGTGGTTTCGTCTGTTCGGGGTGTGGTTCCGGCATCTCAGGCACATGGTTCTGGCACGTCTGACAGCTGGTTCCGACATGCTCGGCAGGTGATTCGGGAGTGTCCGGCATGTGGATCTGGCACCTCTGAGAGGTGGTTCCGGCATGCCTGGCAGGTGATTCCGGAGTGTCCGGCATGCGGTGCTGGCACCTCTGAGAGTTGGTTCCGGCATGCCCGGCAGTTGGTTACGGAGTGTCTGCCAAGTGGTTCTGGAGTAGCCGGCAGGTGATTCTGTCGTATCCAGCAGGTGGTTCTGGGGAGTGGATCAGGTGGTTCCGGCATACTCAGCAGGTGGTACCGGCGTGTCCAGTACATGGTTCTGGCAAGTCTGAGAGGTGGTTCCGGCATGCCCGACAGGTGATTCCGGAGTGTTCGCCAAGTGGTTCTGGCGTAGCCGGCAGGTCATTTTGCATGTCCGGCGGTGGTTCCGGCGAGTCGAGCCGGTGGTTCCGGCGTGTCCGGCAGGTGCTTCTGGCGTGACCGGCACGACGTTCTGGCACGTCTGAGAGTTGGTTCCGGCATGCCCGACAGGTGATTCCGGAGTGTCTGCCACGTGGTTCTACGTACCCGGCAGGTGATTTTGGCGTGTCTGGCAGGTGCTTCATGCAAGTCGAGCATTTGGCTCAGGCATGCTCAGCAGGTGCTTCCGACGTGTCTGGCACGTGGTTCTGGTGTTTCTGAGAGCTGGTTCTGGCATGTCCGGCAGATGATTCCGGAGTGTCCACCAAGTGGTTGTGGCATACCCGGCAGGTGATTTTAGCGTTTCATGTAGGTGGTTCCAGCGAGTCGAGTAGGTGGTTCCGGCGTGCTCGGCAGGTGGTTCAGGCGGGTCTGGCAGGTAGTTTCGGTCTGTTCGGGGTGTGGTTCCGGCATCTCAGGCACATGGTTCTGGCACGTCAGATAGGTGGTTCCGGCCGGCCCGACAGGTGTTTCCATGGTGTCCGCCAAGTGGTTCTGGCATAGCTGGCAGGTGATGTTGGCGTGACCGGCAGGTGGTTCCAGCCAGCCCGGCAGGTGATTCCGAAGTGTTCACCAAACGGTTGTGGCGTAGCCGGAAGGTGATTTTGGCGTGTCCAGCAGGTGGTTTGGCGAGTCGAGCAAATGGTTCTGACGTGCTCGGCAGGTGCTTCCGGTGTCATTGGCATGTGGTTCCGGCATGTCTGAAAGTTGGTTCCGCCATGCCCGGCAGGTGATTCCGGAGTGTTCCCCAAGTGGTTCTGGCGTAGCCGGCTGGTGATTTTGCATGTCCGGCAATGGTTCCGGCGAGTCGAGCCGGTGGTTCCGGCATGTCCGGCAGGTGGTTCCGGAATGCCCGGCAGGTGATTCCGGAGTGTCCTGCATGTGTTTCTGGCACCTCTGAGAGGTGGTTCCGGCATGCCCGGCAGGTGACACCGGAGTGTTCGCCAAGTGGTTCTGGCGTAGCCGGCAGGTGATTTTGCATGTCCGGCAATGGTTCCGGCGAGTCGAGCCGGTGGTTCCAGAATATCCGGCAGGTGGTTCCGGCATGTCCGGCAGGTGGTTCCGGCATGTCCAGCACGTGGTTCCAGCATTCCCGGCAGGTGATTCCGGAGTTTCCGGCATGTGGTTCTGGCACCTCTGAGAGGTGGTTCCGGCATGCCCGGCAGGTGATACCGGAGTGTCCGGCATTTGATTCTGGCACCTCTGAGAGGTGGTTCCGGAATGCCTGGCCTGTGATTCCGGAGTGTCTGCCGAGAGGTTCTGGCATAGCCGGCAGTTGATTTTGGCGTGTCCACTAGGTGGTTGTGGGTAGTGGATCAGCTGGTTCCGGCATACTCGGCAGGTGTTACCGGCGTGTCCAGAACATGGTTCTGGCAAGTCTGAGAGGTGGTTCCGTCACGCCCGACAGGTGATTCCGGAGCGTCCGCCAAGTGTTTCTGGCGTACCCGGCAGGTGATTATCGCCTGTCCGACAGTTGTATCTTGCGAGTCGAGCAGCTGGCTGAGGCATGCTCAGCTGGTGCTTCCGGCGTCTCAGGCACGTGGTACTGGTGTGTCTGAGAGCTGGTTCTGGCATGTCCGGCAGATGATTCCGGAGTGTCCACCAAGTGGTTCTTGTATACCTGGCAGATGATTTTGGCGTGTCAGGAAGTTGGTTCCGGCTAGTTGATCAGGTGGATCAGGCGTACTCGCCAGGGGGTTCACGCGGGTCTGGCAGGTGGTTTTCTTCTGTTCGGGGAGTGGTTCCGGCATCTCAGGCTCATGGTTCTGGCACGTCTGAGAGGTGGTTCCGGCCGGCCCGACAGGTGTTTCCATGGTGTCCGCCAAGTGGTTCTGGCATAGCTGGCAGGTGATGTTTGCGTGACCGGCAGGTGGTTCCAGCCAGCCCGGCAGGTGATTCCGAAGAGTTCACCAAATGGTTGTGGCGTAGCCGGCAGGTTATTTTGGCGTGTCAGGAAGTTGGTTCCGGCTAGTTGAGCAGGTGGATCAGGCGTGCTCGCCAGGGGGTTCAGGCGGGTGTGGCAGGTGTTTTCTGTCTGTTCGGGGAGTGGTTCCGGCATCTCAGGCACATGGTTCTGGCACGTCTGAGAGGTGGTTCCGGCCGGCCGGAGAGGTTTTTCCGGAGAGTCCGCCAAGTGGTTCTGGCGTAGCTGAAAGTGATGTTGGCATGACCGGCAGGTGGTTCCAGCCAGCCCGGCATGTGATTCCGGAGTGTCTGCCGTGTGGTTCTGGCGTAGCTGGCAGGTGATTTTGGCGTGTACAGCAGGCGGTTCCAGCGAGCTCGGCAGGTGGTACCAGCATGTCGGGAACAAGGTTCTTGCACGTCTGAGAGATGGTTCCGGCATGCCCGGCAGGTGATTCGGGAGTGTCCGGCATGTGGTTCTGGCACCTCTGAGAGGTGGTTCCCGGCATGCCCGGCAGGTGATTCCGGAGTGTTCGGCATGTGGTTCTGGCACCTCTGAGAGGTGGTTCCGGCATGCCCGGCAGGTGGTTCCGGAGTGTCTGCCGCGTGGTTCTGGCGTAGTCGGCAGGTGATTCTGGCGTGTCCAGCAGGTGGTTCTGGGGAGTGGATCAGGTGGTTCCGGCATACTCGGCAGGTGGTACCGGCGTGTCCGGAACATGGTTCTGGCAAGTCTGAGAGGCGGTTCCGGCATGCCCGACTGGTGATTCCGGAGTGTCCGCAACACGGTTCTGGCGTACCCAGCAGGTGATTTTGGCGTGTCTGGCAGGTACTTCTTGCAAGTTGAGCATGTGGCTCCGGCATGCTCAGCAGGTGCTTCCGGCGTGTCTGGCACGTGGTTCTGGTGTGTCTGAGAGCTGGTTCTGGCATGTCCGGCAGATGATTCCGGAGTGTCCACCAAGTGGTTGTGGCATACCCGGCAGGTGATTTTAGCGTGTCAGGTAGGTGGTTGCGGCGAGTCGAGTAGGCGGTTCCGGCGTGCTTGGCAGGTGGTTCAGGCGGGTCTGGCAGGTGGTTTCGGTCTGTTCGGGGTGTGGTTCCGGCATCTCAGGCACATGGTTCTGGCACGTCTGAGAGGCGGTTCCGGCATGCCCGACAGGTGATTCCGGAGTGTCTGCCGTGTGGTTCTGGCGTAGCTGGCAGGTGATTTTGGTGTGTCCAGCAGGTGGTTCCGGCGAGCTCTGCAGGTGGTACCAGCGTGTCCGGAACATGGTTCTGGCACGTCTGAGAGATGGTTCCGTCATGCCAGCCAGGTGATTCCGGAGTGTCCGGCATTTGGTTCTGGCACCTCTGAGAGGTGGTTCCGGCATGCCTGGCAGGTGATACCGGAGTCTCCGGCATGTGGTTCTGGCACCTGTGATAGGTGGTTCCGGCTGCCCGGCAGGTGGTTCCGGAGTGTCTGCCGACTGGTTCTGGCGTAGTCGGCAGGTGATTCTGGCGTGTCCACTCGGTGGTTCTGGGGAGTGGATCAGGTGGTTCCGGCATACTCGGCAGGTGGTACCGGCGTGTCCAGAACATGGTTCTGGCAAGTCTGAGAGGTGGTTCCGGCACGCCAGACAGGTGATTCCGGAGTGTTCGCCAAGTGGTTCTGGCGTAGCCGGCAGGTCATTTTGCATGTCCGGCGGTGGTTCCGGCGAGTCGAGCCGGTGGTTCCGGCGTGTCCGGCAGGTGCTTCTGGCGTGACCGGCACGACGTTTTGGCACGTCTGAGAGTTGGTTCTGGCACGCCCGACTGGTGATTCCTGAGTGTTCGCCAAGTGGTTCTGGCGTAGCCGGCAGGTCATTTTGCATGTCCGGCGGTGGTTCCGGCATGTCCAGCAGGTGGTTCCGGCATGCCCGGCAGGTGATTCCGGAGTGTCCGGCATGTGGTTCCAGCATGCCCGGCAGGTGATTCCGGCGTGTCCGGCATGTGGTTCTGGCACCTCTGAGAGGTGGTTCCGGCATGCCCGGCAGGTGATACCGGAGTCTCCGGCATTTGGCTCTGGCACCTCTGAGAGGTGGTTCCGGAATGCGTGGCAGGTGATTCCGTAGTGTCTGCCGAGTGGTTCTGGCGTAGCCGGCACTTGATTTTGGCGTGTCCGCTAGGTGGTTGTGGGGAGTGGATCAGGTGGTTCCGGCATACTCGGCAGGTTGTACCGGCGTGTCCAGAACATGGTTCTGGCAAGTCTGAGAGGTGGTTCCGGCACGCCCGACACGTGATTCCGGAGCGTCCGCCAAGTGTTTCTGGCGTACCCGGCAGGTGATTTTGGCATGTCCGACAGGTGTTTCTTGCAAGTCGACCAGGTGGCTCAGGCATGCTCAGCTGGTGCTTCCGGCGTCTCTGGCACGTGGTTGTGGTGTGTCTGAGAGCTGGTTCTGGCATGTCCGGCAGATGATTCCGGAGTGTCCACCAAGTGGTTCTGGTATACCTGGCAGGCGATTTTCGCGTGTCAGGAAGTTGGTTCCGGCTAGTTGAGCAGGTGGATCAGGCGTGCTCGCCAGGGGGTTCAGGCGGGTCTGGCACGTGGTTTCGGTCTGTTCGGGGAGTGGTTCTGGCATCTCAGGCACATGGTTCTGGCACGTCTGTGAGGTGGTTGTGGCCGGCCCGACAGGTGATTCTGGAGTGTCCGCCAAGTGGTTCTGGTGTAGCTGAAAGTTGATGTTGGCGTGACCGGCAGGTGGTTCCAGCCAGCCCGGCAGGTGATTCCTGAGTGTCTGCCGAGTGGTTCTGGCGTAGCCGGCACGTGATTTTGGCGTGTCCAGCAGGTGGTTCCGGCTTGCTCGGCAGGTGGTACCGGCCTGTCCGGAACATGGTTCTGGCACATCTGACAGATGATTCCGGCATGCCCGGCAGGTGATTCCGGAGTGTCCGGCATGTGGTTCTGGCACCTCTGAGAGGCGGTTCCGGCATGCCCGGCAGGGGGTTCCGGAGTGTCTGCCGAGTGGTTCTGGCGTAGTCGGCAGGTGATTCTGGCGTGTCCAGCAGGTGGTTCTGTGGAGAGGATCATGTGGTTCTGGCATGCCCGGCAGGTGATTCCGGATTGTCCGGCATGCGGTTCTGGCACCTCTGAGAGGTGGTTCCGGCATGCCCGGCAGTTGGTTACGGAGTGTCTGCCAAGTGGTTCTGGAGTAGCCGGCAGGTGATTGTGGCGTATCCAGCAGGTGGTTCTGGGGAGTGGATCAGGTGGTTCCGGCATACTCGGCAGGTGGTACCGGCGTGTCCGGAACATGGTTTTGGCAAGTCTGAGAGGTGGTTCCGGCAGGCCCGACAGGTGATTCCGGAGTGTTCGCCAAGTGGTTCTGGCATAGCCGGCAGGTCATTTTGCATGTCCGGTGGTGGTTCCGGCGAGTCGAGCCGGTGGTTGCGGCGTATCCAGCAGGTGTTTCCAGTCTGTCCGGCAGGTGGTTCTGGCGTGACAGGCACGAGGTTCTGGCACGTCTGAGAGTTGGTTCCGGCCGGCCCGACAGGTGTTTCCATGGTGTCCGCCAAGTGGTTCTGGCGTAGCTGAAAGGTGATGTTGGCATGACCGGCAGGTGGTTCCAGACAGCCCGGCAGGTGATTCCGGAGTGTCTGCCGTGTGGTTCTGGCGTAGCTGGCAGGTGATTTTGGCGCATCCAGCAGGTGGTTCTGGCGAGCTCGGCAGGTGGTACCAGCGTGTCCGGAACATGTTTCTGGCACGTCTGAGAGATGGTTCCGGCATGCCCTGCAGGTGATTCCGGAGTGTCCGGCATGTGGTTCTCTCACCTCTGAGAGGTGGTTCCGGCATGCCCGGCAGGTGGTTCCGGAGTGTCTGCCAATTGGTTCTGGCGTAGTCGGCAGGTTATTCTGGCGTGTCCAGCATGTGGTTCTGGGGAGTGGATCAGGTGGTTCCGGCATACTCTGCAGGTGGTACCGGCGTGTCCAGAACATGGTTCTGGCAAGTCTGAGAGGCGGTTCCGGCATGCCCGACAGGTGATTCCGGAGTGTCTGCCGTGTGGTTCTGGCGTAGCCGGCAGGTGATTTTGGCGTGTCCAGCAGGTGGTTCCGGCGAGCTCTGCAGGTGGTTCAGGAGGGTCTGGCAGGTGGTTTCTGTCTGTTCGGGGTGTGGTTCCGGCATCTCAGGCACATGGTTCTGGCACGTCTGATAGGTGGTTCCGGCTGGCCCGACAGGTGTTTCCATGGTGTCCGCCAAGTGGTTCTGGCATAGCTGGCAGGTGATGTTGGCGTGACCGGCAGGTGGTTCCAGCAAGCCCGGCAGGTGATTCCGAAGAGTTCACCAAATGGTTGTGGCGTAGCCGGCAGGTGATTTTGGCGTGTCCAGCAGGTGGTTTTGGCGAGTCGAGCAGGTGGTTCTGGCGTGCTCGGCAGGTGCTTCCGGTGTCATTGGCATGTGGTTCCGGCATGTCTGAGAGGTGGTTCCGCCATGCCCGGCAGGTGATTCCGGAGTGTTCGCCAAGTGGTTCTGGCATAGCTGGCAGGTGATTTTGCATGTCCGGAAATGGTTCGGGCTAGTCGAGCCGGTGGTTCCGGCATGTCCAGCAAGTGGTTCCGGCATGCCCGTCAGGTGATTCCGGAGTGTCCGGCATGTGGTTCTGGCACCTCTGAGAGGTGGTTCCGGCATGCCCGGCAGGTGATACCGGAGTGTCCGGCATTTGGTTCTGGCACCTCTGAGAGGTGGTTCCGGAATGCCTGGCCTGTGATTCCGGAGTGTCTGCCGAGTGGTTCTGGCGTAGCCGGCAGTTGATTTTGGCGTGTCCACTAGGTGGTTCTGGGGTGTGGATCAGCTGGTTCCGGCATACTCGGCAGGTGGTACCGGCGTGTGTGAAACATGCTTCTGGCAATTCTGAGAGGTGGTTCCCTAATGCCCGACAGGTGATTCCGGAGTGTTCACCAAATGGTTGTGGCGTAGCCGGAAGGTGATTTTGCCGTGTCCAGCAGGTGGTTTTGGCGAGTCGAGCAGGTGGTTCTGGCGTGCTCGGCAGGTGCTTCCGGTGTCATTGGCATGTAGTTCCGGCATGCCTGAGAGGTGGTTCCGCCATTCCCGGCAGGTGGTTCCGGAGTGTCTGCCGAGTGGTTCTGGAGCCAGCACGGCAGGTGATTCCGAAGTGTTCACCAAATGGTTGTGGCGTAGCCGGCAGGTGATTTTGGCGTGTCAGGACGGCGGTTCCGGCTAGTTGAGCAGGTGGATCAGGCGTGCTCGCCAGGGGGTTCAGGCGGGTGTGGCAGATGGTTTCGGTCTGTTCGGGGAGTGGTTCCGGCATCTCAGGCACATGGTTTTGGCACGTCTGAGAGGTGGTTCCGGCCGGCCCGACAGGTGTTTCCGGAGTGTCCGCCAAGTGGTTCTGGCGTAGCTGAAAGGTGATGTTGGGGTGACCGGCAGGTGGTTCCAGCCAGCCCGGCAGGTGATTCCGGAGAGTCTGCCGAGTGGTTCTGGCATAGCCGGCAGGTGATTGTGGCGTGTCCAGCAGGTGGTTCCGGCGAGCTCGGCAGGTGGTACCGGCGTGCCCGGAACATGGTTCTGGCACGTCTGAGAGATGATTCCGGCATGCCCGGCAGGTGATTCCGGAGTGTCCGGCATGTGGTTCTGGCACCTCTGAGAGGTGGTTCCGGCATGCCCGGCAGGTGGTTCCGGAGTGTCTGCCGAGTGGTTCTGGCGTAGCCGGCAGGTGATTCTGGCGTGTCCAGCAGGTGGTTCTGGGGAGTGGATCAGGTGGTTCCGGCATACTCGGCAGGTGGTACCGGCGTGTCCGGAACATGGTTCTGGCAAATCTGACAGGTGGTTCTGGCATGCCCGACAGGTGATTCCGGAGTGTTCACCAAGTGGTTCTGGCGTAGCCGGCACGTCATTTTGCATGTTCGGCGGTGGTTCCGGCGAGTCGAGCCTGTGGTTCCGGCGTGTCCGGCAGGTGCTTCTGGCGTGACCGGCACGAGGTTCTGGCACGTCTGAGAGTTGGTTCCGGCATGCCCGACAGGTGATTCCGGAGTGTCCACCAAGTGGTTCTTGTATACCTGGCAGGTGATTTTGGCGTGTCAGGAAGTTGGTTGCGGCTAGTTGAGCAGGTGGATCAGGCGTGCTCGCCAGGGGGTTCAGGCGGGTCTGGCAGGTGGTTTCGGTCTGTTCGGGGAGTGGTTCCGGCATCTCAGGCTCATGGTTCTGGCACGTCTGAGAGGTGGTTCCGGCCGGCCCGACGGGTGTTTCCATGGTGTCCGCCAAGTGGTTCTGGCATAGCTGGCAGGTGATGTTGGCGTGACCGGCAGGTGGTTCCAGCAAGCCCGGCAGGTGATTCCGAAGAGTTCACCAAATGGTTGTGGCGTAGCCGGCAGGTGATTTTGGCGTGTCCAGCAGGTGGTTTTGGCGAGTCGAGCAGGTGGGTCTGGCGTGCTTGGCAGGTGCTTCCGGTGTCATTGGCATGTGGTTCCGGCATGTCTGAGAGGTGGTTCCGCCATGCCCGGCAGGTGATTCCGGAGTGTTCGCCAAGTGGTTCTGGCTAGCCGGCAGGTGATTTTGCATGTCCGGCAATGGTTCCGGCGAGTCGAGCCGGTGGTTCCGGCATGTCCGGGAGGTGGTTCCGGCATGCCCGGCATGTGATTCAGGAGTGTCCGGCATGTGGTTCTGGCACCTCTGAGAGGTGGTTCCGGCATGCCCGGCAGGTGATACCGGAGTCTACGGCATTTGGTTCTGGCACCTCTGAGAGGTGCTTCCGGAATGCCTGGCATGTGATTCCGGAGTGTCAGCCGAGTGGTTCTGACGTAGCCGGCAGGTGATTTTGGCGTGTCCAGAAGGTGGTTTTGGCGAGTCGAGCAGTTTGTTCTGGCGTGCTCGGCAGGTGCTTCCGGTGTCATTGGCATGTGGTTCCGGCATGTCTGAGAGGTGGTTCCGCCATGCCCGGCATGTGATTCCGGAGTGTCAGCCGAGTGGTTCTGGCTAGCCGGCAGGTGATTTTGCATGTCCGGCAATGGTTCCGGCGAGTCGAGCCGGTGGTTCCGGCATGTCCGGCAGGTGGTTCCGGCATGCCCGGTAGGTGATTCCGGAGTGTCCGGCATGTGGTTCTGGCACCTCTGAGAGGTGCTTCCGGCATGCCAGGCAGGTGATACTGGAGTGTTCGCCAAGTGGTTCTGGCGTAGCCGGCAGGTGATTTTGCATGTCCGGCAATGGTTCCGGCGAGTCGAGCCGGTGGTTCCGGAATGTCCGGCAGGTGGTTCCGGCATGTCCGGCAGTTTGTTCCGGGATGTCCAGCATGTGGTTACAGCATGCCCGGCAGGTGATTCCGGAGTGTCCGGCATGTGGTTCTGGCACCTCTGAGATGTGGTTCCGGCATTCCCGGCAAGTGATACCGGAGTGTCCGGCATTTGGTTCTCGCACCTCTGAGAGGTGGTTCCGGAATGCCTGGCCTGTCTTTCCGGAATGTCTGCCGAGTGGTTCTGGCGTAGCCGGCAGTTGATTTTGGCGTTTCCACTAGGTGTTTCTGGGGAGTGGATCAGCTGGTTCCGGCATACTCGGCAGGTGGTACCGGCGTGTCCAGAACATGGTTCTGGCAAGTCTGAGAGGTGGTTCCGGCACGCCCGGCAGGTGATTCCGAAGAGTTCACCAAATGGTTGTGGCGTAGCCGGCAGGTGATTTTGGCGTGTCAGGACGGCGGTTCCGGCTAGTTGAGCAGGTGGATCAGGCGTGCTCGCCAGGGGGTTCAGGCGGGTCTGGCAGGTGGTTTCGGTCTGTTCGGGGAGTGGTTCCGACATCTCAGGCACATGGTTCTGGCACGTCTGAGAGGTGGTTCCGGCCGGCCGGAGAGGTGTTTCCGGAGTGTCCGCCAAGTGGTTCTGGCGTAGCTGAAAGGTGATGTTGGCGTGACCGGCAGGTGGTTCCAGCCAGCCCGGCAGGTGATTCCGGAGTGTCTGCCGAGTGGTTCTGGCGTAGCCGGCAGGTGATTTTGGCGTGTCCAGCCGGTGGTTCTGGCGAGCTCGGCAGGTGGTACCAGCGTGTCCGGAACATGGTTCTGGCACGTCTGAGAGATGGTTCCGGCATGCCAGGCAGGTGATTCCGGAGCGTCCGCCACGTGGTTCTGGTGTACCCGATAGGTGATTTTGGCGTGTCTGGCAGGTATTTCTTGCAAGTCGAGCATTTGGCTCAGGCATGATCAGCAGGTGCTTCCGGCGTGTCTGGCACGTGGTTCTGGTGTGTCTGAGAGCTGGTTCTGGCATGTCCGGCAGATGATTCCGGAGTGTCCACCAAGTGGTTCTGGTAGACCTGGCAGGTGATTTTGGCGTGTCTGGAACGTGCTTCCGGCCAGTTGAGCAGGTGGATCTGGCGTGCTCGCCAGGGGGTTCAGGCGGGTCTGGCAGGTGGTTTCGGTCTTTTCGGGGTGTGGTTCCGGCATCTCAGGCACATGGTTCTGGCACGTCTGAGATGTGGTTCTGGCCGGCCCTACAGGTGTTTCCGGAGTGTCCGCCAAGTGGTTCCTGCGTAGCTGAAAGGTGATGTTGGCGTGACCGGCAGGTGGTTCCAGCCAGACCGGCAGGTCATTCCGGAGTGTCTGCTGAGTGGTTCTGGCGTAGCCGGCAGGTGATTTTGGCGTGTCCAGCAGGTGGTTCCGGCGAGCTCGGCAGGTGGTACCGGCGTGTCCTGAACATGGTTCTGGCACGTCTGAGAGATGGTTCCGGCATGCCAGGCAGGTGATTCCGGAGTGTCCGGCATGCGGTTCTTGCACCTCTGAGAGGTGGTTCCGGCATGCCCAGCAGGTGGTTCCGGAGTGTCTGCCGAGTGGTTCTGGCGTAGCCGACAGGTGATTCTGGCGTGTCCAGCAGGTGGTTCTGGGGTGTGGATCAGGTGGTTCCGGCATACTCGGCATGTGGTACCGGCGTGTCCGGAACATGGTTCTGGCAAGTCTGAGAGGAGGTTCCGGCATGCCCGACAGGTGATTCCGGAGTGTTCGCCAAGTGGTTCTGGCATAGCCGTCAGGTCATTTTGCATGTCCGGCGGTGGTTCCGGCGAGTCGAGCCGGTGGTTCCGGCGTGTCCAGCAGGTGTTTCCTGTCTGTCCGGCAGGTGCTTCTGGCGTTTCCGGCACGAGGTTCTGGCACGTCTGAGAGTTGGTTCCGGCATTCCCGACAGGTGATTCCGGAGTGTCGGCCACGTGTTTCTGGCGTACCCGGCAGGTGATTTTGGCGTGTCTGGCAGGCGTTTCTGGCAAGTCGAGCATTTGGCTCAGGCATGCTCAGCAGGTGCCTCCGGCGTGTCTGGCACGTGGTTCTGGTGTGTCTGAGAGCTGGTTCTGGCATGTCTGGCAGATGATTCCGGAGTGTCCACCAAGTGGTTGTGGCATACCCGGCAGGTGATTTTAGCGTGTCAGGTAGGTGGTTCCAGCGAGTCGAGTAGGTGGTTCCGGCGTGCTCGGCAGGTGGTTCAGGCGGGTCTGGCAGGTGGTTTCGGTCTGTTCGGGGAGTGGTTCCGGCATCTCAGGCACATGGTTCTGGCACGTCTGATAGGTGGTTCCGGCCGGCCCGACAGGTGTTTCCATGGTGTCCGCCAAGTGGTTCTGGCATAGCTGGCAGGTGATGTTGGCGTGACCGGCAGGTGGTTCCAGCCAGCCCGGCAGGTGATTCCAGAGTGTCTGCCGAGCGGTTCTGGCATAGCCGGCAGGTGATTTTGGCGCGTCCAGCGGGTGGTTTTGACGATTCGAGCAGGTGGTTCTGGCGTGCTCGGCAGGTGCTTCTGGTGTCATTGTCATGTGGTTCCGGCATGACTGAGAGGTGGTTCAGCCATGCCAGGCAGGTTATTCCGGAGTGTTCGCCAAGTGGATCTCGCGTAGCCGGCAGGTGATTTTGCATGTCCGGCAATGGTTCCGGCGTGTCGAGCCGGTGGTTCCGGCATGTCCAGCAGGTGGTTCCGGCACGCCCGGCAGGTGATTCCGGAGTGTCCGGCATGTGGTTCTGGCACCTCTGAGAGGTGGTTCCGGAATGCCCGGCAGGCGATACCGGAATGTCCAGGCTTTGGTTCTGGCACCTCTGAGAGGTGGTTCCGAAATGCCTGGCATGTGATTCCGGAGTGTCTGCCGAGTGGTTCTGGCGTAGCCGGCAGGTGATTTTGGCGTGTCCAGCAGGTGGTTCCGGCGAGCTCAGCAGGTGGTTCAGGCGGGTCTGGCAGGTGGTTTCTGTCTGTTCGGGGTGTGGTTCCGGCATCTCAGGCTCATGGTTCTGGCACGTCTGATAGGTGGTTCCGGCCGGCCCGACAGGTGTTTCCATGGTGTCCGCCAAGTGGTTCTGGCATAGCTGGCAGGTGATGTTGGCGTGACCGGCAGGTGGTTCCAGACAGCCCGGCAGGTGATTCCGAAGAGTTCACCAAATGGTTGTGGCGTAGCCGGCAGGTGATTTTGGCGTGTCCAGCAGGTGGTTTTGGCGAGTCGAGCAGGTGGTTCTGGCGTGCTCGGCAGGTGCTTCCGGTGTCATTGGCATGTGGTTCCGGCATGTCTGAGAGGTGGTTCCGCCATGCCCGGCAGGTGATTCCGGAGTGTTCGCCAAGTGGTTCTGGCATAGCCCGCAGGTGATTTTGCATGTCCGGAAATGGTTCGGGCTAGTCGAGCCGGTGGTTCCGGCATGTCCGGCAAGTGGTTCCGGCATGCCCGTCAGGTGATTCCGGAGTGTCCGGCATGTGGTTCTGGCACCAATGAGAGGTGGTTCCGGCATGCCCGGCAGGTGATACCGGAGTGTCCGGCATTTGGTTCTGGCACCTCTGAGAGGTGGTTCCGGAATGCCTGGCCTGTGATTCCGGAGTGTCTGCCGAGTGGTTCTGGCGTAGCCGGCAGTTGATTTTGGCGTGTCCACTAGGTGGTTCTGGGGAATGGATCAGCTGGTTCCGGCATACTCGGCAGGTGGTACCGGCGTGTCTGAAACATGCTTCTGGCAATTCTGAGAGGTGGTTCCCTAATGCCCGACAGGTGATTCCGGAGTGTTCACCAAATGGTTGTGGCGTAGCCGGAAGGTGATTTTGGCGTGTCCAGCAGGTGGTTTTGGCGAGTCGAGCAGGTGGTTCTGGCGTGCTCGGCAGGTGCTTCCGGTGTCATTGGCATGTAGTTCCGGCATGCCTGAGAGGTGGTTCCGCCATTCCCGGCAGGTGGTTCCGGAGTGTCTGCCGAGTGGTTCTGGAGCCAGCACGGCAGGTGATTCCGAAGTGTTCACCAAATGGTTGTGGCGTAGCCGGCAGGTGATTTTGGCGTGTCAGGACGGCGGTTCCGGCTAGTTGAGCAGGTGGATCAGGCGTGCTCGCCAGGGGGTTCAGGCGGGTGTGGCAGATGGTTTCGGTCTGTTCGGGGAGTGGTTCCGGCATCTCAGGCACATGGTTTTGGCACGTCTGAGAGGTGGTTCCGGCCGGCCCGACAGGTGTTTCCGGAGTGTCCGCCAAGTGGTTCTGGCGTAGCTGAAAGGTGATGTTGGGGTGACCGGCAGGTGGTTCCAGCCAGCCCGGCAGGTGATTCCGGAGAGTCTGCCGAGTGGTTCTGGCATAGCCGGCATGTGATTGTGGCGTGTCCAGCAGGTGGTTCCGGCGAGCTCGGCAGGTGGTACCGGCGTGTCCGGAACATGGTTCTGGCACGTCTGAGAGATGATTCCGGCATGCCCGGCAGGTGATTCCGGAGTGTCCGGCATGTGGTTCTGGCACCTCTGAGAGGTGGTTCCGGCATGCCCGGCAGGTGGTTCCGGAGTGTCTGCCGAGTGGTTCTGGCGTAGCCGGCAGGTGATTCTGGCGTGTCCAGCAGGTGGTTCTGGGGAGTGGATCAGGTGGTTCCGGCATACTCGGCAGGTGGTACCGGCGTGTCCGGAACATGGTTCTGGCAAGTCTGACAGGTGGTTCTGGCATGCCCGACATGTGATTCCGGAGTGTTCGCCAAGTGGTTCTGGCGTAGCCGGCAGGTCATTTTGGCGTGTCCAGTGGGTGGTTTTGGCAAGTCGAGCAGGTGGTTCTGGCGTGCTCGGCAGGTGCTTCCGGTGTCATTGGCATGTGGTTCCGGCATGTCTGAGACGTGGTTCCGCCATGCCCGGCAGGTGATTCCGGAGTGTTAGCCAAGTGGTTCTGGCGTAACCGGCAGGTGATTTTGCATGTCCGGCAATGGTTCCGGCAAGTCGAGCCGGTGGTTCCGGCATGTCCAGCAGGTGGTTCCGGAATGCCCGGCAGGTGATTCCAGAGTGTCCGGCATGTGGTTCTGGCACCTCTGAGAGGTGGTTCCGGCATGCCCGGCAGGTGATACCGGAGTCTCCGGCATTTGGTTCTGGCACCTCTGAGAGGTGGTTGCGGAATGCCTGGCATGTGATTCCGGAGTGTCTGCCGAGTGGTTCTGGTGTAGCCGGCAGTTGATTTTGGCGTGTCCACTAGGTGGTTCTGGGGAGTGGATCAGCTGGTTCCGGCATACTCGGCAGGTGGTACCGGCGTGTCCAGAACATGGTTCTGGCAAGTCTGAGACGTGGTTCCGGCACGCCCGACAGATGATTCTGCAGCGTCAGCCAAGTGTTTCTGGCGTACCCGGCAGGTGATTTTCGCCTGTCCGACAGGTGTATTTTGCGAGTCGAGCAGGTGGCTGAGGCATGCTCAGCTGGTGCTTCCGGCGTCTCTGGCACGTGGTTCTGGTGTGTCTGAGAGCTGGTTCTGGCATCTCCGGCAGATGATTCCGGAGTGTCCACCAAGTGGTTCTTGTATACCTGGCAGGTGATTTTGGCGTGTCAGGAAGTTGGTTCCGGTTAGTTGAGCAGGTGGATCAGGCGTGCTCGCCAGGGGGTTCAGGCGGGTCTGGCAGGTGGTTTCGGTCTGTTCGGGCAGTGGTTCCGGCATCTCAGGCACATGGTTCTGGCACGTCTGACAGGTGGTTCCGGCCGGCCCGACAGGTGTTTCCATGGTGTCCGCCAAGTGGTTCTGGCATATCTGGCAGGTGATGTTGGCGTGACCGGCAGGTGGTTCCAGCAAGCCCGGCAGGTGATTCCGAAGAGTTCACCAAATGGTTGTGGCGTAGCCGGCAGGTGATTTTGGCGTGTCCAGCAGGGGGTATTGGAGAGTCGAGCCGGTGATTCCGGCATGTCCGTCAGTTGGTTCCGGCATGCCTGGAAGGTGATTCCAGAGTGTCCGGCATGTGGTTCTGGCACCTCTGAGAGGTAGTTCCGGCCGGCCCGACAGGTGTTTCCGGAGTGTCCGCCAAGTGGTTCCGGCGTAGCTGAAAGGTGATGTTGGCGTGACCGGCAGGTGGTTCCAGCCAGCCCGGCAGGTGATTCCGGAGTGTCTGCCGAGTGGTTCTTGCGTAGCCGGCAGGTGATTTTGGCGTGCCCAGCAGGTGGTTCCGGCGAGCTCGGCAGGTGGTACCAGCGTGTCCGGAACAAGGTTCTGGCATGTCTGAGAGATGGTTCCGTCATGCCAGGCAGGTGATTCCGGAGTGTCCGGCATGTGGTTCGGGCACCTCTGAGAGGTGGTTCCGGCATGCCCGGCAGGTGATTACGGAGTGTCCGGCATTTGGTTCTGGCACCTCTGATAGGTGGTTCCGGCATGCCCGTCAGGTGATTCCGGAGTGTTCGCCAAGTGGTTCTGGCATAGCCGGCAGGTCATTTTGCATGTCCGGCGGTGGTTCCGGCGAGTCGAGCCGGTGGTTGCGGCGTATCCAGCAGGTGTTTCCGGTCTGTCCGGCAGGTGGTTCTGGCGTGACCGGCACGAGGTTCTGGCACGTCTGAGAGTTGGTTCCGGCATGCCCGACAGGTGATTCCGGAGTGTCCGCCACATGGTTCTGGCGTACCCGGCAGGTGATTTTGGCGTGTCTGGCAGGTGCTTCTTGCAAGTCGAGCATTTGGCTCAGGCATGCTCAGCAGGTGCTTCCGGCATATCTGGCACGTGGTTCTGGTGTGTCTGAGAGCTGGTTCTGGCATGTCCGGCAGATGATTCCGGAGTGTCCACCAAGTGGTTGTGGCATACCCGGCAGGTGATTTTAGCGTGTCAGGTAGGTGGTTCCAGCGAGTCGAGTAGGTGGTTCCGGCGTGCTCGGCAGGTGGTTCAGGCCGGTCTGGCAGGTGGTTTCGTCTGTTCGGGGTGTGGTTCCGGCATCTCAGGCACATGGTTCTGGCACGTCTGACAGATGGTTCCGGCATGACCGGCATGTGATTCGGGAGTCTCCGGCATGTGGTTCTGGCACCTCTGAGAGGTGGTTCGGGCATGCCCGGCAGGTGATTCCGGAGTGTCCGGCATTTGGTTCTGGCACCTCTGAGAGGTGGTTCCGGAATGCGTGGCATGTGATTCCCGAGTGTCTGCCGAGTGGTTCTGGCGTAGCCAGCAGGTGATTTTGGCGTGTCCAGCAGGTGGTTCCGGCAAGCTCGGCAGGTGGTTCCGGCATGTCCGGAACATGGTTCTGGCAAGTCTGAGAGATGGTTCCGGCATGCCCGGCAGGTGATTCCGGAGTGTCCGGCATGTGGGTCTGGCACCTCTGAGAGGTGGTTCCGGCATGCCCAGCAGTTGGTTACGGAGTGTCTGCCGAGTGGTTCTGGAGTAGCCGGCAGGTGATTCAGGCGTATCCAGCAGGTGGTTCTGGGGAGTGGATCAGGTGGTTCTGGCATACTCGGCAGGTCGTACCGGCGTTTCCGGAACATGGTTCTGGCACGTCTGAGAGGTGGTTCCGGCCGGCCCGAAAGGTGTTTCCATGGTGTCAGCCAAGTGGTTCTGGCATAGCTGGCAGGTGATGTTGGCGTGACCGGCAGGTGGTTCCAGCCAGCCCGGCAGGTGATTCCGAAGCGTTCACCAAATGGTTGTGGCGTAGCCGCCAGGTGATTTTGGCGTGTCCAGCAGGTGGATTTGGCGAGTCGAGCAGGTGGTTCTGGCGTGCTCGGCAGGTGCTTCCGGTGTCACTTGAATGTGGTTCCGGCATGTCTGAGAGGTGGTTCCGCCATGCCCGGCAGGTGATTCCGGAGTGTTCGCCAAGTGGTTCTGGCGTAGCCGGCAGGTGATTTTGCATGTCCGGCAATGGTTCCGGCGAGTCGAGCCGGTGGTTCCGGCATGTCCGGCAGGTGGTTCCGGCATGCCCGGCAGGTGATTCCGGAGTGTCCGGCATGTGGTTCTGGCACCTCTGAGAGGTGGTTCCGGCATGCCAGGCAGGTGATACCGGAGTGTTCGCCAAGTGGTTCTGGCGTAGCCGGCAGGTGATTTTGCATGTCCGGCAATGGTTCCGGCGAGTCGAGCCGGTGGTTCCGGAATGTCCGGCAGGTGGTTCCGGCATGTCCGGCAGGTGGTTCCGGCATGTCCAGCACGTGGTTCCAGCATGCCCTGCAGGTGATTCTGGAGTGTCCGGCATGTGGTTCTGGCACCTCTGAGAGGTGGTTCCGGCATGCCCGGCAGGTGTACCGGAGTCTCCGGCATTTGGTTCTGGCACCTCTGAGAGGTGGTTCCGGAATGCCTGGCCTGTGATTCTGGAGGGTCTGCCGAGAGGTTTTGGCGTAGCAGGCAGTTGATTTTGGCGTGTCCACTAGGTGGTTCTGGGGAGTGGATCAGCTCGTTCCGGCATACTCAGCAGGCGGTACCGGCGTGTCCAGAACATGGTTCTGGCAAGTCTGAGAGGTGGTTCCGGCACGCCCGACAGGTGATTCCGGAGCGTCCGCCCAGTGTTTCTTGCGTACCCGGCAGGTGATTTTGGCATGTCCGACAGGTGTATCTTGCGAGTCGAGCAGGTGGCTCAGGCATGCTCAGCTGGTGCTTCCGGCATCTCTGGCACGTGGTTGTGGTGTGTCTGAGAGCTGGTTCTGGCATCTCCGGCAGATGATTCCGGAGTGTCCACCAAGTGGTTCTTGTATACCTGGGAGGTGATTTTGGCGTGTCAGGAAGTTGGTTCCAGCTAGTTGAGCAGGTGGATCAGGCGTGCTTGCCAAGGGCTTCAGGCAGGTCTGGCAGGTGGTTTCGGTCTGTTCGGGGAGTGGTTCCGGCATCTCAGGCTCATGGTTCTGGCACGTCTGAGAGGTGGTTCCGGCCGGCCCGACAGGTGTTTCTATGGTGTCCGCCAAGTGGTTCTGGCATAGCTGGCAGGTGATATTGGCGTGACCGGCAGGTGGTTCCAGCCAGCCCGGCAGGTGATTCCGAAGCGTTCACCAAATGGTTGTGGCGTAGCCGGCAGGTGATTTTGGCGTGTCCAGCAGGTGGTTTTGGCGAGTCGAGCAGGTGGTTCTGGCGTGCTCGGCAGGTGCTTCCAGTGTCATTGGCTTGTGGTTCCGGCATGTCTGAGAGGTGGTTCCGGCATGCCCGGCAGGTGGTTCCGGAGTGTCTGCCGAGTGGTTCTGGAGCCAGCCCGGCAGGTGATTCCGAAGAGTTCACCAAATGGTTGTGGCGTAGCCGGCAGGTGATTTTGGCGTGTCAGGAAGTTGGTTCCGGCTAGTTGAGCAGGTGGATCAGGCGTGCTCGCCAGGGGGTTCAGGCGGGTCTGGCAGGTGGTTTCGGTCTGTTCGGGGAGTGGTTCCGGCATCTCAGGCACATGGTTCTGGCACGTCTGAGATGAGGTTGTGGCCGGCCCGACAGGTGATTCCGGAGTGTCCGCCAAGTGGTTCCGGCGTAGCTGAAAGGTGATGTTTGCGTGACCGGCAGGTGGTTCCAGCCAGCCCGGCAGGTGATTCCGGAGTGTCTGCCGAGTGGTTCTGGCGTAGCCGGCACATGATTTTGGCGTGTCCAGCAGGTGGTTCCGGTGAGCTCGGCAGGTGGTACCGGCGTGTCCGGAACATGGTTCTGGCACGTCTGAGAGATGGTTCCGGCATGCCCGGCAGGTGATTCCGGAGTGTCCGTCATGTGGTTCTGGCGCCTCTGAGAGGTGGTTCCGGCATGCCCGGCAGTTGGTTATGCAGTGTCTGCCGAGTGGTTCTGGCGTAGCCGGCAGGTGATTCTGGCGTATCCAGCAGGTGGTTTTGGGGAGTGGATCAGGTGGTTCCGGCATACTCGGCAGGTGGTACCGGCGTGTCCGGAACTTGGTTCTGGCAAGTCTGAGAGGTGTTTCCGGCATGCCCGACAGGTGATTCCGGAGTGTTCGCCAACTGGTTCTGGCGTAGCCGGCAGGTCATTTTGCATGTCCGGCGGAGGTTCCGGCGAGTCGAGCCGGTGGTTCCGGCGTGTCCAGCAGGTGTTTCCGGTCTGTCCGGCAGTTGGTTCTGGCGTGACCGGCACGAGGTTCTGCCACGTCTGAGAGTTGGTTCCGGCATGCCAGACAGGTGATTCCGGAGTGTCCGCAACGTGGTTCTGGCGTACCCGGCAGGTGATTATGGCGTGTCTGGCAGGTGTTTCTTGCAAGTCGAGCATTTGGCTCAGGCATGCTCAGCAGGTGCTTCCGGCGTGTCTGGCACGTGGTTCTGGTGTGTCTGAGAGCTGGTTCTGGCATGTCCGGCAGATGATTCCGGAGTGTCGACCAAGGGGTTGTGGCATACCCGGCAGGTGATTTTAGCGTGTCAGGTAGGTGGTTCCGGCGAGTCGAGTAGGTGGTTCCGGCGTGCTCGGCAGGTGGTACAGGCGGGTCCGGCAGGTGGTTTCGGTCTGTTCGCGCTGTGGTTCCGGCATCTCAGGCACATGGTTCTGGCACGTCTGGGAGGTGGTTCCGGCCGGCCCGACGGGTATTTCCATGGTGTCCGCCAAGTGGTCCTGGCAAAGCTGGCAGGTGATGTCGGCGTGACCAGCAGGTGGTTCCAGCCAGCCGGGCAGGTGATTCCGAAGAGTTCAGCAAATGGTTGTGGCGTAGCCGGCAGGTGATTTTGGCGTGTCCAGCTGGTGGTTTTGGCGATTCGAGCAGGTGGTTCTGGCGTGCTCGGCAGGTGCTTCCGGAGTCATTGGCATGTGGTTCCGGCATGTCTGAGAGGTGGTTCCGCCATGCCCGGCAGGTGATTCCGGAGAGTTCGCCAAGTGATTCTGGCGTAGCCGGCAGGTGATTTTGCATGTCCGGCAATGGTTCCGGCGAGTCGAGCCGGTGGTTCCGGCATGTCCGGCAGGTGATACCGGAGTGTTCGCCAAGTGTTTCTGGCGTAGCCGGCAGGTGATTTTGCATGTCCGGCAACGGTTCTGGCGAGTTGAGCCGGTGGTTCCGGAATGTCCCGAAGGTGGTTCCGGCATGTCCGGCAGGTGGTTCCGGCATGTCCAGCACGTGGTTCCAGCATGCCCGGCAGGTGATTCCGGAGTGTCCGGCATGTGGTTCTGGCACCTCTGAGAGGTGGTTCCAGAATGCCCGGCCTGTGATTCCGGAGTTTCTGATGAGTGGTTCTGGCGTGGTCGGCAGGTGATTCTGGCGTGTCCACTAGGTGGTTCTGGGGAGTGGACCAGGTGGTTCCAGCAACTCGGCAGGTGGTACCGGCGTGTCCAGAACATGGTTCTGGCAAGTCTGAGGGTTGGTTCCAGCACACCCGACAGGTGATTCCGGAGTGTTCGCCAAGTGGTTCTGGCGTAGCCGGCAGGTCATTTGCATGTCCGGCGGTGGTTCCGGCGAGTCGAGCCGGTGGTTCCGGCATGTCCGGGAGGTGGTTCCGGCATGCCCGGCAGGTGATTCCGGAGTGTCCGGCATGTGGTTCTGGCACCTCTGAGAGGTGGTTCCGGCATGCCCGGCAGGTGATACCGGAGTGTCCGGCATTTGGTTCTGGCACCTCTGAGAGGTGGTTCCGGATTGCCTGGCTTGTGATTCCGGAGTGTCAGCCGAGTGGTTCTTGCGTAGCCGGCAGGTGATTTTGGCGTGTCCAGCAGGTGGTTCTGGCGAGTCGAGCAGGTTGTTCTGGCGTGCTCGGCAGGTGCTTCCGGTGTCATTGGCATGTGGTTCCGGCATGTCTGAGACGTGGTTCCGCCATGCCCGGCAGGTGATTCCGGAGTGTTCGCCAAGTGGTTCTGTCGTAGCCGGCAGGTGATTTTGCATGTCCGGCAATGGTTCCGGCGAGTCGAGCCGGTGGTTCCGGAATGTAGGGCAGGTGGTTCCGGCATGTCCGGCACGTGGTTCCGGCATGTCCAGCATGTGGTTCCAGCATGCCCTGCAGGTGATTCCGGAGTGTCCGGCATGTGGTTCTGGCACCTCTGAGAGGTGGTTCCGGCATGCCCGGCAGGTGATACCGGAGTGTCCGACATTTGGTTCTGGTACCTCTGAGAGGTGGTTCCGGAATGCCTGGCCTGTGATTCCGGAGTGTCTGCCGAGTGGTTCTGGCGTAGCCGGCAGTTGATTTTGGCGTGACCACTAGGTGGTTCTGGGGAGTGGATCAGCTGGTTCCGGCATACTCGGCAGGTGGTACCGGCGTGTCCAGAACATGGTTCTGTCAAGTCTGAGAGGTGGTTCCGGCACGCCCGACATGTGATTCCGGAGCGTCCGCCCAGTGTTTCTGGCGTACCCGGCAGGTGATTTTGGCATGTCCGACAGGTGTATCTTGCGAGTCGAGCAGGTGGCTCAGGCATGCTCAGCTGGTGCTTCCGGCGTCTCTGGCACGTGGTTCTGGTGTGTCTGAGAGCTGGTTCTGGCATGTCCGGCAGATGATTCCGGAGTGTCCACCAAGTGGTTCTTGTATACCTGGCAGGTGATTTTGGCGTGTCAGGAAGTTGGTTCCAGCTAGTTGAGCAGGTGGCTCAGGCGTGCTTGCCACGGGCTTCAGGCGGGTCTGGCAGGTGGTTTCGGTCTGTTAGGGGAGTGGTTCCGGTATCTCTGGCTCATGTTTCTCGCACGTCAGAGAGGTGGTCCGGCCGGCCCGACAGGTGTTGCCATGGTGTCCGCCAAGTGGTTCTGGCATAGCTGAAAGGTGATGTTGGCGTGACTGGCAGGTGGTTCCAGCCAGCCCGGCAGGTGATTCCGGAGTGTCTGGCGTGTGGTTCTGGCGTAGCTGGCAGGTGATTTTGGCGTGTACAGCAGGTGGTTCCGGCGAGCTTGGCAGTTGATTCGGGAGTGTCCGGCATTTGGTTCTGACACCTCTGAGAGGTGGTTCCGGCATGCCCGGCAGGTGATTCCGGAGTGTTCGGCATGTGGTTCTGGCACCTCTGAGAGGTGGTTCCGGCATGCCCGGCAGGTGGTTCCGGAGTGTCTGCCGAGTGGTTCTGGCGTAGTCGGCAGGTGATTCTGTCGTGTCCAGCAGGTGGTTCTGGGGAGTGGATCAGGTGGTTCCGGCATACTCGGCAGGTGGTACCGGCGTGTCCGGAACATGGTTCTGGCAAGTCTGAGAGGCGGTTCCGGACTGCCCGACAGGTGATTCCGGAGTGTCCGCCACATGGTTCTGGCGTACCCGGCAGGTGATTTTGGCGTGTCTGGCAGGTGCTTCTTGCAAGTCGAGCATTTGGCTCAGGCATGCTCAGCAGGTGCTTCCAGCATATCTGGCACGTGGTTCTGGTTTGTCTGAGAGCTGGTTCTGGCATGTCCGGCAGATGATTCCGGAGTGTCCACCAAGTGGTTGTGGCATACCCGGCAGGTGATTTTAGCGTGTCAGGTAGGTGGTTCCAGCGAGTCGAGTAGGTGGTTCCGGCGTGCTCGGCAGGTGGTTCAGGCCGGTCTGGCAGGTGGTTTCGTCTGTTCGGGGTGTGGTTCCGGCATCTCAGGCACATGGTTCTGGCACGTCTGACAGATGGTTCCGGCATGCCCGGCAGGTGATTCGGGAGTGTCCGGCATGTGGTTCTGGCACCTCTGAGAGGTGGTTCCGGCATGCCCGGCAGGTGATTCCGGAGTGTCCGGCATTTGGTTCTGGTACCTCTGAGAGGTGGTTCCGGAATGCGTGGCATGTGATTCCCGAGTGTCTGCCGAGTGGTTCTGGCGTAGCCGGCAGGTGATTTTGGCGTGTCCAGCAGGTGGTTCCGGCAAGCTCGGCAGGTGGTTCCGGCATGTCCGGAACATGGTTCTGGCAAGTCTGAGAGATGGTTCCGGCATGCCCGGCAGGTGATTCCGGAGTGTCCGGCATGTGGTTCTGGCGCCTCTGAGAGGTGGTTCCGGCATGCCCGGCAGTTGGTTACGGAGTGTCTGCCGAGTGGTTCTAGAGTAGCCGGCAGGTGATTCTGGCGTATCCAGCAGGTGGTTTTGGGGAGTGGATCAGGTGGTTCCGGCATACTCGGCAGGTGGTACCGGCGTGTCCGGAACTTGGTTCTGGCAAGTCTGAGAGGTGGTTCCGGCATGCCCGACAGGTGATTCCGGAGTGTTCGCCAAGTGGTTCTGGCGTAGCCGGCAGGTCATTTTGCATGTCCGGCGGAGGTTCCGGCGAGTCGAGCCGGTGGTTCCGGCGTGTCCATCAGGTGTTTCCGGTCTGTCCGGCAGGTGGTTCTGCCGTGACCGGCACGAGGTTCTGCCACGTCTGAGAGTTGGTTCCGGCATGCCAGACAGGTGATTCCGGAGTGTCCGCAACGTGGTTCTGGCGTACCCGGCATGTGATTATGTCGTGTCTGGCAGGTGTTTCTTGCAAGTCGAGCATTTGGCTCAGGCATGCTCAGCAGGTGCTTCCGGCGTGTCTGGCACGTGGTTCTGGTGTGTCTGAGAGCTGGTTCTGGCATGTCCGGCAGATGATTCCGGAGTGTCGACCAAGGGGTTGTGGCATACCCGGCAGGTGATTTTAGCGTGTCAGGTAGGTGGTTCCGGCGAGTCGAGTAGGTGGTTCCGGCGTGCTCGGCAGGTGGTACAGGCGGGTCCGGCAGGTGGTTTCGGTCTGTTCGCGCTGTGGTTCCGGCATCTCAGGCACATGGTTCTGGCACGTCTGAGAGGTGGTTCCGGCCGGCCCGACAGGTATTTCCATGGTGTCCGCCAAGTGGTCCTGGCAAAGCTGGCAGGTGATGTCGGCGTGACCAGCAGGTGGTTCCAGCCAGCCGGGCAGGTGATTCCGAAGAGTTCACCAAATGGTTGTGGCGTAGCCGGCAGGTGATTTTGGCGTGTCCAGCAGGTGGATTTGGCGATTCGAGCAGGTGGTTCTGGCGTGCTCGGCAGGTGCTTCCGGAGTCATTGGCATGTGGTTCCGGCATGTCTGAGAGGTGGTTCCGCCATGCCCGGCTGGTGATTCCGGAGAGTTCGCCAAGTGATTCTGGCGTAGCCGGCAGGTGATTTTGCATGTCCGGCAATGGTTCCGGCGATTCGAGCCGGTGGTTCCGGCATGTCCGGCAGGTGATACCGGAGTGTTCGCCAAGTGTTTCTGGCGTAGCCGGCAGGTGATTTTGCATGTCCGGCAACGGTTCCGGCGAGTTGAGCCGGTGGTTCCGGAATGTCCCGAAGGTGGTTCCGGCATGTCCGGCAGGTGGTTCCGGCATGTCCAGCACGTGGTTCCAGCATGCCCGGCAGGTGATTCCGGAGTGTCCGGCATGTGGTTCTGGCACCTCTGAGAGGTGGTTCCAGAATGCCCGGCCTGTGTTTCCGGAGTTTCTGACGAGAGGTTCTGGCGTGGTCGGCAGGTGATTCTGGCGTGTCCACTAGGTGGTTCTGGGGAGTGGACCAGGTGGTTCCAGCAACTCGGCAGGTGGTACCGGCGTGTCCAGAACATGGTTCTGGCAACTCTGAGGGTTGGTTCCAGCACACCCGACAGGTGATTCCGGAGTGTTCGCCAAGTGGTTCTGGCGTAGCCGGCAGGTCATTTTGCATGTCCGGCGGTGGTTCCGGCGAGTCGAGCCGGTGGTTCCGGCATGTCCGGGAGGTGGTTCCGGCATGCCCGGCAGGTGATTCCAGAGTGTCCGGCTTGTGGTTCTGGACCCTCTGAGAGGTGGTTCCGGCATGCCCGGCAGGTGATACCGGAGTGTCCGGCATTTGGTTCTGGCACCTCTGAGAGGTGGTTCCGGATTGCCTGGCTTGTGATTCCGGAGTGTCAGCCGAGTGGTTCTTGCGTAGCCGGCAGGTGATTTTGGCGTGTCCAGCAGGTGGTTCTGGCGAGTCGAGCAGGTTGTTCTGGCGTGCTCGGCAGGTGCTTCCGGTGTCATTGGCATGTGGTTCCGGCATGTCTGAGAGGTGGTTCCGCCATGCCCGGCAGGTGATTCCGGAGTGTTCCCCAAGTGGTTCTGTCGTAGCCGGCAGGTGATTTTGCATGTCCGGCAATGGTTCCGGCGAGTCGAGCCGGTTGTTCCGGCATGTCCGGCTTGTGGTTCCGGCATGTCCGGCAGGTGGTTCCGGCATGCCCGGCAGGTGATTCCGGAGTGTCCGGCATGTGGTTCTGGCACCTCTGAGAGGTGGTTCCGGCATGCCCGGCAGGTGATACCGGAGTGTTCGCCAAGTGGTTCTGGCGTAGCCGGCAGGTGATTTTGCATGTCCGGCAATGGTTCCGGCGAGTCGAGCCGGTGGTTCCGGAATGTCCGGCAGGTGGTTCCGGCATGTCCGGCAGGTGGTTCCGGCATGTCCAGCATGTGGTTCCAGCATGCCCTGCAGGTGATTCCGGAGTGTCCGGCATGTGGTTCTGGCACCTCTGAGAGGTGGTTCCGGCATGCCCGACAGGTGATACCGGAGTGTCCGACATTTCGTTCTGGCACCTCTGAGAGGTGGTTCCGGAATGCCTGGCCTGTGATTCCGGAGTGTCTGCCGAGTGGTTCTGGCGTAGCCGGCAGTTGATTTTGGCGTGACCACTAGGTGGTTCTGGGGAGTGGATCAGCTGGTTCCGGCATACTCGGCAGGTGGTACCGGCGTGTCCAGAACATGGTTCTGTCAAGTCTGAGAGGTGGTTCCGGCACGCCCGAAATGTGATTCCGGAGCGTCCGCCCAGTGTTTCTGGCGTACCCGGCAGCTGATTTTGGCATGTCTGACAGGCGTATCTTGCGAGTCGAGCAGGTGGCTCAGGCATGCTCAGCTGGTGCTTCCGGCGTCTCTGGCACGTGGTTCTGGTGTGTCTGAGAGCTGGTTCTGGCATGTCCGGCAGATGATTCCGGAGTGTCCACCAAGTGGTTCTTGTATACCTGGCAGGTGATTTTGGCGTGTCAGGAAGTTGGTTCCAGCTAGTTGAGCAGGTGGCTCAGGCGTGCTTGCCACGGGCTTCAGGCGGGTCTGGCAGGTGGTTTCGGTCTGTTCGGGGAGTGGTTCCGGCATCTCAGGCTCATGTTTCTGGCACGTCAGAGAGGTGGTCTGGCCGGCCCGACAGGTGTTGCCATGGTGTCCGCCAAGTGGTTCTGGCATAGCTGAAAGGTGATGTTGGCGTGACTGGCAGGTGGTTCCGGCGTGCTCGGCAGGTGGTTCAGGCCGGTCTGGCAGGTGGTTTCGTCTGTTCGGGGTGTGGTTCCGGCATCTCAGGCACATGGTTCTGGCACGTCTGACAGATGGTTCCGGCATGCCCGGCAGGTGATTCGGGAGTCTCCGGCATGTGGTTCTGGCACCACTGAGAGGTGGTTCCGGCATGCCCGGCAGGTGATTCCGGAGTGTCCGGCATTTGGTTCTGGCACCTCTGAGAGGTGGTTCCGGAATGCGTGGCATTTGATTCCCGAGTGTCTGCCGAGTGGTTCTGGCGTAGCCGGCAGGTGATTTTGGCGTGTCCAGCAGGTGGTTCCGGCAAGCTCGGCAGGTGGTACCGGCGTGTCCGGAACATGGTTCTGGCAAGTCTGACAGGTGGTTCTGGCATGCCCGACAGGTGATTCCGGAGTGTTCACCAAGTGGTTCTGGCGTAGCCGGCACGTCATTTTGCATGTTCGGCGGTGGTTCCGGCGAGTCGAGCCTGTGGTTCCGGCGTGTCCAGCAGGTGCTTCTGGCGTGACCGGCACGAGGTTCTGGCACGTCTGAGAGTTGGTTCCGGCATGCCCGACAGGTGATTCCGGAGTGTCCACCAAGTGGTTCTTGTATACCTGGCAGGTGATTTTGGCGTGTCAGGAAGTTGGTTGCGGCTAGTTGAGCAGGTGGATCAGGCGTGCTCGCCAGGGGGTTCAGGCGGGTCTGGCAGGTGGTTTCGGTCTGTTCGGGGAGTGGTTCCGGCATCTCAGGCACATGGTTCTGGCACGTCTGACAGGTGGTTCCGGCCGGCCCGACAGGTGTTTCCATGGTGTCCGCCAAGTGGTTCTGGCATATCTGACAGGTGATGTTGGCGTGACCGGCAGGTGGTTCCAGCAAGCCCGGCAGGTGATTCCGAAGAGTTCACCAAATGGTTGTGGCGTAGCCGGCAGGTGATTTTGGCGTGTCCAGCAGGTGGTTTTGGCGAGTCGAGCAGGTGGGTCTGGCGTGCTTGGCAGGTGCTTCCGGTGTCATTGGCATGTGGTTCCGGCATGTCTGAGAGGTGGTTCCGCCATGCCCGGCAGGTGATTCCGGAGTGTTCCCCAAGTGGTTCTGGCGTAGCCGGCAGGTTATTTTGCATGTCCGGCAATGTTTCCAGCGAGTCGAGCCGGTGGTTCCGGCATGTCCGGGAGGTGGTTCCGGCATGCCCGGCATGTGATTCAGGAGAGTCCGGCATGTGGTTCTGGCACCTCTGAGAGGTGGTTCCGGCATGCCCGGCAGGTGATACCGGAGTCTACGGCATTTGGTTCTGGCACCTCTGAGAGGTGCTTCCGGAATGCCTGGCATGTGATTCCGGAGTGTCAGCCGAGTGGTTCTGACGTAGCCGGCAGGTGATTTTGGCGTGTCCAGAAGGTGGTTTTGGCGAGTCGAGCAGTTTGTTCTGGCGTGCTCGGCAGGTGCTTCCGGTGTCATTGGCATGTGGTTCCGGCATGTCTGAGAGGTGGTTCCGCCATGCCCGGCATGTGATTCCGGAGTGTCAGCCGAGTGGTTCTGGCTAGCCGGCAGGTGATTTTGCATGTCCGGCAATGGTTCCGGCGAGTCGAGCCGGTGGTTCCGGCATGTCCGGCAGGTGGTTCCGGCATGCCCGGTAGGTGATTCCGGAGTGTCCGGCATGTGGTTCTGGCACCTCTGAGAGGTGCTTCCGGCATGCCAGGCAGGTGATACTGGAGTGTTCGCCAAGTGGTTCTGGCGTAGCCGGCAGGTGATTTTGCATGTCCGGCAATGGTTCCGGCGAGTCGAGCCGGTGGTTCCGGAATGTCCGGCAGGTGGTTCCGGCATGTCCGGCAGTTTGTTCCGGGATGTCCAGCATGTGGTTACAGCATGCCCGGCAGGTGATTCCGGAGTGTCCGGCATGTGGTTCTGGCACCTCTGAGATGTGGTTCCGGCATTCCCGGCAAGTGATACCGGAGTGTCCGGCATTTGGTTCTCGCACCTCTGAGAGGTGGTTCCGGAATGCCTGGCCTGTCTTTCCGGAATGTCTGCCGAGTGGTTCTGGCGTAGCCGGCAGTTGATTTTGGCGTTTCCACTAGGTGTTTCTGGGGAGTGGATCAGCTGGTTCCGGCATACTCGGCAGGTGGTACCGGCGTGTCCAGAACATGGTTCTGGCAAGTCTGAGAGGTGGTTCCGGCACGCCCGGCAGGTGATTCCGAAGAGTTCACCAAATGGTTGTGGCGTAGCCGGCAGGTGATTTTGGCGTGTCAGGACGGCGGTTCCGGCTAGTTGAGCAGGTGGATCAGGCGTGCTCGCCAGGGGGTTCAGGCGGGTCTGGCAGGTGGTTTCGGTCTGTTCGGGGAGTGGTTCCGACATCTCAGGCACATGGTTCTGGCACGTCTGAGAGGTGGTTCCGGCCGGCCGGAGAGGTGTTTCCGGAGTGTCCGCCAAGTGGTTCTGGCGTAGCTGAAAGGTGATGTTGGCGTGACCGGCAGGTGGTTCCAGCCAGCCCGGCAGGTGATTCCGGAGTGTCTGCCGAGTGGTTCTGGCGTAGCCGGCAGGTGATTTTGGCGTGTCCAGCCGGTGGTTCTGGCGAGCTCGGCAGGTGGTACCAGTGTGTCCGGAACATGGTTCTGGCACGTCTGAGAGATGGTTCCGGCATGCCAGGCAGGTGATTCCGGAGCGTCCGCCACGTGGTTCTGGTGTACCCGATAGGTGATTTTGGCGTGTCTGGCAGGTATTTCTTGCAAGTCGAGCATTTGGCTCAGGCATGATCAGCAGGTGCTTCCGGCGTGTCTGGCACGTGGTTCTGGTGTGTCTGAGAGCTGGTTCTGGCATGTCCGGCAGATGATTCCGGAGTGTCCACCAAGTGGTTCTGGTAGACCTGGCAGGTGATTTTGGCGTGTCTGGAACGTGCTTCCGGCCAGTTGAGCAGGTGGATCTGGCGTGCTCGCCAGGGGGTTCAGGCGGGTCTGGCAGGTGGTTTCGGTCTTTTCGGGGTGTGGTTCCGGCATCTCAGGCACATGGTTCTGGCACGTCTGAGATGTGGTTCTGGCCGGCCCTACAGGTGTTTCCGGAGTGTCCGCCAAGTGGTTCCTGCGTAGCTGAAAGGTGATGTTGGCGTGACCGGCAGGTGGTTCCAGCCAGACCGGCAGGTCATTCCGGAGTGTCTGCTGAGTGGTTCTGGCGTAGCCGGCAGGTGATTTTGGCGTGTCCAGCAGGTGGTTCCGGCGAGCTCGGCAGGTGGTACCGGCGTGTCCTGAACATGGTTCTGGCACGTCTGAGAGATGGTTCCGGCATGCCAGGCAGGTGATTCCGGAGTGTCCGGCATGCGGTTCTTGCACCTCTGAGAGGTGGTTCCGGCATGCCCAGCAGGTGGTTCCGGAGTGTCTGCCGAGTGGTTCTGGCGTAGCCGACAGGTGATTCTGGCGTGTCCAGCAGGTGGTTCTGGGGTGTGGATCAGGTGGTTCCGGCATACTCGGCATGTGGTACCGGCGTGTCCGGAACATGGTTCTGGCAAGTCTGAGAGGAGGTTCCGGCATGCCCGACAGGTGATTCCGGAGTGTTCGCCAAGTGGTTCTGGCATAGCCGTCAGGTCATTTTGCATGTCCGGCGGTGGTTCCGGCGAGTCGAGCCGGTGGTTCCGGCGTGTCCAGCAGGTGTTTCCTGTCTGTCCGGCAGGTGCTTCTGGCGTTTCCGGCACGAGGTTCTGGCACGTCTGAGAGTTGGTTCCGGCATTCCCGACAGGTGATTCCGGAGTGTCGGCCACGTGTTTCTGGCGTACCCGGCAGGTGATTTTGGCGTGTCTGGCAGGCGTTTCTGGCAAGTCGAGCATTTGGCTCAGGCATGCTCAGCAGGTGCCTCCGGCGTGTCTGGCACGTGGTTCTGGTGTGTCTGAGAGCTGGTTCTGGCATGTCCGGCAGATGATTCCGGAGTGTCCACCAAGTGGTTGTGGCATACCCGGCAGGTGATTTTAGCGTGTCAGGTAGGTGGTTCCAGCGAGTCGAGTAGGTGGTTCCGGCGTGCTCGGCAGGTGGTTCAGGCGGGTCTGGCAGGTGGTTTTGGTCTGTTCGGGGTGTGGTTCCGGCATCTCAGGCACATGGTTCTGGCACGTCTGATAGGTGGTTCCGGCCGGCCCGACAGGTGTTTCCATGGTGTCCGCCAAGTGGTTCTGGCATAGCTGGCAGGTGATGTTGGCGTGACCGGCAGGTGGTTCCAGCCAGCCCGGCAGGTGATTCCAGAGTGTCTGCCGAGCGGTTCTGGCATAGCCGGCAGGTGATTTTGGCGCGTCCAGCGGGTGGTTTTGACGATTCGAGCAGGTGGTTCTGGCGTGCTCGGCAGGTGCTTCTGGTGTCATTGTCATGTGGTTCCGGCATGACTGAGAGGTGGTTCCGCCATGCCAGGCAGGTTATTCCGGAGTGTTCGCCAAGTGGATCTCGCGTAGCCGGCAGGTGATTTTGCATGTCCGGCAATGGTTCCGGCGTGTCGAGCCGGTGGTTCCGGCATGTCCAGCAGGTGGTTCCGGCACGCCCGGCAGGTGATTCCGGAGTGTCCGGCATGTGGTTCTGGCACCTCTGAGAGGTGGTTCCGGAATGCCCGGCAGGTGATACCGGAATGTCCAGGCTTTGGTTCTGGCACCTCTGAGAGGTGGTTCCGAAATGCCTTGCATGTGATTCCGGAGTGTCTGCCGAGTGTTTCTGGCGTAGCCGGCAGGTGATTTTGGCGTGTCCAGCAGGTGGTTCCGGCGAGCTCAGCAGGTGGTTCAGGCGGGTCTGGCAGGTGGTTTCTGTCTGTTCGGGGTGTGGTTCCGGCATCTCAGGCTCATGGTTCTGGCACGTCTGATAGGTGGTTCCGGCCGGCCCGACAGGTGTTTCCATGGTGTCCGCCAAGTGGTTCTGGCATAGCTGGCAGGTGATGTTGGCGTGACCGGCAGGTGGTTCCAGACAGCCCGGCAGGTGATTCCGAAGAGTTCACCAAATGGTTGTGGCGTAGCCGGCAGGTGATTTTGGCGTGTCCAGCAGGTGGTTTTGGCGAGTCGAGCAGGTGGTTCTGGCGTGCTCGGCAGGTGCTTCCGGTGTCATTGGCATGTGGTTCCGGCATGTCTGAGAGGTGGTTCCGCCATGCCCGGCAGGTGATTCCGGAGTGTTCGCCAAGTGGTTCTGGCATAGCCCGCAGGTGATTTTGCATGTCCGGAAATGGTTCGGGCTAGTCGAGCCGGTGGTTCCGGCATGTCCGGCAAGTGGTTCCGGCATGCCCGTCAGGTGATTCCGGAGTGTCCGGCATGTGGTTCTGGCACCTCTGAGAGGTGGTTCCGGCATGCCCGGCAGGTGATACCGGAGTGTCCGGCATTTGGTTCTGGCACCTCTGAGAGGTGGTTCCGGAATGCCTGGCCTGTGATTCCGGAGTGTCTGCCGAGTGGTTCTGGCGTAGCCGGCAGTTGATTTTGGCGTGTCCACTAGGTGGTTCTGGGGAATGGATCAGCTGGTTCCGGCATACTCGGCAGGTGGTACCGGCGTGTCTGAAACATGCTTCTGGCAATTCTGAGAGGTGGTTCCCTAATGCCCGACAGGTGATTCCGGAGTGTTCACCAAATGGTTGTGGCGTAGCCGGAAGGTGATTTTGGCGTGTCCAGCAGGTGGTTTTGGCGAGTCGAGCAGGTGGTTCTGGCGTGCTCGGCAGGTGCTTCCGGTGTCATTGGCATGTAGTTCCGGCATGCCTGAGAGGTGGTTCCGCCATTCCCGGCAGGTGGTTCCGGAGTGTCTGCCGAGTGGTTCTGGAGCCAGCACGGCAGGTGATTCCGAAGTGTTCACCAAATGGTTGTGGCGTAGCCGGCAGGTGATTTTGGCGTGTCAGGACGGCGGTTCCGGCTAGTTGAGCAGGTGGATCAGGCGTGCTCGCCAGGGGGTTCAGGCGGGTGTGGCAGATGGTTTCGGTCTGTTCGGGGAGTGGTTCCGGCATCTCAGGCACATGGTTTTGGCACGTCTGAGAGGTGGTTCTGGCCGGCCCGACAGGTGTTTCCGGAGTGTCCGCCAAGTGGTTCTGGCGTAGCTGAAAGGTGATGTTGGGGTGACCGGCAGGTGGTTCCAGCCAGCCCGGCAGGTGATTCCGGAGAGTCTGCCGAGTGGTTCTGGCATAGCCGGCATGTGATTGTGGCGTGTCCAGCAGGTGGTTCCGGCGAGCTCGGCAGGTGGTACCGGCGTGTCCGGAACATGGTTCTGGCACGTCTGAGAGATGATTCCGGCATGCCCGGCAGGTGATTCCGGAGTGTCCGGCATGTGGTTCTGGCACCTCTGAGAGGTGGTTCCGGCATGCCCGGCAGGTGGTTCCGGAGTGTCTGCCGAGTGGTTCTGGCGTAGCCGGCAGGTGATTCTGGCGTGTCCAGCAGGTGGTTCTGGGGAGTGGATCAGGTGGTTCCGGCATACTCGGCAGGTGGTACCGGCGTGTCCGGAACATGGTTCTGGCAAGTCTGACAGGTGGTTCTGGCATGCCCGACATGTGATTCCGGAGTGTTCGCCAAGTGGTTCTGGCGTAGCCGGCAGGTCATTTTGGCGTGTCCAGTGGGTGGTTTTGGCAAGTCGAGCAGGTGGTTCTGGCGTGCTCGGCAGGTGCTTCCGGTGTCATTGGCATGTGGTTCCGGCATGTCTGAGACGTGGTTCCGCCATGCCCGGCAGGTGATTCCGGAGTGTTAGCCAAGTGGTTCTGGCGTAACCGGCAGGTGATTTTGCATGTCCGGCAATGGTTCCGGCAAGTCGAGCCGGTGGTTCCGGCATGTCCAGCAGGTGGTTCCGGAATGCCCGGCAGGTGATTCCAGAGTGTCCGGCATGTGGTTCTGGCACCTCTGAGAGGTGGTTCCGGCATGCCCGGCAGGTGATACCGGAGTCTCCGGCATTTGGTTCTGGCACCTCTGAGAGGTGGTTGCGGAATGCCTGGCATGTGATTCCGGAGTGTCTGCCGAGTGGTTCTGGTGTAGCCGGCAGTTGATTTTGGCGTGTCCACTAGGTGGTTCTGGGGAGTGGATCAGCTGGTTCCGGCATACTCGGCAGGTGGTACCGGCGTGTCCAGAACATGGTTCTGGCAAGTCTGAGACGTGGTTCCGGCACGCCCGACAGATGATTCTGCAGCGTCAGCCAAGTGTTTCTGGCGTACCCGGCAGGTGATTTTCGCCTGTCCGACAGGTGTATTTTGCGAGTCGAGCAGGTGGCTGAGGCATGCTCAGCTGGTGCTTCCGGCGTCTCTGGCACGTGGTTCTGGTGTGTCTGAGAGCTGGTTCTGGCATCTCCGGCAGATGATTCCGGAGTGTCCACCAAGTGGTTCTTGTATACCTGGCAGGTGATTTTGGCGTGTCAGGAAGTTGGTTCCGGTTAGTTGAGCAGGTGGATCAGGCGTGCTCGCCAGGGGGTTCAGGCGGGTCTGGCAGGTGGTTTCGGTCTGTTCGGGCAGTGGTTCCGGCATCTCAGGCACATGGTTCTGGCACGTCTGACAGGTGGTTCCGGCCGGCCCGACAGGTGTTTCCATGGTGTCCGCCAAGTGGTTCTGGCATATCTGGCAGGTGATGTTGGCGTGACCGGCAGGTGGTTCCAGCAAGCCCGGCAGGTGATTCCGAAGAGTTCACCAAATGGTTGTGGCGTAGCCGGCAGGTGATTTTGGCGTGTCCAGCAGGTGGTTTTGGCGAGTCGAGCAGGTGGTTCTGGCGTGCTCGGCAGGTGCTTCCGGTGTCATTGGCATGTGGTTCCGGCATGTCTGAGAGGTGGTTCCGCCATGCCCGGCAGGTGGTTCCGGAGTTTCTGCCGAGTGGTTCTGGAGCCAGCCCGGCAGGTGATTCCGAAGAGTTCACCAAATGGTTGTGGCGTAGCCGGCAGGTGATTTTGGCGTGTCCAGCAGGGGGTATTGGAGAGTCGAGCCGGTGATTCCGGCATGTCCGTCAGTTGGTTCCGGCATGCCTGGAAGGTGATTCCAGAGTGTCCGGCATGTGGTTCTGGCACCTCTGAGAGGTAGTTCCGGCCGGCCCGACAGGTGTTTCCGGAGTGTCCGCCAAGTGGTTCCGGCGTAGCTGAAAGGTGATGTTGGCGTGACCGGCAGGTGGTTCCAGCCAGCCCGGCAGGTGATTCCGGAGTGTCTGCCGAGTGGTTCTTGCGTAGCCGGCAGGTGATTTTGGCGTGCCCAGCAGGTGGTTCCGGCGAGCTCGGCAGGTGGTACCAGCGTGTCCGGAACAAGGTTCTGGCATGTCTGAGAGATGGTTCCGTCATGCCAGGCAGGTGATTCCGGAGTGTCCGGCATGTGGTTCGGGCACCTCTGAGAGGTGGTTCCGGCATGCCCGGCAGGTGATTACGGAGTGTCCGGCATTTGGTTCTGGCACCTCTGATAGGTGGTTCCGGCATGCCCGTCAGGTGATTCCGGAGTGTTCGCCAAGTGGTTCTGGCATAGCCGGCAGGTCATTTTGCATGTCCGGCGGTGGTTCCGGCGAGTCGAGCCGGTGGTTGCGGCGTATCCAGCAGGTGTTTCCGGTCTGTCCGGCAGGTGGTTCTGGCGTGACCGGCACGAGGTTCTGGCACGTCTGAGAGTTGGTTCCGGCATGCCCGACAGGTGATTCCGGAGTGTCCGCCACATGGTTCTGGCGTACCCGGCAGGTGATTTTGGCGTGTCTGGCAGGTGCTTCTTGCAAGTCGAGCATTTGGCTCAGGCATGCTCAGCAGGTGCTTCCGGCATATCTGGCACGTGGTTCTGGTGTGTCTGAGAGCTGGTTCTGGCATGTCCGGCAGATGATTCCGGAGTGTCCACCAAGTGGTTGTGGCATACCCGGCAGGTGATTTTAGCGTGTCAGGTAGGTGGTTCCAGCGAGTCGAGTAGGTGGTTCCGGCGTGCTCGGCAGGTGGTTCAGGCCGGTCTGGCAGGTGGTTTCGTCTGTTCGGGGTGTGGTTCCGGCATCTCAGGCACATGGTTCTGGCACGTCTGACAGATGGTTCCGGCATGACCGGCATGTGATTCGGGAGTCTCCGGCATGTGGTTCTGGCACCTCTGAGAGGTGGTTCGGGCATGCCCGGCAGGTGATTCCGGAGTGTCCGGCATTTGGTTCTGGCACCTCTGAGAGGTGGTTCCGGAATGCGTGGCATGTGATTCCCGAGTGTCTGCCGAGTGGTTCTGGCGTAGCCAGCAGGTGATTTTGGCGTGTCCAGCAGGTGGTTCCGGCAAGCTCGGCAGGTGGTTCCGGCATGTCCGGAACATGGTTCTGGCAAGTCTGAGAGATGGTTCCGGCATGCCCGGCAGGTGATTCCGGAGTGTCCGGCATGTGGGTCTGGCACCTCTGAGAGGTGGTTCCGGCATGCCCAGCAGTTGGTTACGGAGTGTCTGCTGAGTGGTTCTGGAGTAGCCGGCAGGTGATTCAGGCGTATCCAGCAGGTGGTTCTGGGGAGTGGATCAGGTGGTTCTGGCATACTCGGCAGGTCGTACCGGCGTTTCCGGAACATGGTTCTGGCACGTCTGAGAGGTGGTTCCGGCCGGCCCGAAAGGTGTTTCCATGGTGTCAGCCAAGTGGTTCTGGCATAGCTGGCAGGTGATGTTGGCGTGACCGGCAGGTGGTTCCAGCCAGCCCGGCAGGTGATTCCGAAGCGTTCACCAAATGGTTGTGGCGTAGCCGCCAGGTGATTTTGGCGTGTCCAGCAGGTGGATTTGGCGAGTCGAGCAGGTGGTTCTGGCGTGCTCGGCAGGTGCTTCCGGTGTCACTTGAATGTGGTTCCGGCATGTCTGAGAGGTGGTTCCGCCATGCCCGGCAGGTGATTCCGGAGTGTTCGCCAAGTGGTTCTGGCGTAGCCGGCAGGTGATTTTGCATGTCCGGCAATGGTTCCGGCGAGTCGAGCCGGTGGTTCCGGCATGTCCGGCAGGTGGTTCCGGCATGTCCGGCACGTGGTTCCGGCATGCCCGGCAGGTGATTCCGGAGTGTCCGGCATGTGGTTCTGGCACCTCTGAGAGGTGGTTCCGGCATGCCAGGCAGGTGATACCGGAGTGTTCGCCAAGTGGTTCTGGCGTAGCCGGCAGGTGATTTTGCATGTCCGGCAATGGTTCCGGCGAGTCGAGCCGGTGGTTCCGGAATGTCCGGCAGGTGGTTCCGGCATGTCCGGCAGGTGGTTCCGGCATGTCCAGCACGTGGTTCCAGCATGCCCTGCAGGTGATTCTGGAGTGTCCGGCATGTGGTTCTGGCACCTCTGAGAGGTGGTTCCGGCATGCCCGGCAGGTGTACCGGAGTCTCCGGCATTTGGTTCTGGCACCTCTGAGAGGTGGTTCCGGAATGCCTGGCCTGTGATTCTGGAGGGTCTGCCGAGAGGTTTTGGCGTAGCAGGCAGTTGATTTTGGCGTGTCCACTAGGTGGTTCTGGGGAGTGGATCAGCTCGTTCCGGCATACTCAGCAGGCGGTACCGGCGTGTCCAGAACATGGTTCTGGCAAGTCTGAGAGGTGGTTCCGGCACGCCCGACAGGTGATTCCGGAGCGTCCGCCCAGTGTTTCTTGCGTACCCGGCAGGTGATTTTGGCATGTCCGACAGGTGTATCTTGCGAGTCGAGCAGGTGGCTCAGGCATGCTCAGCTGGTGCTTCCGGCATCTCTGGCACGTGGTTCTGGTGTGTCTGAGAGCTGGTTCTGGCATCTCCGGCAGATGATTCCGGAGTGTCCACCAAGTGGTTCTTGTATACCTGGGAGGTGATTTTGGCGTGTCAGGAAGTTGGTTCCAGCTAGTTGAGCAGGTGGATCAGGCGTGCTTGCCAAGGGCTTCAGGCAGGTCTGGCAGGTGGTTTCGGTCTGTTCGGGGAGTGGTTCCAGCATCTCAGGCTCATGGTTCTGGCACGTCTGAGAGGTGGTTCCGGCCGGCCCGACAGGTGTTTCTATGGTGTCCGCCAAGTGGTTCTGGCATAGCTGGCAGGTGATATTGGCGTGACCGGCAGGTGGTTCCAGCCAGCCCGGCAGGTGATTCCGAAGCGTTTACCAAATGGTTGTGGCGTAGCCGGCAGGTGATTTTGGCGTGTCCAGCAGGTGGTTTTGGCGAGTCGAGCAGGTGGTTCTGGCGTGCTCGGCAGGTGCTTCCAGTGTCATTGGCTTGTGGTTCCGGCATGTCTGAGAGGTGGTTCCGGCATGCCCGGCAGGTGGTTCCGGAGTGTCTGCCGAGTGGTTCTGGAGCCAGCCCGGCAGGTGATTCCGAAGAGTTCACCAAATGGTTGTGGCGTAGCCGGCAGGTGATTTTGGCGTGTCAGGAAGTTGGTTCCGGCTAGTTGAGCAGGTGGATCAGGCGTGCTCGCCAGGGGGTTCAGGCGGGTCTGGCAGGTGGTTTCGGTCTGTTCGGGGAGTGGTTCCGGCATCTCAGGCACATGGTTCTGGCACGTCTGAGATGAGGTTGTGGCCGGCCCGACAGGTGATTCCGGAGTGTCCGCCAAGTGGTTCCGGCGTAGCTGAAAGGTGATGTTGGCGTGACCGGCAGGTGGTTCCAGCCAGCCCGGCAGGTGATTCCGGAGTGTCTGCCGAGTGGTTCTGGCGTACCCGGCACATGATTTTGGCGTGTCCAGCAGGTGGTTCCGGCGAGCTCGGCAGGTGGTACCGGCGTGTCCGGAACATGTTTCTGGCACATCTGAGAGATGGTTCCGGCATGCCCGGCAGGTGATTCCGGATTTTCCGGCATGTGGTTCTGGCACCTCTGAGAGGAGGTTCCGGCATGCTCGGCAGGTGGTTCCGGAGTGTCTGCCGAGTGGTTCTGGCGTAGCCGGCAGGTGATTCTGGCGTGTCCAGCAGGTGGTTCTGGGGAGAGGATCAGGTGGCTCCAGCATACTCGGCAGGTGGTTCTGGTGTGACCGGCTCGAGGTTCTGGCACGTCTGAGAGTTGGTTCCGGCATGCCCGACAGTGGATTCCGGAGTGTCCGCCACGTGGTTCTGTCGTACCCGGCAGGTGATTTTGGCGTGTCTGGCAGGTGCTTCTTGCAAGTCGAGCATTTGGCTCAGGCATGCTCAGCAGGTGCTTCCGGCATTTCTGGCACGTGGTTCTGGTGTGTCTGAGAGCTGGTTCTGGCATGTCCGGCAGATGATTCCGGAGTGTCCACCAAGTGGTTGTGGCATACCCGGCAGTTGATTTTAGCGTGTCAGGTAGGTGGTTCCAGCGAGTCGAGTAGGTGGTTCCGGCGTGCTCGGCAGGTGGTTCAGGCGGGTCTGGCAGGTGGTTTCGTCTGTTCGGGGTGTGGTTCCGGCATCTCAGGCACATGGTTCTGGCACGTCTGACAGATGGTTCCGGCATGCCCGGCAGGTGATTCGGGAGTGTCCGGCATGTGGTTCTGGCACCTCTGAGAGGTGGTACCGGCATGCCCGGCAGGTGATTCCGGAGTGTCCGGCATGTGGTTCTGGCACCTCTGAGAGTTGGTTCCGGCATGCCCGGCAGGTGATACCTGAGTGACCAGCATTTGGTTCTGGCACCTGTGAGAGGTGGTTCCGGAATGCCCGGCATGTGATTCCGGAGTGTCTGCCGAGTGGTTCTGGCGTAGCCGGCAGGTGATTTTGGCGTGTCCAGCAGGTGTTTCCGGCGAGCTCGGCAGGTGGTTCCGGCATGTCCGGAACATGGTTCTGGCACGTCTGAGAGATGGTTCCGGCATGCCCGGCAGGTGATTCCGGAGTGTCCGTCATGTGGTTCTGGCGCCTCTGAGAGGTGGTTCCGGCATGCCCGGCAGTTGGTTATGGAGTGTCTGCCGAGTGGTTCTAGCGTAGCCGGCAGGTGATTCTGGCGTATCCAGCAGGTGGTTTTGGGGAGTGGATCAGGTGGTTCCGGCATACTCGGCAGGTGGTACCGGCGTGTCCGGAACTTGGTTCTGGCAAGTCTGAGAGGTGGTTCCGGCATGCCCGACAGGTGATTCCGGAGTGTTCGCCAAGTGGTTCTGGCGTAGCCGGCAGGTCATTTTGCATGTCCGGCGGTGGTTCCGGCGAGTCGAGCCGGTGGTTCCAGCGTGTCCATCAGGTGTTTCCGGTCTGTCCGGCAGGTGGTTCTGGCGTGACCGGCACGAGCTTCTGGCACGTCTGAGAGTTGGTTCCGGCATGCCCGACAGGTGATTCCGGAGTGTCCGCAACGTGGTTCTGGCGTACCCGGCAGGTGATTATGGCGTGTCTGGCAGGTGTTTCTTGCAAGTCGAGCATTTGGCTCAGGCATGCTCAGCAGGTGCTTCCGGCATGTCTGGCACGTGGTTCTGGTGTGTCTGAGAGCTGGTTCTGGCATGTCCGGCAGATGATTCCGGAGTGTCGACCAAGGGGTTGTGGCATACCCGGCAGGTGATTTTAGCGTGTCAGGTAGGTGGTTCCGGCGAGTCGAGTAGGTGGTTCCGGCGTGCTCGGCAGGTGGTACAGGCGGGTCTGGCAGGTGGTTTCGGTCTGTTTGGGGTGTGGTTCCGGCATCTCAGGCACATGGTTCTGGCACGTCTGACAGGTGGTTGCGGGCGGCCCGACAGGTATTTCCATGGTGTCCGCCAAGTGGTCCTGGCATAGCTGGCAGGTGATGTTGGCGTGACCGGCAGGTGGTTCCAGCCAGCCGGGCAGGTGATTCCGAAGAGTTCACCAAATGGTTGTGTCGTAGCCGGCAGGTGATTTTGGCGTGTCCAGCTGGTGGTTTTGGCGAGTCGAGCAGGTGGTTCTGGCGTGCTCGGCAGTTGCTTCCGGAGTCATTGGCATGTGGTTCCGGCATGTCTGTGAGGTGGTTCCGCCATTCCCGGCAGGTGATTCCGGAGAGTTCGCCAAGTGATTCTGGCGTAGCCGGCAGGTGATTTTGCATGTCCGGCAATGGTTCCGGCGAGTCGAGCCGGTGGTTCCGGCATGTCCGGCAGGTGATACCGGAGTGTTCGCCAAGTGGTTCTGGCGTAGCCGGCAGGTGATTTTGCATGTCCGGCAACGGTTCCGGCGAGTCGAGCCGGTGGTTCCGGAATGTCCCGAAGGTGGTTCCGGCATGTCCGGCAGGTGGTTCCGGCATGTCCAGCACGTGGTACCAGCATGCCCGTCAGGTGATTCCGGAGTGTCCGGCATGTGGTTCTGGCACCTCTGAGAGGTGGTTCCGGAATGCCCGGCCTGTGATTCCGGAGTTTCTGACGAGTGGTTCTGGCGTAGCCGGCAGTTATTTTGGTGTGTCCACTAGGTGGTTCTGGGGAATGGATCAGCTGGTTCCGGCATACCCGGCAGGTGGTACCGGCGTGTCCAGAACATGGTTCTGGCAAGTCTTAGAGGAGGTTCCGGCACGCCCGACAGGTGATTCCGGAGCGTCCGCCAAGTATTTCTGGTGTACCCGGCAGGTTATTTTGGCATCCGACAGGTGTATCTTGCGAGTCGAGCAGGTGGCTCAGGCATGCTCAGCTGTTGCTTCCGACGTCTCTGGCACGTGGTTGTGGTGTGTCTGAGAGCTGGTTCTGGCATGTCCGGCAGATGATTCCGGAGTGTCCACAAGAGGTTCTTGTATACCTGGCAGGTGATTTTGGCGTGTCAGGGATTTGGTTCCGGCTAGTTGAGCAGGTGGATCAGGCGTGCTCGCCAGGTGCTTCAGGCGGGTCTGGCAGGTGGTTTCGGTCTGTTCGGGGAGTGGTTCCGGCATCTCAGGCACATGGTTCTGGCACGTCTGAGAGGTGGTTCCGGCCGGCCCGACAGGTGTTTCCATGGTGTCCGCCAAGTGGTTCTGGCATAGCTGGCAGGTGATGTTGGTGTGACCGGCAAGTGGTTCCAGCAAGCCCGGCAGGTGATTCCGAAGAGTTCACAAAATGGTTGTGGCGTAGCCGGCAGGTGATTTTGGCGTTTCAGGAAGGTGGTTCCGGCTAGTTGAGCAGGTGGATCAGGCGTGCTCGCCAGGGGGTTCAGGCGGGTCTGGCAGTTGGTTTCGGTCTGTTCGGGGAGTGGTTCCGGCATCTCAGGCACATGGTTCTGGCACATCTGAGAGGTGGTTCCCGCCGGCCGGAGAGGTGTTTCCGGAGTGTCCGCCAAGTGGTTCTGGCGTAGCTGAAAGGTGATGTTGGCGTGACAGGCAGGTGGTTCCAGCCAGCCCGGCAGTTGATTCCGGAGTGTCTGCCGTGTGGTTCTGGCGTAGCTGGCAGGTGATTTTGGCGTGTCCAGCAGGTGGTTCCGGCGAGCTCGGCAGGTGGTACCAGCGTGTCCGGAACATGGTTCTGGCACCTCTGAGAGATGGTTCCTGCATGCCAGGCAGGTGATTCCGGAGTGTCCGGGATGTGGTTCTGGCACCTCTGAGATGTGGGTCCGGCATGCCCGGCAGGTGGTACCGGCGTGTCCAGAACATGGTTCTGTCAAGTCTGAGAGGTGGTTCCGGCACGCCCGACAGGTGATTCCGGAGCGTCCGCCAAGTGTTTCTGGCGTACCCGGCAGGTGATTTTGGCATGTCCGACAGGTGTTTCTTGCGAGTCGAGCAGGTGGCTCAGGCATGCTCTGCTGGTGATTCCGGCGTCTCTGGCACGTGCTTCGGGTGTGTCTGAGAGTTGGTTCTGGCATGTCCGGCAGATGATTCCGGAGTGTCCGCCAAGTGGTTCTTGTATACCTGGCAGGTGATTTTGGCGTGTCAGGAAGTTGGTTCCGGCTAGTTGAGCAGGTGGATCAGGCGTGCTCGCCAGGGGGTTCAGGCGGGTCTGGCAGGTGGTTTCGGTCTGTTCGGGGAGTGGTTCCGGCATCTCAGGCACATGGTTCTGGCACATCTGAGAGGTAGTTCCGGCCGGCCCGACAGGTGTTTCCGGAGTTTCCGCCAGGTGGTTCCGGCATAGCTGAAAGGTTATGTTGGTGTGACCGGCAGGTGGTTCCAGCCAGCCCGGCAGGTGATTCCGGAGTGTCTGCCGAGTGGTTCTGGCGTAGCCGGCAGGTGATTTTGGCGTGTCCAGCAGGTGGTTCCAGCGAGCTCGGCAGGTGGTACCAGCGTGTCCGGAACATGGTTCTGGCATGTCTGAGAGATGGTTCCGTCATGCCAGGCAGGTGATTCCGGAGTGTCCGGCATGTGGTTCGGGCACCTCTGAGAGGTGGTTCCGGCATGCCCGTCAGGTGGTTCCGGAGTGTCTGCCGAGTGGTTCTGGCGTAGTCGGCAGGTGATTCTGGCGTGTCCAGCTGGTGGTTGTGGGGAGTGGATCAGGTGGTTCTGGCATACTCGGCAGGTGTTACCGGCGTGTCCGGAACATGGTTCTGGCAAGTCTGAGAGGCGGTTCCGGCATGCCCGATAGGTGATTCCGGAGTGTCCGCAACATGGTTCTGGCGTACCCGGCAGGTGATTTTGGCGTGTCTGGCCGGTGCTTCTTGCAAGTCGAGCATTTGGCTCCGGCATGCTCAGCAGGTGCTTCCGGCATGTCTGGCACGTGGTTCTGGTGTGTCTGAGAGCTGGTTCTGGCATGTCCGGCAGATGATTCCGGAGTGTCCACCAAGTGGTTGTGGCATACCCGGCAGGTGATTTTAGCGTGTCAGGTAGGTGGTTCCAGCGAGTCGAGTAGGTGGTTTCGGCGTGCTCGGAAGATGGTTCAGGCGGGTCTGGCAGGTGGTTTCGTCTGTTCGGGGTGTGGTTCCGGCATCTCAGGCACGTGGTTCTGGCACGTCTGACAGATGGTTCCGGCATGCCCGGCAGGTGATTCGGGAGTGTCCGGCATGTGGTTCTGGCACCTCTGACAGATGGTTCCGGCATGCCCGGCAGGTGATTCCGGAGTGTCCGGCATGCAGTTCTGGCACCTCTGAAAGGTGGGTCCGGCATGCCCGGCTGTTGGTTACGGAGTGTCTGCCAAGTGGTTCTGGAGTAGCCGGCAGGTGATTCTGGCGTATCCAGCAGGTGGTTCTGGGGAGTGGATGAGGTGGTTCCGGCATACTCGGCAGGTGGTACCGGCGTGTCCGGAACATGGTTTTGGCAAGTCTGAGAGGTGGTTCGGGCAGGCCCGACAGGTGATTCCGGAGTGTTCGCCAAGTGGTTCTGGCATAGCCGGCAGGTCATTTTGCATGTCCGGCGGTGGTTCCGGCGAGTCGAGCGCGTGGTTGCGGCGTATCCAGCAGGTGTTTCCGGTCTGTCCGGCAGGTGGTTCTGGCGTGACCGGCACGAGATTCTGGCACGTCTGAGAGTTGGTTCCGGCATGCCCGTCAGCTGATTCCGGAGTGTCCGCCACGTGGTTCTGGCGTACCCCGCAGGTGATTTTGGCGTGTCAGGCAGGCGTTTCTTGCAAGTCGAGCATTTGACTCAGGCATGCTCAGCAGGTGCTTCCGGCGTGTCTGGCACGTGGTTCTGGTGAGTCTGAGAGCTGGTTCTGGCATGTCCGGCAGATGATTAAGGAGTGTCCACCAAGTGGTTGTGGCATACCCGGCAGGTGATTTTAGCGTGTCAGGTAGGTGGTTCTGGCGAGTCGAGTAGGCGGTTCCGGCGTGCTCGGCAGGTGGTTCAGGCGGGTCTGGCAGGTGGTTTCGGTCTGTTTGGGGTGTGGTTCCGGCATCTCAGGCACATGGTTCTGGCACGTCTGAGAGGTGGTTCCGGCCGGCCCGACAGGTGTTTCCATGGTGTCCGCCAAGTGGTTCTGGCATAGCTGGCAGGTGATGTTGGCGTGACCGGCAGGTGGTTCCAGCCAGCCCGGCAGGTGATTCCGAAGCGTTCACCAAATGGTTGTGGCGTAGCCGGCAGGTGATTTTGGCGTGTCCAGCAGGTGGTTTTGGCGAGTCGAGCAGGTGGTTCTGGCTTGCTCGGCAGGTGCTTCCGGTGTCATTGGCATGTGGTTCCGGCATGTCTGGCAGGTGGTTCCGGCATGCCCGGCAGGTGATTCCGGAGTGTCCGGAATATGGTTCTGGCACCTCTGAGAGGTGGTTCCGGCATGCCCGACAGGTGATACCGGAGTGTTCGCCAAGTGGTTCTGGCGTAGCCGGCAGGTGATTTTGCATGTCCGGCAATGGTTCCGGCGAGTCGAGCCGGTGGTTCCGGAATGTCCGGCAGGTGGTTCCGGCATGTCCGGTAGGTGGTTCCGGCATGTCCAGCATGTGGTTCCAGCATGCCCTGCAGGTGATTCCGGAGTGTCTGCCGTGTGGTTCTGGCGTAGCTGGCAGGTGATTTTGGCGTGTACAGCAGGTGGTTCCGGCGAGCTCGGCAGGTGGTACCAGCATGTCGGGAACAAGGTTCTTGCACGTCTGAGAGATGGTTCCGGCATGCCCGGCAGGTGATTCGGGAGTGTCCGGCATGTGGTTCTGGCACCTCTGAGAGGTGGTTCCGGCATGCCCGGCAGGTGATTCCGGAGTGTCCGTCATGCGGTTCTGGCACCTCTGAGAGGTGGTTCCGGCATGCCCGGCAGTTGGTTACGGAGTGTCTGCCAAGTGGTCCTGGAGTAGCCGGAAGGTGATTCTGGCGTATCCAGCAGGTGGTTCTGGGGAGTGGATCAGGTGGTTCCGGCATACTCGGCAGGAGGTACCTGCGTGTCCGGAACATGGTTTTGGCAAGTGTGAGAGGTGGTTCCGGCAGGCCCGAGAGGTGATTCTAGAGTGTTCGCCAAGTGGTTCTGGCATAGCCGGCAGGTCATTTTGCATGTCCGGCGGTGGTTCCGGCGAGTCGAGCCGGTGGTTGCGGCGTATCCAGCAGGTGTTTCCGGTCTGTCCGGCAGGTGGTTCTGGCGTGACAGGCACGAGGTTCTGGCACGTCTAAGAGTTGGTTCCGGCCGGCCCGACAGGTGTTTCCATGGTGTCCGCCAAGTGGTTCTGGCGTAGCTGAAAGGTGATGTTGGCGTGACCGGCAGGTGGTTCCAGAGAGCCCGGCAGGTGATTCCGGAGTGTCTGCCGTGTGGTTCTGGCGTAGCTGGCAGGTGATTTTGGCGTGTCCAGCAGGTGGTTCCGGCGAGCTCTGCAGGTGGTACCAGCGTGTCCGGAACATGTTTCTGGCACGTCTGAGAGATGGTTCCGTCATGCCAGGCAGGTGATTCCGGAGTGTCCGGCATTTGGTTCTGGCACCTCTGAGAGGTGGTTCCGGCATGCCCGGCAGGTGATTCCGGAGTATTCGGCATGTGGTTCTGGCACCTCTGAGAGGTGGTTTGGGCATGCCCGGCAGGTGGTTCCGGAGTGTCTGCCGAGTGGTTCTGGCGTAGTCGGCAGGTGATTCTGGCGTGTCCAGCAGGTGGTTCTGGGGAGTGGATCAGGTGGTTCCGGCATACTCGGCAGGTGGTACCGTCCTGTCCGGAACATGGTTCTGGCAAGTCTGAGAGGCGGTTCCGGCATGCCCGACAGGTGATTCCGGAGTGTCCGCCACGTGGTTCTGCCGTACCCGGCAGGTGATTTTGGCGTGTCTGGCAGGTGCTTCTTGCAAGTCGAGCATTTGGCTCAGGCATGCTCAGCAGGTGCTTCCGGCGTGTCTGGCACGTGGTTCTGGTGAGTCTGAGAGCTGGTTCTGGCATGTCCGGCAGATGATTCCGGAGTGTCCACCAAGTGGTTGTGGCATACCCGGCAGGTGATTTTAGCGTGTCAGGTAGGTGGTTCCGGCGAGTCGAGTAGGCGGTTCCGGCGTGCTCGGCAGGTGGTTCAGGCGGGTCTGGCAGGTGGTTTCGGTCTGTTCGGGGTGTGGTTCCAGCATCTCAGGCACATGGTTCTGGAACGTCTGATAGGTGGTTCCGGCCGGCCCGACAGGTGTTTCCATGGTGTCCGCCAAGTGGTTCTGGCATAGCTGGCAGGTGATGTTGGCGTGACCGCCAGGTGGTTCCAGCCAGCCCGGCAGGTGATTCCGAAGCGTTCACCAAATGGTTGTGGCGTAGCCGGCAGGTGATTTTGGCGTGTCCAGCAGGTGGTTTTGGCGAGTCGAGCAGGTGGTTCTGGCGTGCTCGGCAGGTGCTTCCGGTGTCATTGGCATGTGGTTCCGGCATGTCTGAGAGGTGGTTCCGGCATGACCGGCAGGTGGTTCCGGAGTGTCTGCCGAGTGTTTCTGGAGCCAGCCCGGCAGGTGATTCTGAAGAGTTCACCAAATGGTTGTGGCGTAGCCGGCAGGTGATTTTGGCGTGTCCAGCAGGTGGTTTTGGCGAGTCGAGCAGGTGGTTCTGGCTTGCTCGGCAGGTGCTTCCGGTGTCATTGGCATGTGGTTCCGGCATGTCCGGCATGTGGTTCCGGCATGCCCGGCAGGTGATTCCGGAGTGTCCGGCATATGGTTCTGGCACCTCTGAGAGGTGGTTCCGGCATGCCCGACATGTGATACCGGAGTGTTCGCCAAGTGGTTCTGGCGTAGCCAGCAGGTGATTTTGCATGTCCGGCAATGGTTCCGGCGAGTCGAGCCGGTGGTTCCGGAATGTCCGGCAGGTGGTTCCGGCATGTCCGGCAGGTGGTTCCGGCATGTCCAGCACGTGGTTCCAGCATGCCCTGCAGGTGATTCCGGAGTGTCCGGCATGTGGTTCTGGCACCTCTGAGAGGTGGTTCCGGCATGCCCGGCAGGTGATACCGGAGTGTCCGAAATTTGGTTCTGGCACCTCTGAGAGGTGGTTCCGGAATGCCTGGCCTGTGATTCCGGAGTGTCTGCCGAGTGGTTCTGGCGTAGCCGGCAGATGATTTTGCATGTCCGGCAATGGTTCCGACGAGTCGAGCCGGTGGTTCCGGCATGTCCGGCAGGTCGTTCCGGCATGCCCGGCAGGTGATTCCGGAGTGTCCGGCATGTGGTTCTGGCACCTCTGAGAGGTGGTTCCGGCATGTCCGGCAGGTGATACCGGAGTGTTCCCCAAGTGGTTCTGGCGTAGCCGGCAGGTGATTTTGCATGTCCGGCAATGGTTCCGGCGAGTCGAGCCGGTGGTTCCGGCATGTCCGGCAGGTGATACCGGAGTGTTCGCCAAGTGGTTCTGGCGTAGCCGGCAGGTGATTTTGCATGTCCGGCAACGGTTCCGGCGAGTCGAGCCGGTGGTTCCGGAATGTCCCGAAGGTGGTTCCGGCATGTCCGGCAGGTGGTTCCGGCATGTCCAGCACGTGGTACCAGCATGCCCGTCAGGTGATTCCGGAGTGTCCGGCATGTGGTTCTGGCACCTCTGAGAGGTGGTTCCGGAATGCCCGGCCTGTGATTCCGGAGTTTCTGACGAGTGGTTCTGGCGTAGCCGGCAGTTATTTTGGTGTGTCCACTAGGTGGTTCTGGGGAATGGATCAGCTGGTTCCGGCATACCCGGCAGGTGGTACCGGCGTGTCCAGAACATGGTTCTGGCAAGTCTTAGAGGAGGTTCCGGCACGCCCGACAGGTGATTCCGGAGCGTCCGCCAAGTATTTCTGGTGTACCCGGCAGGTTATTTTGGCATCCGACAGGTGTATCTTGCGAGTCGAGCAGGTGGCTCAGGCATGCTCAGCTGTTGCTTCCGACGTCTCTGGCACGTGGTTGTGGTGTGTCTGAGAGCTGGTTCTGGCATGTCCGGCAGATGATTCCGGAGTGTCCACAAGAGGTTCTTGTATACCTGGCAGGTGATTTTGGCGTGTCAGGGAGTTGGTTCCGGCTAGTTGAGCAGGTGGATCAGGCGTGCTCGCCAGGTGCTTCAGGCGGGTCTGGCAGGTGGTTTCGGTCTGTTCGGGGAGTGATTCCGGCATCTCAGGCACATGGTTCTGGCACGTCTGAGAGGTGGTTCCGGCCGGCCCGACAGGTGTTTCCATGGTGTCCGCCAAGTGGTTCTGGCATAGCTGGCAGGTGATGTTGGTGTGACCGGCAAGTGGTTCCAGCAAGCCCGGCAGGTGATTCCGAAGAGTTCACAAAATGGTTGTGGCGTAGCCGGCAGGTGATTTTGGCGTTTCAGGAAGGTGGTTCCGGCTAGTTGAGCAGGTGGATCAGGCGTGCTCGCCAGGGGGTTCAGGCGGGTCTGGCAGTTGGTTTCGGTCTGTTCGGGGAGTGGTTCCGGCATCTCAGGCACATGGTTCTGGCACATCTGAGAGGTGGTTCCCGCCGGCCGGAGAGGTGTTTCCGGAGTGTCCGCCAAGTGGTTCTGGCGTAGCTGAAAGGTGATGTTGGCGTGACAGGCAGGTGGTTCCAGCCAGCCCGGCAGTTGATTCCGGAGTGTCTGCCGTGTGGTTCTGGCGTAGCTGGCAGGTGATTTTGGCGTGTCCAGCAGGTGGTTCCGGCGAGCTCGGCAGGTGGTACCAGCGTGTCCGGAACATGGTTCTGGCACCTCTGAGAGATGGTTCCTGCATGCCAGGCAGGTGATTCCGGAGTGTCCGGGATGTGGTTCTGGCACCTCTGAGATGTGGGTCCGGCATGCCCGGCAGGTGGTACCGGCGTGTCCAGAACATGGTTCTGTCAAGTCTGAGAGGTGGTTCCGGCACGCCCGACAGGTGATTCCGGAGCGTCCGCCAAGTGTTTCTGGCGTACCCGGCAGGTGATTTTGGCATGTCCGACAGGTGTTTCTTGCGAGTCGAGCAGGTGGCTCAGGCATGCTCTGCTGGTGATTCCGGCGTCTCTGGCACGTGCTTCGGGTGTGTCTGAGAGTTGGTTCTGGCATGTCCGGCAGATGATTCCGGAGTGTCCGCCAAGTGGTTCTTGTATACCTGGCAGGTGATTTTGGCGTGTCAGGAAGTTGGTTCCGGCTAGTTGAGCAGGTGGATCAGGCGTGCTCGCCAGGGGGTTCAGGCGGGTCTGGCAGGTGGTTTCGGTCTGTTCGGGGAGTGGTTCCGGCATCTCAGGCACATGGTTCTGGCACATCTGAGAGGTAGTTCCGGCCGGCCCGACAGGTGTTTCCGGAGTTTCCGCCAGGTGGTTCCGGCATAGCTGAAAGGTTATGTTGGTGTGACCGGCAGGTGGTTCCAGCCAGCCCGGCAGGTGATTCCGGAGTGTCTGCCGAGTGGTTCTGGCGTAGCCGGCAGGTGATTTTGGCGTGTCCAGCAGGTGGTTCCAGCGAGCTCGGCAGGTGGTACCAGCGTGTCCGGAACATGGTTCTGGCACGTCTGAGAGATGGTTCCGTCATGCCAGGCAGGTGATTCCGGAGTGTCCGGCATGTGGTTCGGGCACCTCTGAGAGGTGGTTCCGGCATGCCCGTCAGGTGGTTCCGGAGTGTCTGCCGAGTGGTTCTGGCGTAGTCGGCAGGTGATTCTGGCGTGTCCAGCTGGTGGTTGTGGGGAGTGGATCAGGTGGTTCTGGCATACTCGGCAGGTGTTACCGGCGTGTCCGGAACATGGTTCTGGCAAGTCTGAGAGGCGGTTCCGGCATGCCCGATAGGTGATTCCGGAGTGTCCGCAACATGGTTCTGGCGTACCCGGCAGGTGATTTTGGCGTGTCTGGCCGGTGCTTCTTGCAAGTCGAGCATTTGGCTCCGGCATGCTCAGCAGGTGCTTCCGGCATGTCTGGCACGTGGTTCTGGTGTGTCTGAGAGCTGGTTCTGGCATGTCCGGCAGATGATTCCGGAGTGTCCACCAAGTGGTTGTGGCATACCCGGCAGGTGATTTTAGCGTGTCAGGTAGGTGGTTCCAGCGAGTCGAGTAGGTGGTTTCGGCGTGCTCGGAAGATGGTTCAGGCGGGTCTGGCAGGTGGTTTCGTCTGTTCGGGGTGTGGTTCCGGCATCTCAGGCACGTGGTTCTGGCACGTCTGACAGATGGTTCCGGCATGCCCGGCAGGTGATTCGGGAGTGTCCGGCATGTGGTTCTGGCACCTCTGACAGATGGTTCCGGCATGCCCGGCAGGTGATTCCGGAGTGTCCGGCATGCAGTTCTGGCACCTCTGAAAGGTGGGTCCGGCATGCCCGGCTGTTGGTTACGGAGTGTCTGCCAAGTGGTTCTGGAGTAGCCGGCAGGTGATTCTGGCGTATCCAGCAGGTGGTTCTGGGGAGTGGATGAGGTGGTTCCGGCATACTCGGCAGGTGGTACCGGCGTGTCCGGAACATGGTTTTGGCAAGTCTGAGAGGTGGTTCGGGCAGGCCCGACAGGTGATTCCGGAGTGTTCGCCAAGTGGTTCTGGCATAGCCGGCAGGTCATTTTGCATGTCCGGCGGTGGTTCCGGCGAGTCGAGCGCGTGGTTGCGGCGTATCCAGCAGGTGTTTCCGGTCTGTCCGGCAGGTGGTTCTGGCGTGACCGGCACGAGATTCTGGCACGTCTGAGAGTTGGTTCCGGCATGCCCGTCAGCTGATTCTGGAGTGTCCGCCACGTGGTTCTGGCGTACCCCGCAGGTGATTTTGGCGTGTCAGGCAGGCGTTTCTTGCAAGTCGAGCATTTGACTCAGGCATGCTCAGCAGGTGCTTCCGGCGTGTCTGGCACGTGGTTCTGGTGAGTCTGAGAGCTGGTTCTGGCATGTCCGGCAGATGATTAAGGAGTGTCCACCAAGTGGTTGTGGCATACCCGGCAGGTGATTTTAGCGTGTCAGGTAGGTGGTTCTGGCGAGTCGAGTAGGCGGTTCCGGCGTGCTCGGCAGGTGGTTCAGGCGGGTCTGGCAGGTGGTTTCGGTCTGTTTGGGGTGTGGTTCCGGCATCTCAGGCACATGGTTCTGGCACGTCTGAGAGGTGGTTCCGGCCGGCCCGACAGGTGTTTCCATGGTGTCCGCCAAGTGGTTCTGGCATAGCTGGCAGGTGATGTTGGCGTGACCGGCAGGTGGTTCCAGCCAGCCCGGCAGGTGATTCCGAAGCGTTCACCAAATGGTTGTGGCGTAGCCGGCAGGTGATTTTGGCGTGTCCAGCAGGTGGTTTTGGCGAGTCGAGCAGGTGGTTCTGGCTTGCTCGGCAGGTGCTTCCGGTGTCATTGGCATGTGGTTCCGGCATGTCTGGCAGGTGGTTCCGGCATGCCCGGCAGGTGATTCCGGAGTGTCCGGAATATGGTTCTGGCACCTCTGAGAGGTGGTTCCGGCATGCCCGACAGGTGATACCGGAGTGTTCGCCAAGTGGTTCTGGCGTAGCCGGCAGGTGATTTTGCATGTCCGGCAATGGTTCCGGCGAGTCGAGCCGGTGGTTCCGGAATGTCCGGCAGGTGGTTCCGGCATGTCCGGTAGGTGGTTCCGGCATGTCCAGCATGTGGTTCCAGCATGCCCTGCAGGTGATTCCGGAGTGTCTGCCGTGTGGTTCTGGCGTAGCTGGCAGGTGATTTTGGCGTGTACAGCAGGTGGTTCCGGCGAGCTCGGCAGGTGGTACCAGCATGTCGGGAACAAGGTTCTTGCACGTCTGAGAGATGGTTCCGGCATGCCCGGCAGGTGATTCGGGAGTGTCCGGCATGTGGTTCTGGCACCTCTGAGAGGTGGTTCCGGCATGCCCGGCAGGTGATTCCGGAGTGTCCGTCATGCGGTTCTGGCACCTCTGAGAGGTGGTTCCGGCATGCCCGGCAGTTGGTTACGGAGTGTCTGCCAAGTGGTCCTGGAGTAGCCGGAAGGTGATTCTGGCGTATCCAGCAGGTGGTTCTGGGGAGTGGATCAGGTGGTTCCGGCATACTCGGCAGGAGGTACCTGCGTGTCCGGAACATGGTTTTGGCAAGTGTGAGAGGTGGTTCCGGCAGGCCCGAGAGGTGATTCTAGAGTGTTCGCCAAGTGGTTCTGGCATAGCCGGCAGGTCATTTTGCATGTCCGGCGGTGGTTCCGGCGAGTCGAGCCGGTGGTTGCGGCGTATCCAGCAGGTGTTTCCGGTCTGTCCGGCAGGTGGTTCTGGCGTGACAGGCACGAGGTTCTGGCACGTCTAAGAGTTGGTTCCGGCCGGCCCGACAGGTGTTTCCATGGTGTCCGCCAAGTGGTTCTGGCGTAGCTGAAAGGTGATGTTGGCGTGACCGGCAGGTGGTTCCAGAGAGCCCGGCAGGTGATTCCGGAGTGTCTGCCGTGTGGTTCTGGCGTAGCTGGCAGGTGATTTTGGCGTGTCCAGCAGGTGGTTCCGGCGAGCTCTGCAGGTGGTACCAGCGTGTCCGGAACATGTTTCTGGCACGTCTGAGAGATGGTTCCGTCATGCCAGGCAGGTGATTCCGGAGTGTCCGGCATTTGGTTCTGGCACCTCTGAGAGGTGGTTCCGGCATGCCCGGCAGGTGATTCCGGAGTATTCGGCATGTGGTTCTGGCACCTCTGAGAGGTGGTTTGGGCATGCCCGGCAGGTGGTTCCGGAGTGTCTGCCGAGTGGTTCTGGCGTAGTCGGCAGGTGATTCTGGCGTGTCCAGCAGGTGGTTCTGGGGAGTGGATCAGGTGGTTCCGGCATACTCGGCAGGTGGTACCGTCCTGTCCGGAACATGGTTCTGGCAAGTCTGAGAGGCGGTTCCGGCATGCCCGACAGGTGATTCCGGAGTGTCCGCCACGTGGTTCTGCCGTACCCGGCAGGTGATTTTGGCGTGTCTGGCAGGTGCTTCTTGCAAGTCGAGCATTTGGCTCAGGCATGCTCAGCAGGTGCTTCCGGCGTGTCTGGCACGTGGTTCTGGTGAGTCTGAGAGCTGGTTCTGGCATGTCCGGCAGATGATTCCGGAGTGTCCACCAAGTGGTTGTGGCATACCCGGCAGGTGATTTTAGCGTGTCAGGTAGGTGGTTCCGGCGAGTCGAGTAGGCGGTTCCGGCGTGCTCGGCAGGTGGTTCAGGCGGGTCTGGCAGGTGGTTTCGGTCTGTTCGGGGTGTGGTTCCAGCATCTCAGGCACATGGTTCTGGAACGTCTGATAGGTGGTTCCGGCCGGCCCGACAGGTGTTTCCATGGTGTCCGCCAAGTGGTTCTGGCATAGCTGGCAGGTGATGTTGGCGTGACCGCCAGGTGGTTCCAGCCAGCCCGGCAGGTGATTCCGAAGCGTTCACCAAATGGTTGTGGCGTAGCCGGCAGGTGATTTTGGCGTGTCCAGCAGGTGGTTTTGGCGAGTCGAGCAGGTGGTTCTGGCGTGCTCGGCAGGTGCTTCCGGTGTCATTGGCATGTGGTTCCGGCATGTCTGAGAGGTGGTTCCGGCATGACCGGCAGGTGGTTCCGGAGTGTCTGCCGAGTGTTTCTGGAGCCAGCCCGGCAGGTGATTCTGAAGAGTTCACCAAATGGTTGTGGCGTAGCCGGCAGGTGATTTTGGCGTGTCCAGCAGGTGGTTTTGGCGAGTCGAGCAGGTGGTTCTGGCTTGCTCGGCAGGTGCTTCCGGTGTCATTGGCATGTGGTTCCGGCATGTCCGGCATGTGGTTCCGGCATGCCCGGCAGGTGATTCCGGAGTGTCCGGCATATGGTTCTGGCACCTCTGAGAGGTGGTTCCGGCATGCCCGACATGTGATACCGGAGTGTTCGCCAAGTGGTTCTGGCGTAGCCAGCAGGTGATTTTGCATGTCCGGCAATGGTTCCGGCGAGTCGAGCCGGTGGTTCCGGAATGTCCGGCAGGTGGTTCCGGCATGTCCGGCAGGTGGTTCCGGCATGTCCAGCACGTGGTTCCAGCATGCCCTGCAGGTGATTCCGGAGTGTCCGGCATGTGGTTCTGGCACCTCTGAGAGGTGGTTCCGGCATGCCCGGCAGGTGATACCGGAGTGTCCGAAATTTGGTTCTGGCACCTCTGAGAGGTGGTTCCGGAATGCCTGGCCTGTGATTCCGGAGTGTCTGCCGAGTGGTTCTGGCGTAGCCGGCAGATGATTTTGCATGTCCGGCAATGGTTCCGACGAGTCGAGCCGGTGGTTCCGGCATGTCCGGCAGGTCGTTCCGGCATGCCCGGCAGGTGATTCCGGAGTGTCCGGCATGTGGTTCTGGCACCTCTGAGAGGTGGTTCCGGCATGTCCGGCAGGTGATACCGGAGTGTTCCCCAAGTGGTTCTGGCGTAGCCGGCAGGTGATTTTGCATGTCCGGCAATGGTTCCGGCGAGTCGAGCCGGTGGTTCCGGCATGTCCGGCAGGTGATACCGGAGTGTTCGCCAAGTGGTTCTGGCGTAGCCGGCAGGTGATTTTGCATGTCCGGCAACGGTTCCGGCGAGTCGAGCCGGTGGTTCCGGAATGTCCCGAAGGTGGTTCCGGCATGTCCGGCAGGTGGTTCCGGCATGTCCAGCACGTGGTACCAGCATGCCCGTCAGGTGATTCCGGAGTGTCCGGCATGTGGTTCTGGCACCTCTGAGAGGTGGTTCCGGAATGCCCGGCCTGTGATTCCGGAGTTTCTGACGAGTGGTTCTGGCGTAGCCGGCAGTTATTTTGGTGTGTCCACTAGGTGGTTCTGGGGAATGGATCAGCTGGTTCCGGCATACCCGGCAGGTGGTACCGGCGTGTCCAGAACATGGTTCTGGCAAGTCTTAGAGGAGGTTCCGGCACGCCCGACAGGTGATTCCGGAGCGTCCGCCAAGTATTTCTGGTGTACCCGGCAGGTTATTTTGGCATCCGACAGGTGTATCTTGCGAGTCGAGCAGGTGGCTCAGGCATGCTCAGCTGTTGCTTCCGACGTCTCTGGCACGTGGTTGTGGTGTGTCTGAGAGCTGGTTCTGGCATGTCCGGCAGATGATTCCGGAGTGTCCACAAGAGGTTCTTGTATACCTGGCAGGTGATTTTGGCGTGTCAGGGAGTTGGTTCCGGCTAGTTGAGCAGGTGGATCAGGCGTGCTCGCCAGGTGCTTCAGGCGGGTCTGGCAGGTGGTTTCGGTCTGTTCGGGGAGTGGTTCCGGCATCTCAGGCACATGGTTCTGGCACGTCTGAGAGGTGGTTCCGGCCGGCCCGACAGGTGTTTCCATGGTGTCCGCCAAGTGGTTCTGGCATAGCTGGCAGGTGATGTTGGTGTGACCGGCAAGTGGTTCCAGCAAGCCCGGCAGGTGATTCCGAAGAGTTCACAAAATGGTTGTGGCGTAGCCGGCAGGTGATTTTGGCGTTTCAGGAAGGTGGTTCCGGCTAGTTGAGCAGGTGGATCAGGCGTGCTCGCCAGGGGGTTCAGGCGGGTCTGGCAGTTGGTTTCGGTCTGTTCGGGGAGTGGTTCCGGCATCTCAGGCACATGGTTCTGGCACATCTGAGAGGTGGTTCCCGCCGGCCGGAGAGGTGTTTCCGGAGTGTCCGCCAAGTGGTTCTGGCGTAGCTGAAAGGTGATGTTGGCGTGACAGGCAGGTGGTTCCAGCCAGCCCGGCAGTTGATTCCGGAGTGTCTGCCGTGTGGTTCTGGCGTAGCTGGCAGGTGATTTTGGCGTGTCCAGCAGGTGGTTCCGGCGAGCTCGGCAGGTGGTACCAGCGTGTCCGGAACATGGTTCTGGCACCTCTGAGAGATGGTTCCTGCATGCCAGGCAGGTGATTCCGGAGTGTCCGGGATGTGGTTCTGGCACCTCTGAGATGTGGGTCCGGCATGCCCGGCAGGTGGTACCGGCGTGTCCAGAACATGGTTCTGTCAAGTCTGAGAGGTGGTTCCGGCACGCCCGACAGGTGATTCCGGAGCGTCCGCCAAGTGTTTCTGGCGTACCCGGCAGGTGATTTTGGCATGTCCGACAGGTGTTTCTTGCGAGTCGAGCAGGTGGCTCAGGCATGCTCTGCTGGTGATTCCGGCGTCTCTGGCACGTGCTTCGGGTGTGTCTGAGAGTTGGTTCTGGCATGTCCGGCAGATGATTCCGGAGTGTCCGCCAAGTGGTTCTTGTATACCTGGCAGGTGATTTTGGCGTGTCAGGAAGTTGGTTCCGGCTAGTTGAGCAGGTGGATCAGGCGTGCTCGCCAGGGGGTTCAGGCGGGTCTGGCAGGTGGTTTCGGTCTGTTCGGGGAGTGGTTCCGGCATCTCAGGCACATGGTTCTGGCACATCTGAGAGGTAGTTCCGGCCGGCCCGACAGGTGTTTCCGGAGTTTCCGCCAGGTGGTTCCGGCATAGCTGAAAGGTTATGTTGGTGTGACCGGCAGGTGGTTCCAGCCAGCCCGGCAGGTGATTCCGGAGTGTCTGCCGAGTGGTTCTGGCGTAGCCGGCAGGTGATTTTGGCGTGTCCAGCAGGTGGTTCCAGCGAGCTCGGCAGGTGGTACCAGCGTGTCCGGAACATGGTTCTGGCACGTCTGAGAGATGGTTCCGTCATGCCAGGCAGGTGATTCCGGAGTGTCCGGCATGTGGTTCGGGCACCTCTGAGAGGTGGTTCCGGCATGCCCGTCAGGTGGTTCCGGAGTGTCTGCCGAGTGGTTCTGGCGTAGTCGGCAGGTGATTCTGGCGTGTCCAGCTGGTGGTTGTGGGGAGTGGATCAGGTGGTTCTGGCATACTCGGCAGGTGTTACCGGCGTGTCCGGAACATGGTTCTGGCAAGTCTGAGAGGCGGTTCCGGCATGCCCGATAGGTGATTCCGGAGTGTCCGCAACATGGTTCTGGCGTACCCGGCAGGTGATTTTGGCGTGTCTGGCCGGTGCTTCTTGCAAGTCGAGCATTTGGCTCCGGCATGCTCAGCAGGTGCTTCCGGCATGTCTGGCACGTGGTTCTGGTGTGTCTGAGAGCTGGTTCTGGCATGTCCGGCAGATGATTCCGGAGTGTCCACCAAGTGGTTGTGGCATACCCGGCAGGTGATTTTAGCGTGTCAGGTAGGTGGTTCCAGCGAGTCGAGTAGGTGGTTTCGGCGTGCTCGGAAGATGGTTCAGGCGGGTCTGGCAGGTGGTTTCGTCTGTTCGGGGTGTGGTTCCGGCATCTCAGGCACGTGGTTCTGGCACGTCTGACAGATGGTTCCGGCATGCCCGGCAGGTGATTCGGGAGTGTCCGGCATGTGGTTCTGGCACCTCTGACAGATGGTTCCGGCATGCCCGGCAGGTGATTCCGGAGTGTCCGGCATGCAGTTCTGGCACCTCTGAAAGGTGGGTCCGGCATGCCCGGCTGTTGGTTACGGAGTGTCTGCCAAGTGGTTCTGGAGTAGCCGGCAGGTGATTCTGGCGTATCCAGCAGGTGGTTCTGGGGAGTGGATGAGGTGGTTCCGGCATACTCGGCAGGTGGTACCGGCGTGTCCGGAACATGGTTTTGGCAAGTCTGAGAGGTGGTTCGGGCAGGCCCGACAGGTGATTCCGGAGTGTTCGCCAAGTGGTTCTGGCATAGCCGGCAGGTCATTTTGCATGTCCGGCGGTGGTTCCGGCGAGTCGAGCCCGTGGTTGCGGCGTATCCAGCAGGTGTTTCCGGTCTGTCCGGCAGGTGGTTCTGGCGTGACCGGCACGAGATTCTGGCACGTCTGAGAGTTGGTTCCGGCATGCCCGTCAGCTGATTCCGGAGTGTCCGCCACGTGGTTCTGGCGTACCCCGCAGGTGATTTTGGCGTGTCAGGCAGGCGTTTCTTGCAAGTCGAGCATTTGACTCAGGCATGCTCAGCAGGTGCTTCCGGCGTGTCTGGCACGTGGTTCTGGTGAGTCTGAGAGCTGGTTCTGGCATGTCTGGCAGATGATTAAGGAGTGTCCACCAAGTGGTTGTGGCATACCCGGCAGGTGATTTTGGCGTGTCAGGAAGTTGGTTCCGGCTAGTTGAGCAGGTGGATCAGGCGTGCTCGCCAGGGTGTTCAGGCGTGTCTGGCAGGTTGTTTCGGTCTGTTCGGGGAGTGGTTCTGGCATCTCAGGCACATGGTTCTGGCACGTCTCAGAGGTGGTTCCGGGAGGCCGGAGAGGTGTTTCCGGAGTGTCCGCCAAGTGGTTCTGGCGTAGCTGAAAGGTGATGTTGGCGTGACCGGCAGGTGGTTCCAGCCAGCCCGGCAGGTGATTCCGGAGTGTCTGCCGTGTGGTTCTGGCGTAGCTGGCAGGTGATTTTGGCGTTTCCAGCATGGGGTTACGGCGAGCTCGGCAGGTGGTACCAGCGTGTCCGAAACATGGTTCTGGCACGTCTGAGAGATGGTTCCGGCATGCCCGACAGGTGATTCGGGAGTGTCCGGCATGTGGTTCTGGCGTACCCGGCAGGTGATTTTGGCGTGTCTGGCAGGTGTTTCTTGCAAGTCGAGCATTTGGCTCTGGCATGCTCAGCAGGTGATTCCGGCGTGTGTGGCACGTGGTTCTGGTGTGTCTGAGAGCTGGTTCTGGCATGTCCGGCAGATGATTCCGCAGTGTCCACCAAGTGGTTGTGGCATACCCGGCAGGTGATTTTAGCGTGTCATGTAGGTGGTTCCGGCGAGTCGAGTAGGTGGCTCCGGCGTGCTCGTCAGGTGGTTCAGGCGGGTCTGGCAGGTGGTTTCGGTCTGTTCGGGGTGTGGTTCCGGAATCTCAGGCACGTGGTCCTGGCGCGTCTGATAGGTGGTTCCGGCAGGCCCGACAGGTGTTTCCATGGTGTCCGCCAAGAGGTTCTGGCATAGCTGGCAGGTGATTTTGGCGTGACCGGCAGGTGGTTCCAGCCAGCCTGGCAGGTGATTCCGAAGAGTTCACCAAAGGGTTCTGGCGTAGTCGGCAGGTGATTCTGGCGTGTCCAGCAGGTGGTTCTGGGGAGTGGATCAGGTGGTTCCGGCATACTCGGCAGGTGGTACGGGCGTGTCCTGAACATGGTTCTGGCAAGTCTGAGAGGTGGTTCCGGCATGCACGACAGGTGATTCCGGACTGTTCGCCATGTGGTTCTGGCGTAGTCGGCAGGTTATTTTGCATGTCCGGCGGTGGTTCCGCCGAGTAGAGCCGGTGGTTCCGGCGTGTCCAGCAGGTCTTTCCGGTCTGTCCGGCAGGTGGTTCTGGCGTGACCGGCACGAGGTTCTGGCACCTCTGAGAGTTGGTTCCGGCATGCCCGGCAGGTGGTTCCGGAGTGTCTGCCGAGTGGTTCTGGAGCCAGCCCGGCAGGTGATTCCGAAGAGTTCACCAAATGGTAGTGGCGTAGCCGGCAGGTGATTTTGGCGTGTCAGGAAGGTGGTTCCGGCTAGTTGAGCAGGTGGATCAGGCGTGCTCGGCAGGTGGTTCAGGCGGGTCTGGCTTGTTGTTTCGGTCTCTTCGGGGTGTGGTTCCGGCATCTCAGGCACATGGTTCTGGCACGTCTGAGAGGTGGTTCCGGCCGGCCCGACAGGTGTTTCCATGGTGTCCGCCAAGTGGTTCTGGCATAGCTGGCAGGTGATGTTGGCGTGACCGGCAGGTGGTTCCAGAAAGCCCGGCAGGAGATTCCGAAGAGTTCACCAAATGGTTGTGGCGTAGCCGGCAGGTGATTTTGGCGTGTCCGGCAGGTGGTTTTGGCGAGTCGAGCAGGTGGTTCTGGCGTGCTCGGCAGGTGCTTCCGGAGTCATTGGCATGTGGTTCCGGCATGTCTGAGAGGCAGGTCATTTTGCATGCCCGGCAGGTGATTCCGGAGTGTTCGCCAAGTGGTTCTGGCGTAGCCGGCAGGTGATTTTGCATGTCCGGCAATGGTTCCGGCGAGTCGAGCCGGTGGTTCCGGCATGTCCGGCAGTTGATTCCTGCATGTCCAGCAGGTGGTACCGGCATGCCAGGCAGGTGATTCCGGAGTGTCCGGCATGTGGTTCTGGCACCTCTGAGAGGTGGTTCCAGCATGCCCGGCAGGTGATACCGGAGTCTCCGGCATTTGGTTCTGGCACCTGTGAGAGGTGGTTCCGGAATGCCTGGCATGTGATTCCGGAGTGTCTGCCGTGTGGTTCTGGTGTAGCTGGCAGGTGATTTTGGCGTGTACAGCAGGTGGTTCCGGCGAGCTCGGCAGGTGGTACCAGCGTGTCCGGAACATGGTTCTGGCACCTCTGAGAGATGGTTCCTGCATGCCAGGCAGGTGATTCCGGAGTGTCCGGGATGTGGTTCTGGCACCTCTGTGATCTGGGTCTGGCATGCCCGGCAGGTGGTTCCGGAGTGTCTGCCGAGTGGTTCTGGCGTAGTCGGCAGGTGATTCTGGTGTGTCCAGCAGGTGGTTCTGGGGAGAGGATCAGGTGGTTCCAGCATACTCGGCAGGTGGTTCTGGCGTGACCGGCACGAGGTTCTGGCACGTCTGAGAGTTGGTTCCGGCATGCCCGACAGGTGATTCTGGAGTGTCCGCCACATGGTTCTGGCGTACCCGGCAGGTGATTTTGGCGTGTCTGGCAGGTGTTTCTTGCAAGTCGAGCATTTGGCTCTGGCATGCTCAGCAGGTGCTTCCGGCGTGTCTGGCACGTGGTTCTGGTGTGTCTGAGAGCTGGTTCTGGCATGTCCGGCAGATGATTCCGGAGTGTCCACCAAGTGGTTGTGGCATACCCGGCAGGTGATTTTAGCGTGTCAGGTAGGTGGTTCCGGCGAGTCGTGTAGGTGGTTCCAGCGTGCTCGGCAGGTGGTTCAGGCAGGTCTGGCAGGTGGTTTCGGTCTGTTCGGGGTGTGGTTCCGGCATCTCAGGCACATGGTTCTGGCACGTCTGACAGATCGTTCCGGCATGCCCGGCAGGTGATTCGGGAGTGTCCGGCATGCGGTTCTGGCACCTCTGAGAGGTGGTTCCAGCATGCCCGGCTGTTGGTTACTGAGTGTCTGCCAAGTGGTTCTGGAGTAGCCGGCAGGTGATTCTGGCGTATCCAGCAGGTGGTTCTGGGGAGTGGAAAAGCTGGTTCCGGCATACTCGGCAGGTGGTACCGGCGTGTCCAGAACATGGTTCTGGCAAGTCTGAGAGGTGGTTCCGGCATGCCCGACAGGTGATTCCGGAGTGTCCGCCCAGTGTTTCTGGCGTTCCCAGCAGGTGATTTTGGCATGTCCGACAGGTGTATCTTGCGAGTCGAGCAGGTGGCTCAGGCATGCTCAGCTGATGCTTCCGGCGTCTCTGGCACGTGGTTCTGGTGTGTCTGAGAGCTGGTTCTGGCATGTCCGGCAGATGATTCCGGAGTGTCCACCAAGTGGTTCTGGTATACCTGGCAGGTGATTTTGGAGTGTCAGGAAGTTGGTTCCGGCTAGGTGAGCAGGTGGATCAGGCGTGCTTGCCAGGGGCTTCAGGCGGGTTTGGCAGGTGGTTTCGGTCTGTTCGGGGAGTGGTTCGGCCATCTCAGGCTCAGGGTTCTGGAACGTCTGAGAGGTGGTTCCGGCCGGCCCGACAGGTGTTTCCATTGTGTCCGCCAAGTGGTTCTGGCACAGCTGGCAGGTGATATTGGCGTGACCGGCAGGTGGTTCCAGCCAGCCCGGCAGGTGATTCCGGAGTGTCTGCCGTGTGGTTCTGGCGTAGCTGGCAGGTGATTTTGGCGTGTCCAGCAGGTGGTTCCGGCGAGCTCGGCAGGTGGTACCAGCATGTCCGGAACATGGTTCTGGCACGTCTGAGAGATGGTTCCAGCATGCCCGGCAGGTGATTCGGGAGTGTCCGGCATGTGGTTCTGGCACCTCTGAGAGGTGGTTCCGGCATGCCAGGCAGGTGATTCTGGAGTGTTCGTCAAGTGGTTCCGGAACCTCTGAGAGGTGGTTCCGTCATGCCCGGCAGGTGGTTCCGGAGTGTCTGCCGAGTGGTTCTGGCGTAGTCGGCAGGTGATTCTGGCGTGTCCAGCAGGTGGTTTTGGCGAGTCGAGCAGGTGGTTCTGGCGTGCTCGGCAGGTGCTTCCGGTGTCATTGGCATGTCGTTCCGGCATGTCTGAGAGGTGGTTCCGGCATGCCCGGCAGGTGGTTCCGGAGTGTCTGCCGAGTGGTTCTGGAGCCAGCCCGGCATGTGATTCCGAAGAGTTCACCAAATGGTTGTGGCGTAGCCGGCAGGTGATTTTGGAATGTCAGGAAGTTGGTTCCCCCTAGTTGAGCAGGTGGATCAGTTGTGCTCGCCAGGGGGTTCAGGCGGGTCTGGCAGGTGGATTCGGTCTGTTCGGGGAGTGGTTCCGGCATCTCAGGCACATGGTTCTGGCACGTCTGAAAGGTGGTTCCGGCCGGCCCGACAGGTGTTTCCGGAGTGTCCGCCAAGTGGTTCTGGCGTAGCTGAAAGGTGATGTTGGCGTGACCGGCAGGTGGTTTCAGCCAGCCCGGCAGATGATTCCGGAGTGTCTGCCGTGTGGTTCTGGCGTAGCTGGCAGGTGATTTTGGCGTGTACAGCAGGTGGTTCCGGCGAGCTCGGCAGGTGGTACCAGCATGTCCGGAACAAGGTTCTTGCACGTCTGAGAGATGGTTCCGGCATGCCCGGCAGGTGATTCGGGAGTGTCCGGCATTTGGTTCTGGCACCTCTGAGAGGTGGTTCCCGGCATGCCCGGCAGGTGATTCCGCAGTGTTCGGCATGGGGTTCTGGCACCTCTGAGAGGTGGTTCCGGCATGCCCGGCAGGTGGTTCCGGAGTGTCTGCCGAGTGGTTCTGGCGTAGTCGGCAGGTGATTCTGGCGTGTCCAGCAGGTGGTTCTGGGGAGTGGATCAGGTGGTTCCGGCATACTCGGCAGGTTGTACCGGCGTGTCCGGAACATGGTTCTGGCAAGTCTGAGAGGCGGTACCGGCATGCCCGACAGGTGATTCCGGAGTGTCCGCCACGTGGTTCTGGCGTACCCGGCAGGTGATTTTGGCGTGTCTGGAAGGTGTTTCTTGCAAGTCGAGCATTTGGCTCAGGCATGCTCAGCAGGTGCTTCCGGCGTGTCTGGCACGTGGTTCTGGTTTGTCTGAGAGCTGGTTCCGGCATGTCCGGCAGATGATTCCGGAGTGTCCACCAAGTGGTTGTGGCATACCCGGCAGGTTATTTTAGCGTGTCCGGTAGGTGGTTCCAGCGAGTCGAGTCGGTGGTTCCGGCGTGCTCGGAAGGTGGTTCAGGCGGGTATGGCAGGTGGTTTCGTCTGTTCGGGGTGTGGTTCCGGCATCTCAGGCACATGGTTCTGGCACGTCTGAGAGGTGGTTCCGGCCGGCCCGAAAGGTGTTTCCATGGTGTCCGCCAAGTGGTTCTGGCATAGCTGGCAGGTGATGTTGGCGTGACCGGCAGGTGGTTCCAGAAAGCCCGGCAGGAGATTCCGAAGAGTTCACCAAATGGTTGTGGCGTAGCCGGCAGGTGATTTTGGCGTGTCCAGCAGGTGGTTTTGGCGAGTCGAGCAGGTGGTTCTGGCGTGCTCGGGAGGTGCTTCCGGAGTCATTGGCATGTGGTTCCGGCATGTCTGAGAGGCAGGTCATTTTGCATGCCCGGCAGGTGATTCCGGAGTGTTCGCCAAGTGGTTCTGGCGTAGCCGGCAGGTGATTTTGCATGTCCGGCAATGGTTCCGGCGAGTCGAGCCGGTGGTTCCGGCATGTCCGGCCGTTGATTCCTGCATGTCCAGCAGGTGGTACCGGCATGCCCGGCAGGTGATTCCGGAGTGTCCGGCATGTGGTTCTGGCACCTCTGAGAGGTGGTTCCAGCATGCCCGGCAGGTGATACCGGAGTCTCCGGCATTTGGTTCTGGCATCTGTGAGAGGTGGTTCCGGAATGCCTGGCATGTGATTCCGGAGTGTCTGCCGTGTGGTTCTGTAGTAGCTGGCAGGTGATTTTGGCGTGTACAGCAGGTGGTTCAGGCGAGCTCGGCAGGTGGTACCAGCGTGTCCGGAACATGGTTCTGGCACCTCTGAGAGATGGTTCCTGCATGCCAGGCAGGTGATTCCGGAGTGTCCGGGATGTGGTTCTGGCACCTCTGTGATGTGGGTCCGGCATGCCCGGCAGGTGGTTCCGGAGTGTCTGCCGAGTGGTTCTGGCGTAGTCGGCAGGTGATTCTGGCGTGTCCAGCAGGTGGTTCTGGGGAGAGGATCAGGTGGTTCCAGCATACTCGGCAGGTGGTTCTGGCGTGACCGGCACGAGGTTCTGGCACGTCTGAGAGTTGGTTCCGGCATGCCCGACAGGTGATTCTGGAGTGTCCGCCACGTGGTTCTGGCGTACCCGGCAGGTGATTTTGGCGTGTCTGGCAGGTGTTTCTTGCAAGTCGAGCATTTGGCTCAGGCATGCTCAGCAGGTGCTTCCGGCGTGTCTGTCACGTGGTTCTGGTGTGTCTGAGAGCTGGTTCTGGCATGTCTGGCAGATGATTCCAGAGTGTCCACCAAGTGGTTGTGGCATACCCGGCAGGTGATTTTAGCGTGTCAGGTAGGTGGTTCCGGCGAGTCGTGTAGGTGGTTCCAGCGTGCTCGGCAGGTGGTTCAGGCAGGTCTGGCAGGTGGTTTCGGTCTGTTCGGGGTGTGGTTTCGGCATCTCAGGCACATGGTTCTGGCACGTCTGACAGATCGTTCCGGCATGCCCGGCAGGTGATTCGGGAGTGTCCGGCATGTGGTTCTGGCACCTCTGAGAGGTGGTTCCGGCATGCCAGGCAGGTGATTCTGGAGTGTTCTGCAAGTGGTTCTGGAACCTCTGAGAGGTGGTTCCGGCATGCCCGGCAGGTGGTTCCGGAGTGTCTGCCGAGTGGTTCTGGCGTAGTCAGCAGGTGATTCTGGCGTGTCCAGCAGGTGGTTCTGGGGAGTGGATCAGTTGGTTCCGGCATACTCAGCAGGTGGTACCGGCCTGTAAGGAACATGGTTCTGGCAGGTCTGAGAGGCGGTTCCGGCATGCCTGACAGGTGATTCCGGAGTGTTCGCCAAGTGGTTCTGGTGTAGCCGGCAGGTCATTTTGCATGTCCGGCGGTGGTTCCGGCGAGTTGAGCCGGTGGTTCCGGCGTGCTCGGCAGGTGGTTCAGGCGGGTCTGGCAGGTGGTTTCGGTCTGTTCGGGGAGTGGTTCCGGCATCTCAGGCACATCGTTCTGGCATGTCTGATAGGTGGTTCCGGCCGGCCCGACAGGTGTTTCCGGAGTGTCCGCCAAGTGGTTCTGGCGTAGCTGAAAGGTGATGTTGGAGTGACCGGCAGGTGGTTCCACCCAGCAAGGCAGGTGATTCCGGAGTGTCTGCTGAGTGGTTCTGGCGTAGCCGGCAGGTGATTTTGGTGTGTCCAGAGGGTGGTTTTGGCGAGTCGAGCAGGTGGTTCAGGCGTGCTCGGCAGGTGCTTCCGGTGTCATTGGCATGTGGTTCCGGCATGTCTGAGAGGTGGTTCCGCCATGCCCGGCAGGTGATTCCGGAGTGTTCGCCAAGTGGTTCTGGCGTAGCCGGCAGGTGATTTTAGATGTCCGGCAATGGTTCCGGCGAGTCGAGCCGGTGGTTCCGGCATGTCCAGCAGGTGGTTCCGGCATGCCCGGCAGGTGATTCCGCAGTATCAGGCATGTTGTTTGGCACCTCTGAGAGGTGGTTCCGGCATGCCCGGCAGGTGATACCGGAGTGTCCGGCATTTGGTTCTGGCACCTCTGAGAGGTGCTTCCGGACTGCCTGGCATGTGATTCCAGAGTGTCTGCCGAGTGGTTCTGGCGTTGCCGGCAGTTGATTTTGGCGTGTCCACTAGGTGGTTTTGGGGAGTGGATCAGCTGGTTCCGGCATACTCGACAGGTTGTACCGGCGTGTCCAGAACATGGTTCTGGCAAGTCTGAGTGGTGGTTCCGGCACGCCCGACAGGTGATTCAGGAGCGTCCGCCAAGTGCTTCTGGCGTACCCGGCAGGTGATTTTGGCATGTCCGACGGGTGTTTCTTGCGAGTCGAGCAGGTGGCTCAGGCATGCTTAGCTGGTGCATCCGGCGTCTCTGGCACGTGCTTCTGGTGTGTCTGAGAGCTGGTTCTGGCATGTCCGGCAGATGATTCCGGAGTGTCCACCAAGTGGTTCTTGTATACCTGGCAGGTGATTTTGGCGTGTCAGGAAGGTGGTTCCGGCTAGTTGAGCAGGTGGATCAGGCGTGCTTGCCAGGGGCTTCAGGCGGGTCTGGCACGTGGCTTCGGTCTGTTCGGGGAGTGGTTCCAGCATCTCAGGCACATGGATCTGGCACGTCTGAGAGGTGGTTGCGGCCGGCCCGACAGGTGTTTCCGCAGTGTCCGCCAAGTGGTTCTGGCGTAGGTGAAAGGTGATGTTGGGGTGACCGGCAGGTGGTTCCAGCCAGCCCGGCAGGTGATTCCGGAGTGTCTCCCGAGTGGTTCTGGTGTAGCCGGCAGGTGATTTTGGCGTGTCCAGCGGGTGGTTTTGGCGAGTCGAGCAGTTGGTTCTGGCATGCTCGGCAGGTGCTTCCGGTGTCATTGGCATGTGGTTCCGGCATGTCTGAGAGGTGGTTCCGCCATGCCCGGCAGGTGATTCCGTAGTGTTCGCCAAGTGGTTCTGGCGTAGCCGGCAGGTGATTTTGCATGTCCGGCAATGGTTACGGCTAGTCGAGCCGGTGGTTCCGGCATGTCCAGCAGGTGGTTCCGGCATGCCCGGCAGGTGATTCCGGAGTGTCCGGCATGTGGTTCTGGCACCTCTGAGAGGTGGTTCCGGCATGCCCGGCAGGTGATACCGGAGTGTCCAGCATTTGGTTCTGGCACCTGTGAGAGGTGGTTCCGGAATGCCCTGCATGTGAATCCGGAGTGTCTGCCGAGTGGTTCTGGCATAGCCGGCAGGTGATTTTGGCGTGTCCAGCAGGTGGTTCCGGCGAGCTCGGCAGGTGGTTCCGGCTTGTCCGGGACATGGTTCTGGCACGTCTGACAGATGGTTCCGGCATGCCCGGCAGGTGATTCCGGAGTGTCCGTCATGTGGTTCTGGCACCTCTGAGAGGTGGTTCCGGCATGCCCGGCAGTTGGTTATGGAGTGTCTGCCGAGTGGTTCTGGCGTAGCCGGCAGGTGATTTTGGCGTGTCTGGCAGGTGTTTCTTGCAAGTCGAGCATTTGGCTGAGGCATGCTCAGCAGGTGCTTCCGGCGTGTCTGTCACGTGGTTCTGGTGTGTCTGAGAGCTGGTTCTGGCATGTCCGGCAGGTTTTTCCGGAGTGTCCACAAAGTGGTTGTGGCATACCCGGCAGGTGATTTTAGCGTGTCAGGTAGGTGGTTCCAGCGAGTCGAGTAGGTGGTTCCAGCGTGCTCGGCAGGTGGTTCAGGCGGGTCTGGCAGGTTGTTTCGGTCTCTTCGGGGTGTGGTTCTGGCATCTCAGGCACATGGTTCTGGCACGTCTGAGAGGTGGTTCCGGCCGGCCCGAAAGGTGTTTCCATGGTGTCCGCCAAGTGGTTCTGGCATAGCTGGCAGGTGATGTTGGTGTGACCGGCAGGTGGTTCCAGCAAGCCCGGCAGGTGATTCCAAAGAGTTCACCAAATGGTTGTGGCGTAGCCGGCAGGTGATTTTGGCGTGTCCAGCAGGTGGTTATGGCGAGTCGAGCAGGTGGTTCTGGCGTGCTCGGCAGGTGCTTCTGGAGTCATTGGCATGTGGTTCCGGCATGTCTGAGAGGCAGGTCATTTTGCATGCCCGGCAGGTGATTCCGGAGTGTCTGCCGAGTGGTTCTGGCGTAGCCGGCAGGTGATTCTGGCGTGTGCAGCAGGTGGTTCTGGGGAGAGGATCAGGTGGTTCCAGCATACTCGGCAGGTGGTTCTGGCGTGACCGGCACGAGGTTCTGGCACGTCTGAGAGTTGGTTCCGGCATGCCCGACAGTGGATTCCGGAGTGTCCGCCACGTGGTTCTGTCGTACCCTGCAGGTGATTTTGGCGTTTCTGGCAGGTGCTTCTTGCAAGTCGAGCATTTGGCTCAGGCATGCTCAGCAGGTGCTTCCGGCATGTCTGGCACGTGGTTCTGGTGTGTCTGAGAGCTGGTTCTGGCATGTCAGGCAGATGATTCCGGAGTGTCCACCAAGTGGTTGTGGCATACCCGGCAGGTGATTTTAGCGTGTCAGGTAGGTGGTTCCAGCGAGTCGAGTAGATGGTTCCGGCGTGCTCGGCAGGTGGTTCAGGCGGGTCTGGCAGGTGGTTTCGTCTGTTCGGGGTGTGGTTCCGGCATCTCAGGCACATGGTTTTGGCACGTCTGACAGATGGTTCCGGCATGCCCGGCAGGTGATTCGGGAGTGTCCGGCATGTCGTTCTGGCACCTCTGAGAGTTGGTTCCGGCATTCCCGGCAGGTGATTCCGGAGTGTCCGGCATGTTGTTCTGGCACCTCTGAGACGTGGTTCCGGCATGCCCAGCAGGTGATACCGGAGTCTCCGGCATTTGGTTCTGGCACCTCTGAGAGGTGGTTCCGGAATGCCTGGCATGTGATTCCGGAGTGTCTGCCGAGTGGTTCTGGCGTTGCCGGCAGTTGATTTTGGCGTGTCCACTAGGTGGTTTTGAGGAGTGGATCAGCTGGCTCCGGCATACTCGGCAGGTTGTACCGGCGTGTCCAGAACATGGTTCTGGCAAGTCTGAGAGGTGGTTCCGGCACGCCCGACAGGTGATTCCGGAGCGTCCGCCAAGTGTTTCTGGCGTACCCGGCAGGTGATTTTGGCATGTCCGACAGGTGTTTCTTGCGAGTCGAGCAGGTGGCTCAGGCATGCTCAGCTGGTGCTTCCGGCGTGTCTGGCACGTGCTTCTGGTTTGTCTGAGAGCTGGTTCTGGCATGTCCGGCAGATGATTCCGGAGTGTCCACCAAGTGGTTCTTGTATACCTGGCAGGTGATTTTGGCGTGTCAGGAAGGTGGTTCCGGAGAGTTGAGCAGGTGGATCAGGCGTGCTCGCCATGGGGTTCAGGCAGGTATGGCACGTGGTTTCGGTCTGTTCGGGGAGTGGTTCCGGCATCTCAGGCACATGGTTCTGGCACGTCTGAGAGGTGGTTGCGGCCGGCCCGACAGGTGTTTCCGGAGTGTCCGCCAAGTGGTTCTGGCGTAGGTGAAAGGTGATGTTGGCGTGACCGGCAGGTGGTTCCAGCCAGCCCGGCAGGTGATTCCGGAGTGTCTGCCGAGTGGTTCTGGTGTAGCCGGCAGGTGATTTTGGCGTGTCCAGCAGGTGGTTCCGGCGAGCTCGGCAGGTGGTACCGGCGTGTCCGGAACATGGTTCCGGCACATCTGAGAGATGGTTCGGGCATGCCAGGCAGGTGATTCTGGAGTGTCCGGCATGTGGTTCTGGCACCTCTGAGAGGTGGTTCCGACATGCCCAGCAGGTGGTTCCGGAGTGTCTGCCGATTGGTTCTGGCGTAGTCGGCAGGTGATTCTGGGGTGTCCAGCAGGTGGTTCTGGGTAGTGGATCAGGTGGTTCCGGCATACTCGTCACGCAGTACTGGCGTGTCCGGAACATGGTTCTGGCAAGTCTGAGAGGTGGTTCCAGCATGCCCGACAGGTGTTTCCGGAGTGTCCGCCAAGTGGTTCCGGCGTAGCTGAAAGGTGATGTTGGCGTGACCGGCAGGTGGTTCCAGACAGCCCGGCAGGTGATTCCGGAGTGTCTGCCGAGTGGTTCTGGTGTAGCCGCCAGGTGATTTTTGCGTGTCCAGCGGGTGGTTTTGGTGAGTCGAGCAGTTGGTTCTGGCGTGCTCGGCTGGTGCTTCCGGTGTCATTGGCATATGGTTCCGGCATGTCTGAGAGGTTGTCCCGCCATTCCCGGCAGGTGAATCCGGAGTGTTCGCCAAGTGGTTCTGGCGTAGCCGGCTTGTGATTTTGCATGTCCGGCAATGGTTACGGCTAGTAGAGCCGGTGGTTCCGGCATGTCCAGCAGGTGGTTCCGGCATTCCCGGCAGGCGATACCGGAGTGTCCAGCATTTGGTTCTGGCACCTGTGAGAGGTGGTTCCGGAATGCCCGGCATGTGATTCCGGAGTGTCTGCCGAGTGGTTCTGGCATAGCCGGCAGGTGATTTTGGCGTGTCCAGCAGGTGGTTCCGGCGAGCTCGGCAGGTGGTTCCGGCATGTCCGGGACATGGTTCTGGCACGTCTGAGAATTGGTTCCGGCATGCCCGACGGGTGATTCCGGAGTGTTCGCCACGTGGTTCTGGCGTACCCGGCAGGTGATTTTGGCGTGTATGGCAGGTGTTTATTGCAAGTCGAGCATTTGGCTCAGGCATGCTCAGCAGGTGCTTCCGGCGTGTCTGTCACGTGGTTCTGGTGTGTCTGAGAGCTGGTTCTGGCATGTCCGGCAGATGATTCCGGAGTGTCCACAAAGCGTTTGTGGCATACCCGGCAGGTGATTTTAGCGTGTCAGGTAGGTGGTTCCAGCGAGTCGAGTAGGTGGTTTCAGCGTGCTCGGCAGGTGGTTCAGGTGGGTCTGGCAGGTTGTTTCAGTCTCTTCGGGGTGTGGTTCCGGCACCTCAGGCACATGGTTCTGGCACGTCTGAGAGGTGGTTCCGGCCGGCCCGAAAGGTGTTTCCATGGTGTCCGCCAAGTGGTTCTGGCATAGCTGGCAGGTGATGTTGGCGTGACCGGCAGGTGGTTCCAGAAAGCCCGGCAGGAGATTCCGAAGAGTTCACCAAATGGTTGTGGCGTAGCCGGCAGGTGATTTTGGCGTGTCCAGCAGGTGGTTTTGGCGAGTCGAGCAGGTGGTTCTGGCGTGCTCGGCAGGTGCTTCCGGAGTCATTGGCATGTGGTTCCGACATGTCTGAGAGGCAGGTCATTTTGCATGCCCGGCAGGTGATTCCGGAGTGTTCGCCAAGTGGTTCTGGCGTAGCCGGCAGGTGATTTTGCATGTCCGGCAATGGTTCCGGTGAGTCGAGCCGGTGGTTCCGGCATGTCCGGCAGTTGATTCCTGCATGTCCAGCAGGTGGTACCGGCATGCCCGGCAGGTGATTCCGGAGTGTCCGGCATGTGGTTCTGGCTCCTCTGAGAGGTGGTTCCAGCATGCCCGGCAGGTGATACCGGAGTCTCCGGCATTTGGTTCTGGCATCTGTGAGAGGTGGTTCCGGAATGCCTGGCATGTGATTCCGGAGTGTCTGCCGTGTGGTTCTGGTGTAGCTGGCAGGTGATTTTGGCGTGTACAGCAGGTGGTTCCGGCGAGCTCGGCAGGTGGTACCAGCGTGTCCGGAACATGGTTCTGGCACCTCTGAGAGATGGTTCCTGCATGCCAGGCAGGTGATTCCGGAGTGTCCGGGATGTGGTTCTGGCACCTCTGTGATGTGGGTCCGGCATGCCCGGCAGGTGGTTCCGGAGTGTCTGCCGAGTGGTTCTGGCGTAGTCGGCAGGTGATTCTGGCGTGTCCAGCAGGTGGTTCTGGGGAGAGGATCAGGTGGTTCCAGCATACTCGGCAGGTGGTTCTGGCGTGACCGGCACGAGGTTCTGGCATGTCTGAGAGTTGGTTCCGGCATGCCCGACAGGTGATTCCGGAGTGTCCGCCACGTGGTTCTGGCATAGCCGTCAGGTCATTTTGCATGTCCGGCGGTGGTTCCGGCGAGTCGAGCCGGTGGTTCCGGCGTGTCCAGCAGGTGTTTCCTGTCTGTCCGGCAGGTGCTTCTGGCGTTTCCGGCACGAGGTTCTGGCACGTCTGAGAGTTGGTTCCGGCATTCCCGACAGGTGATTCCGGAGTGTCGGCCACGTGTTTCTGGCGTACCCGGCAGGTGATTTTGGCGTGTCTGGCAGGCGTTTCTGGCAAGTCGAGCATTTGGCTCAGGCATGCTCAGCAGGTGCCTCCGGCGTGTCTGGCACGTGGTTCTGGTGTGTCTGAGAGCTGGTTCTGGCATGTCCGGCAGATGATTCCGGAGTGTCCACCAAGTGGTTGTGGCATACCCGGCAGGTGATTTTAGCGTGTCAGGTAGGTGGTTCCAGCGAGTCGAGTAGGTGGTTCCGGCGTGCTCGGCAGGTGGTTCAGGCGGGTCTTGCAGGTGGTTTTGGTCTGTTCGGGGTGTGGTTCCGGCATCTCAGGCACATGGTTCTGGCACGTCTGATAGGTGGTTCCGGCCGGCCCGACAGGTGTTTCCATGGTGTCCGCCAAGTGGTTCTGGCATAGCTGGCAGGTGATGTTGGCGTGACCGGCAGGTGGTTCCAGCCAGCCCGGCAGGTGATTCCAGAGTGTCTGCCGAGCGGTTCTGGCATAGCCGGCAGGTGATTTTGGCGCGTCCAGCGGGTGGTTTTGACGATTCGAGCAGGTGGTTCTGGCGTGCTCGGCAGGTGCTTCTGGTGTCATTGTCATGTGGTTCCGGCATGACTGAGAGGTGGTTCCGCCATGCCAGGCAGGTTATTCCGGAGTGTTCGCCAAGTGGATCTCGCGTAGCCGGCAGGTGATTTTGCATGTCCGGCAATGGTTCCGGCGTGTCGAGCCGGTGGTTCCGGCATGTCCAGCAGGTGGTTCCGGCACGCCCGGCAGGTGATTCCGGAGTGTCCGGCATGTGGTTCTGGCACCTCTGAGAGGTGGTTCCGGAATGCCCGGCAGGTGATACCGGAATGTCCAGGCTTTGGTTCTGGCACCTCTGAGAGGTGGTTCCGAAATGCCTGGCATGTGATTCCGGAGTGTCTGCCGAGTGTTTCTGGCGTAGCCGGCAGGTGATTTTGGCGTGTCCAGCAGGTGGTTCCGGCGAGCTCAGCAGGTGGTTCAGGCGGGTCTGGCAGGTGGTTTCTGTCTGTTCGGGGTGTGGTTCCGGCATCTCTGGCTCATGGTTCTGGCACGTCTGATAGGTGGTTCCGGCCGGCCCGACAGGTGTTTCCATGGTGTCCGCCAAGTGGTTCTGGCATAGCTGGCAGGTGATGTTGGCGTGACCGGCAGGTGGTTCCAGACAGCCCGGCAGGTGATTCCGAAGAGTTCACCAAATGGTTGTGGCGTAGCCGGCAGGTGATTTTGGCGTGTCCAGCAGGTGGTTTTGGCGAGTCGAGCAGGTGGTTCTGGCGTGCTCGGCAGGTGCTTCCGGTGTCATTGGCATGTGGTTCCGGCATGTCTGAGAGGTGGTTCCGCCATGCCCGGCAGGTGATTCCGGAGTGTTCGCCAAGTGGTTCTGGCATAGCCCGCAGGTGATTTTGCATGTCCGGAAATGGTTCGGGCTAGTCGAGCCGGTGGTTCCGGCATGTCCGGCAAGTGGTTCCGGCATGCCCGTCAGGTGATTCCGGAGTGTCCGGCATGTGGTTCTGGCACCTCTGAGAGGTGGTTCCGGCATGCCCGGCAGGTGATACCGGAGTGTCCGGCATTTGGTTCTGGCACCTCTGAGAGGTGGTTCCGGAATGCCTGGCCTGTGATTCCGGAGTGTCTGCCGAGTGGTTCTGGCGTAGCCGGCAGTTGATTTTGGCGTGTCCACTAGGTGGTTCTGGGGAATGGATCAGCTGGTTCCGGCATACTCGGCAGGTGGTACCGGCGTGTCTGAAACATGCTTCTGGCAATTCTGAGAGGTGGTTCCCTAATGCCCGACAGGTGATTCCGGAGTGTTCACCAAATGGTTGTGGCGTAGCCGGAAGGTGATTTTGGCGTGTCCAGCAGGTGGTTTTGGCGAGTCGAGCAGGTGGTTCTGGCGTGCTCGGCAGGTGCTTCCGGTGTCATTGGCATGTAGTTCCGGCATGCCTGAGAGGTGGTTCCGCCATTCCCGGCAGGTGGTTCCGGAGTGTCTGCCGAGTGGTTCTGGAGCCAGCACGGCAGGTGATTCCGAAGTGTTCACCAAATGGTTGTGGCGTAGCCGGCAGGTGATTTTGGCGTGTCAGGACGGCGGTTCCGGCTAGTTGAGCAGGTGGATCAGGCGTGCTCGCCAGGGGGTTCAGGCGGGTGTGGCAGATGGTTTCGGTCTGTTCGGGGAGTGGTTCCGGCATCTCAGGCACATGGTTTTGGCACGTCTGAGAGGTGGTTCCGGCCGGCCCGACAGGTGTTTCCGGAGTGTCCGCCAAGTGGTTCTGGCGTAGCTGAAAGGTGATGTTGGGGTGACCGGCAGGTGGTTCCAGCCAGCCCGGCAGGTGATTCCGGAGAGTCTGCCGAGTGGTTCTGGCATAGCCGGCATGTGATTGTGGCGTGTCCAGCAGGTGGTTCCGGCGAGCTCGGCAGGTGGTACCGGCGTGTCCGGAACATGGTTCTGGCACGTCTGAGAGATGATTCCGGCATGCCCGGCAGGTGATTCCGGAGTGTCCGGCATGTGGTTCTGGCACCTCTGAGAGGTGGTTCCGGCATGCCCGGCAGGTGGTTCCGGAGTGTCTGCCGAGTGGTTCTGGCGTAGCCGGCAGGTGATTCTGGCGTGTCCAGCAGGTGGTTCTGGGGAGTGGATCAGGTGGTTCCGGCATACTCGGCAGGTGGTACCGGCGTGTCCGGAACATGGTTCTGGCAAGTCTGACAGGTGGTTCTGGCATGCCCGACATGTGATTCCGGAGTGTTCGCCAAGTGGTTCTGGCGTAGCCGGCAGGTCATTTTGGCGTGTCCAGTGGGTGGTTTTGGCAAGTCGAGCAGGTGGTTCTGGCGTGCTCGGCAGGTGCTTCCGGTGTCATTGGCATGTGGTTCCGGCATGTCTGAGACGTGGTTCCGCCATGCCCGGCAGGTGATTCCGGAGTGTTAGCCAAGTGGTTCTGGCGTAACCGGCAGGTGATTTTGCATGTCCGGCAATGGTTCCGGCAAGTCGAGCCGGTGGTTCCGGCATGTCCAGCAGGTGGTTCCGGAATGCCCGGCAGGTGATTCCAGAGTGTCCGGCATGTGGTTCTGGCACCTCTGAGAGGTGGTTCCGGCATGCCCGGCAGGTGATACCGGAGTCTCCGGCATTTGGTTCTGGCACCTCTGATAGGTGGTTGCGGAATGCCTGGCATGTGATTCCGGAGTGTCTGCCGAGTGGTTCTGGTGTAGCCGGCAGTTGATTTTGGCGTGTCCACTAGGTGGTTCTGGGGAGTGGATCAGCTGGTTCCGGCATACTCGGCAGGTGGTACCGGCGTGTCCAGAACATGGTTCTGGCAAGTCTGAGACGTGGTTCCGGCACGCCCGACAGATGATTCTGCAGCGTCAGCCAAGTGTTTCTGGCGTACCCGGCAGGTGATTTTCGCCTGTCCGACAGGTGTATTTTGCGAGTCGAGCAGGTGGCTGAGGCATGCTCAGCTGGTGCTTCCGGCGTCTCTGGCACGTGGTTCTGGTGTGTCTGAGAGCTGGTTCTGGCATCTCCGGCAGATGATTCCGGAGTGTCCACCAAGTGGTTCTTGTATACCTGGCAGGTGATTTTGGCGTGTCAGGAAGTTGGTTCCGGTTAGTTGAGCAGGTGGATCAGGCGTGCTCGCCAGGGGGTTCAGGCGGGTCTGGCAGGTGGTTTCGGTCTGTTCGGGCAGTGGTTCCGGCATCTCAGGCACATGGTTCTGGCACGTCTGACAGGTGGTTCCGGCCGGCCCGACAGGTGTTTCCATGGTGTCCGCCAAGTGGTTCTGGCATATCTGGCAGGTGATGTTGGCGTGACCGGCAGGTGGTTCCAGCAAGCCCGGCAGGTGATTCCGAAGAGTTCACCAAATGGTTGTGGCGTAGCCGGCAGGTGATTTTGGCGTGTCCAGCAGGTGGTTTTGGCGAGTCGAGCAGGTGGTTCTGGCGTGCTCGGCAGGTGCTTCCGGTGTCATTGGCATGTGGTTCCGGCATGTCTGAGAGGTGGTTCCGCCATGCCCGGCAGGTGGTTCCGGAGTTTCTGCCGAGTGGTTCTGGAGCCAGCCCGGCAGGTGATTCCGAAGAGTTCACCAAATGGTTGTGGCGTAGCCGGCAGGTGATTTTGGCGTGTCCAGCAGGGGGTATTGGAGAGTCGAGCCGGTGATTCCGGCATGTCCGTCAGTTGGTTCCGGCATGCCTGGAAGGTGATTCCAGAGTGTCCGGCATGTGGTTCTGGCACCTCTGAGAGGTAGTTCCGGCCGGCCCGACAGGTGTTTCCGGAGTGTCCGCCAAGTGGTTCCGGCGTAGCTGAAAGGTGATGTTGGCGTGACCGGCAGGTGGTTCCAGCCAGCCCGGCAGGTGATTCCGGAGTGTCTGCCGAGTGGTTCTTGCGTAGCCGGCAGGTGATTTTGGCGTGCCCAGCAGGTGGTTCCGGCGAGCTCGGCAGGTGGTACCAGCGTGTCCGGAACAAGGTTCTGGCATGTCTGAGAGATGGTTCCGTCATGCCAGGCAGGTGATTCCGGAGTGTCCGGCATGTGGTTCGGGCACCTCTGAGAGGTGGTTCCGGCATGCCCGGCAGGTGATTACGGAGTGTCCGGCATTTGGTTCTGGCACCTCTGATAGGTGGTTCCTCATGCCCGTCAGGTGATTCCGGAGTGTTCGCCAAGTGGTTCTGGCATAGCCGGCAGGTCATTTTGCATGTCCGGCGGTGGTTCCGGCGAGTCGAGCCGGTGGTTGCGGCGTATCCAGCAGGTGTTTCCGGTCTGTCCGGCAGGTGGTTCTGGCGTGACCGGCACGAGGTTCTGGCACGTCTGAGAGTTGGTTCCGGCATGCCCGACAGGTGATTCCGGAGTGTCCGCCACATGGTTCTGGCGTACCCGGCAGGTGATTTTGGCGTGTCTGGCAGGTGCTTCTTGCAAGTCGAGCATTTGGCTCAGGCATGCTCAGCAGGTGCTTCCGGCATATCTGGCACGTGGTTCTGGTGTGTCTGAGAGCTGGTTCTGGCATGTCCGGCAGATGATTCCGGAGTGTCCACCAAGTGGTTGTGGCATACCCGGCAGGTGATTTTAGCGTGTCAGGTAGGTGGTTCCAGCGAGTCGAGTAGGTGGTTCCGGCGTGCTCGGCAGGTGGTTCAGGCCGGTCTGGCAGGTGGTTTCGTCTGTTCGGGGTGTGGTTCCGGCATCTCAGGCACATGGTTCTGGCACGTCTGACAGATGGTTCCGGCATGACCGGCATGTGATTCGGGAGTCTCCGGCATGTGGTTCTGGCACCTCTGAGAGGTGGTTCGGGCATGCCCGGCAGGTGATTCCGGAGTGTCCGGCATTTGGTTCTGGCACCTCTGAGAGGTGGTTCCGGAATGCGTGGCATGTGATTCCCGAGTGTCTGCCGAGTGGTTCTGGCGTAGCCAGCAGGTGATTTTGGCGTGTCCAGCAGGTGGTTCCGGCAAGCTCGGCAGGTGGTTCCGGCATGTCCGGAACATGGTTCTGGCAAGTCTGAGAGATGGTTCCGGCATGCCCGGCAGGTGATTCCGGAGTGTCCGGCATGTGGGTCTGGCACCTCTGAGAGGTGGTTCCGGCATGCCCAGCAGTTGGTTACGGAGTGTCTGCCGAGTGGTTCTGGAGTAGCCGGCAGGTGATTCAGGCGTATCCAGCAGGTGGTTCTGGGGAGTGGATCAGGTGGTTCTGGCATACTCGGCAGGTCGTACCGGCGTTTCCGGAACATGGTTCTGGCACGTCTGAGAGGTGGTTCCGGCCGGCCCGAAAGGTGTTTCCATGGTGTCAGCCAAGTGGTTCTGGCATAGCTGGCAGGTGATGTTGGCGTGACCGGCAGGTGGTTCCAGCCAGCCCGGCAGGTGATTCCGAAGCGTTCACCAAATGGTTGTGGCGTAGCCGCCAGGTGATTTTGGCGTGTCCAGCAGGTGGATTTGGCGAGTCGAGCAGGTGGTTCTGGCGTGCTCGGCAGGTGCTTCCGGTGTCACTTGAATGTGGTTCCGGCATGTCTGAGAGGTGGTTCCGCCATGCCCGGCAGGTGATTCCGGAGTGTTCGCCAAGTGGTTCTGGCGTAGCCGGCAGGTGATTTTGCATGTCCGGCAATGGTTCCGGCGAGTCGAGCCGGTGGTTCCGGCATGTCCGGCAGGTGGTTCCGGCATGTCCGGCACGTGGTTCCGGCATGCCCGGCAGGTGATTCCGGAGTGTCCGGCATGTGGTTCTGGCACCTCTGAGAGGTGGTTCCGGCATGCCAGGCAGGTGATACCGGAGTGTTCGCCAAGTGGTTCTGGCGTAGCCGGCAGGTGATTTTGCATGTCCGGCAATGGTTCCGGCGAGTCGAGCCGGTGGTTCCGGAATGTCCGGCAGGTGGTTCCGGCATGTCCGGCAGGTGGTTCCGGCATGTCCAGCACGTGGTTCCAGCATGCCCTGCAGGTGATTCTGGAGTGTCCGGCATGTGGTTCTGGCACCTCTGAGAGGTGGTTCCGGCATGCCCGGCCTGTGATTCCGGAGTTTCTGACGAGTGGTTCTGGCGTAGCCGGCAGTTATTTTGGTGTGTCCACTAGGTGGTTCTGGGGAATGGATCAGCTGGTTCCGGCATACCCGGCAGGTGGTACCGGCGTGTCCAGAACATGGTTCTGGCAAGTCTTAGAGGAGGTTCCGGCACGCCCGACAGGTGATTCCGGAGCGTCCGCCAAGTATTTCTGGTGTACCCGGCAGGTTATTTTGGCATCCGACAGGTGTATCTTGCGAGTCGAGCAGGTGGCTCAGGCATGCTCAGCTGTTGCTTCCGACGTCTCTGGCACGTGGTTGTGGTGTGTCTGAGAGCTGGTTCTGGCATGTCCGGCAGATGATTCCGGAGTGTCCACAAGAGGTTCTTGTATACCTGGCAGGTGATTTTGGCGTGTCAGGGAGTTGGTTCCGGCTAGTTGAGCAGGTGGATCAGGCGTGCTCGCCAGGTGCTTCAGGCGGGTCTGGCAGGTGGTTTCGGTCTGTTCGGGGAGTGGTTCCGGCATCTCAGGCACATGGTTCTGGCACGTCTGAGAGGTGGTTCCGGCCGGCCCGACAGGTGTTTCCATGGTGTCCGCCAAGTGGTTCTGGCATAGCTGGCAGGTGATGTTGGTGTGACCGGCAAGTGGTTCCAGCAAGCCCGGCAGGTGATTCCGAAGAGTTCACAAAATGGTTGTGGCGTAGCCGGCAGGTGATTTTGGCGTTTCAGGAAGGTGGTTCCGGCTAGTTGAGCAGGTGGATCAGGCGTGCTCGCCAGGGGGTTCAGGCGGGTCTGGCAGTTGGTTTCGGTCTGTTCGGGGAGTGGTTCCGGCATCTCAGGCACATGGTTCTGGCACATCTGAGAGGTGGTTCCCGCCGGCCGGAGAGGTGTTTCCGGAGTGTCCGCCAAGTGGTTCTGGCGTAGCTGAAAGGTGATGTTGGCGTGACAGGCAGGTGGTTCCAGCCAGCCCGGCAGTTGATTCCGGAGTGTCTGCCGTGTGGTTCTGGCGTAGCTGGCAGGTGATTTTGGCGTGTCCAGCAGGTGGTTCCGGCGAGCTCGGCAGGTGGTACCAGCGTGTCCGGAACATGGTTCTGGCACCTCTGAGAGATGGTTCCTGCATGCCAGGCAGGTGATTCCGGAGTGTCCGGGATGTGGTTCTGGCACCTCTGAGATGTGGGTCCGGCATGCCCGGCAGGTGGTACCGGCGTGTCCAGAACATGGTTCTGTCAAGTCTGAGAGGTGGTTCCGGCACGCCCGACAGGTGATTCCGGAGCGTCCGCCAAGTGTTTCTGGCGTACCCGGCAGGTGATTTTGGCATGTCCGACAGGTGTTTCTTGCGAGTCGAGCAGGTGGCTCAGGCATGCTCTGCTGGTGATTCCGGCGTCTCTGGCACGTGCTTCGGGTGTGTCTGAGAGTTGGTTCTGGCATGTCCGGCAGATGATTCCGGAGTGTCCGCCAAGTGGTTCTTGTATACCTGGCAGGTGATTTTGGCGTGTCAGGAAGTTGGTTCCGGCTAGTTGAGCAGGTGGATCAGGCGTGCTCGCCAGGGGGTTCAGGCGGGTCTGGCAGGTGGTTTCGGTCTGTTCGGGGAGTGGTTCCGGCATCTCAGGCACATGGTTCTGGCACATCTGAGAGGTAGTTCCGGCCGGCCCGACAGGTGTTTCCGGAGTTTCCGCCAGGTGGTTCCGGCATAGCTGAAAGGTTATGTTGGTGTGACCGGCAGGTGGTTCCAGCCAGCCCGGCAGGTGATTCCGGAGTGTCTGCCGAGTGGTTCTGGCGTAGCCGGCAGGTGATTTTGGCGTGTCCAGCAGGTGGTTCCAGCGAGCTCGGCAGGTGGTACCAGCGTGTCCGGAACATGGTTCTGGCATGTCTGAGAGATGGTTCCGTCATGCCAGGCAGGTGATTCCGGAGTGTCCGGCATGTGGTTCGGGCACCTCTGAGAGGTGGTTCCGGCATGCCCGTCAGGTGGTTCCGGAGTGTCTGCCGAGTGGTTCTGGCGTAGTCGGCAGGTGATTCTGGCGTGTCCAGCTGGTGGTTGTGGGGAGTGGATCAGGTGGTTCTGGCATACTCGGCAGGTGTTACCGGCGTGTCCGGAACATGGTTCTGGCAAGTCTGAGAGGCGGTTCCGGCATGCCCGATAGGTGATTCCGGAGTGTCCGCAACATGGTTCTGGCGTACCCGGCAGGTGATTTTGGCGTGTCTGGCCGGTGCTTCTTGCAAGTCGAGCATTTGGCTCCGGCATGCTCAGCAGGTGCTTCCGGCATGTCTGGCACGTGGTTCTGGTGTGTCTGAGAGCTGGTTCTGGCATGTCCGGCAGATGATTCCGGAGTGTCCACCAAGTGGTTGTGGCATACCCGGCAGGTGATTTTAGCGTGTCAGGTAGGTGGTTCCAGCGAGTCGAGTAGGTGGTTTCGGCGTGCTCGGAAGATGGTTCAGGCGGGTCTGGCAGGTGGTTTCGTCTGTTCGGGGTGTGGTTCCGGCATCTCAGGCACGTGGTTCTGGCACGTCTGACAGATGGTTCCGGCATGCCCGGCAGGTGATTCGGGAGTGTCCGGCATGTGGTTCTGGCACCTCTGACAGATGGTTCCGGCATGCCCGGCAGGTGATTCCGGAGTGTCCGGCATGCAGTTCTGGCACCTCTGAAAGGTGGGTCCGGCATGCCCGGCTGTTGGTTACGGAGTGTCTGCCAAGTGGTTCTGGAGTAGCCGGCAGGTGATTCTGGCGTATCCAGCAGGTGGTTCTGGGGAGTGGATGAGGTGGTTCCGGCATACTCGGCAGGTGGTACCGGCGTGTCCGGAACATGGTTTTGGCAAGTCTGAGAGGTGGTTCGGGCAGGCCCGACAGGTGATTCCGGAGTGTTCGCCAAGTGGTTCTGGCATAGCCGGCAGGTCATTTTGCATGTCCGGCGGTGGTTCCGGCGAGTCGAGCGCGTGGTTGCGGCGTATCCAGCAGGTGTTTCCGGTCTGTCCGGCAGGTGGTTCTGGCGTGACCGGCACGAGATTCTGGCACGTCTGAGAGTTGGTTCCGGCATGCCCGTCAGCTGATTCCGGAGTGTCCGCCACGTGGTTCTGGCGTACCCCGCAGGTGATTTTGGCGTGTCAGGCAGGCGTTTCTTGCAAGTCGAGCATTTGACTCAGGCATGCTCAGCAGGTGCTTCCGGCGTGTCTGGCACGTGGTTCTGGTGAGTCTGAGAGCTGGTTCTGGCATGTCCGGCAGATGATTAAGGAGTGTCCACCAAGTGGTTGTGGCATACCCGGCAGGTGATTTTAGCGTGTCAGGTAGGTGGTTCTGGCGAGTCGAGTAGGCGGTTCCGGCGTGCTCGGCAGGTGGTTCAGGCGGGTCTGGCAGGTGGTTTCGGTCTGTTTGGGGTGTGGTTCCGGCATCTCAGGCACATGGTTCTGGCACGTCTGAGAGGTGGTTCCGGCCGGCCCGACAGGTGTTTCCATGGTGTCCGCCAAGTGGTTCTGGCATAGCTGGCAGGTGATGTTGGCGTGACCGGCAGGTGGTTCCAGCCAGCCCGGCAGGTGATTCCGAAGCGTTCACCAAATGGTTGTGGCGTAGCCGGCAGGTGATTTTGGCGTGTCCAGCAGGTGGTTTTGGCGAGTCGAGCAGGTGGTTCTGGCTTGCTCGGCAGGTGCTTCCGGTGTCATTGGCATGTGGTTCCGGCATGTCTGGCAGGTGGTTCCGGCATGCCCGGCAGGTGATTCCGGAGTGTCCGGAATATGGTTCTGGCACCTCTGAGAGGTGGTTCCGGCATGCCCGACAGGTGATACCGGAGTGTTCGCCAAGTGGTTCTGGCGTAGCCGGCAGGTGATTTTGCATGTCCGGCAATGGTTCCGGCGAGTCGAGCCGGTGGTTCCGGAATGTCCGGCAGGTGGTTCCGGCATGTCCGGCAGGTGGTTCCGGCATGTCCAGCATGTGGTTCCAGCATGCCCTGCAGGTGATTCCGGAGTGTCTGCCGTGTGGTTCTGGCGTAGCTGGCAGGTGATTTTGGCGTGTACAGCAGGTGGTTCCGGCGAGCTCGGCAGGTGGTACCAGCATGTCGGGAACAAGGTTCTTGCACGTCTGAGAGATGGTTCCGGCATGCCCGGCAGGTGATTCGGGAGTGTCCGGCATGTGGTTCTGGCACCTCTGAGAGGTGGTTCCGGCATGCCCGGCAGGTGATTCCGGAGTGTCCGTCATGCGGTTCTGGCACCTCTGAGAGGTGGTTCCGGCATGCCCGGCAGTTGGTTACGGAGTGTCTGCCAAGTGGTCCTGGAGTAGCCGGAAGGTGATTCTGGCGTATCCAGCAGGTGGTTCTGGGGAGTGGATCAGGTGGTTCCGGCATACTCGGCAGGAGGTACCTGCGTGTCCGGAACATGGTTTTGGCAAGTGTGAGAGGTGGTTCCGGCAGGCCCGAGAGGTGATTCTAGAGTGTTCGCCAAGTGGTTCTGGCATAGCCGGCAGGTCATTTTGCATGTCCGGCGGTGGTTCCGGCGAGTCGAGCCGGTGGTTGCGGCGTATCCAGCAGGTGTTTCCGGTCTGTCCGGCAGGTGGTTCTGGCGTGACAGGCACGAGGTTCTGGCACGTCTAAGAGTTGGTTCCGGCCGGCCCGACAGGTGTTTCCATGGTGTCCGCCAAGTGGTTCTGGCGTAGCTGAAAGGTGATGTTGGCGTGACCGGCAGGTGGTTCCAGAGAGCCCGGCAGGTGATTCCGGAGTGTCTGCCGTGTGGTTCTGGCGTAGCTGGCAGGTGATTTTGGCGTGTCCAGCAGGTGGTTCCGGCGAGCTCTGCAGGTGGTACCAGCGTGTCCGGAACATGTTTCTGGCACGTCTGAGAGATGGTTCCGTCATGCCAGGCAGGTGATTCCGGAGTGTCCGGCATTTGGTTCTGGCACCTCTGAGAGGTGGTTCCGGCATGCCCGGCAGGTGATTCCGGAGTATTCGGCATGTGGTTCTGGCACCTCTGAGAGGTGGTTTGGGCATGCCCGGCAGGTGGTTCCGGAGTGTCTGCCGAGTGGTTCTGGCGTAGTCGGCAGGTGATTCTGGCGTGTCCAGCAGGTGGTTCTGGGGAGTGGATCAGGTGGTTCCGGCATACTCGGCAGGTGGTACCGTCCTGTCCGGAACATGGTTCTGGCAAGTCTGAGAGGCGGTTCCGGCATGCCCGACAGGTGATTCCGGAGTGTCCGCCACGTGGTTCTGCCGTACCCGGCAGGTGATTTTGGCGTGTCTGGCAGGTGCTTCTTGCAAGTCGAGCATTTGGCTCAGGCATGCTCAGCAGGTGCTTCCGGCGTGTCTGGCACGTGGTTCTGGTGAGTCTGAGAGCTGGTTCTGGCATGTCCGGCAGATGATTCCGGAGTGTCCACCAAGTGGTTGTGGCATACCCGGCAGGTGATTTTAGCGTGTCAGGTAGGTGGTTCCGGCGAGTCGAGTAGGCGGTTCCGGCGTGCTCGGCAGGTGGTTCAGGCGGGTCTGGCAGGTGGTTTCGGTCTGTTCGGGGTGTGGTTCCAGCATCTCAGGCACATGGTTCTGGAACGTCTGATAGGTGGTTCCGGCCGGCCCGACAGGTGTTTCCATGGTGTCCGCCAAGTGGTTCTGGCATAGCTGGCAGGTGATGTTGGCGTGACCGCCAGGTGGTTCCAGCCAGCCCGGCAGGTGATTCCGAAGCGTTCACCAAATGGTTGTGGCGTAGCCGGCAGGTGATTTTGGCGTGTCCAGCAGGTGGTTTTGGCGAGTCGAGCAGGTGGTTCTGGCGTGCTCGGCAGGTGCTTCCGGTGTCATTGGCATGTGGTTCCGGCATGTCTGAGAGGTGGTTCCGGCATGACCGGCAGGTGGTTCCGGAGTGTCTGCCGAGTGTTTCTGGAGCCAGCCCGGCAGGTGATTCTGAAGAGTTCACCAAATGGTTGTGGCGTAGCCGGCAGGTGATTTTGGCGTGTCCAGCAGGTGGTTTTGGCGAGTCGAGCAGGTGGTTCTGGCTTGCTCGGCAGGTGCTTCCGGTGTCATTGGCATGTGGTTCCGGCATGTCCGGCATGTGGTTCCGGCATGCCCGGCAGGTGATTCCGGAGTGTCCGGCATATGGTTCTGGCACCTCTGAGAGGTGGTTCCGGCATGCCCGACATGTGATACCGGAGTGTTCGCCAAGTGGTTCTGGCGTAGCCAGCAGGTGATTTTGCATGTCCGGCAATGGTTCCGGCGAGTCGAGCCGGTGGTTCCGGAATGTCCGGCAGGTGGTTCCGGCATGTCCGGCAGGTGGTTCCGGCATGTCCAGCACGTGGTTCCAGCATGCCCTGCAGGTGATTCCGGAGTGTCCGGCATGTGGTTCTGGCACCTCTGAGAGGTGGTTCCGGCATGCCCGGCAGGTGATACCGGAGTGTCCGAAATTTGGTTCTGGCACCTCTGAGAGGTGGTTCCGGAATGCCTGGCCTGTGATTCCGGAGTGTCTGCCGAGTGGTTCTGGCGTAGCCGGCAGATGATTTTGCATGTCCGGCAATGGTTCCGACGAGTCGAGCCGGTGGTTCCGGCATGTCCGGCAGGTCGTTCCGGCATGCCCGGCAGGTGATTCCGGAGTGTCCGGCATGTGGTTCTGGCACCTCTGAGAGGTGGTTCCGGCATGTCCGGCAGGTGATACCGGAGTGTTCCCCAAGTGGTTCTGGCGTAGCCGGCAGGTGATTTTGCATGTCCGGCAATGGTTCCGGCGAGTCGAGCCGGTGGTTCCGGCATGTCCGGCAGGTGATACCGGAGTGTTCGCCAAGTGGTTCTGGCGTAGCCGGCAGGTGATTTTGCATGTCCGGCAACGGTTCCGGCGAGTCGAGCCGGTGGTTCCGGAATGTCCCGAAGGTGGTTCCGGCATGTCCGGCAGGTGGTTCCGGCATGTCCAGCACGTGGTACCAGCATGCCCGTCAGGTGATTCCGGAGTGTCCGGCATGTGGTTCTGGCACCTCTGAGAGGTGGTTCCGGAATGCCCGGCCTGTGATTCCGGAGTTTCTGACGAGTGGTTCTGGCGTAGCCGGCAGTTATTTTGGTGTGTCCACTAGGTGGTTCTGGGGAATGGATCAGCTGGTTCCGGCATACCCGGCAGGTGGTACCGGCGTGTCCAGAACATGGTTCTGGCAAGTCTTAGAGGAGGTTCCGGCACGCCCGACAGGTGATTCCGGAGCGTCCGCCAAGTATTTCTGGTGTACCCGGCAGGTTATTTTGGCATCCGACAGGTGTATCTTGCGAGTCGAGCAGGTGGCTCAGGCATGCTCAGCTGTTGCTTCCGACGTCTCTGGCACGTGGTTGTGGTGTGTCTGAGAGCTGGTTCTGGCATGTCCGGCAGATGATTCCGGAGTGTCCACAAGAGGTTCTTGTATACCTGGCAGGTGATTTTGGCGTGTCAGGGAGTTGGTTCCGGCTAGTTGAGCAGGTGGATCAGGCGTGCTCGCCAGGTGCTTCAGGCGGGTCTGGCAGGTGGTTTCGGTCTGTTCGGGGAGTGGTTCCGGCATCTCAGGCACATGGTTCTGGCACGTCTGAGAGGTGGTTCCGGCCGGCCCGACAGGTGTTTCCATGGTGTCCGCCAAGTGGTTCTGGCATAGCTGGCAGGTGATGTTGGTGTGACCGGCAAGTGGTTCCAGCAAGCCCGGCAGGTGATTCCGAAGAGTTCACAAAATGGTTGTGGCGTAGCCGGCAGGTGATTTTGGCGTTTCAGGAAGGTGGTTCCGGCTAGTTGAGCAGGTGGATCAGGCGTGCTCGCCAGGGGGTTCAGGCGGGTCTGGCAGTTGGTTTCGGTCTGTTCGGGGAGTGGTTCCGGCATCTCAGGCACATGGTTCTGGCACATCTGAGAGGTGGTTCCCGCCGGCCGGAGAGGTGTTTCCGGAGTGTCCGCCAAGTGGTTCTGGCGTAGCTGAAAGGTGATGTTGGCGTGACAGGCAGGTGGTTCCAGCCAGCCCGGCAGTTGATTCCGGAGTGTCTGCCGTGTGGTTCTGGCGTAGCTGGCAGGTGATTTTGGCGTGTCCAGCAGGTGGTTCCGGCGAGCTCGGCAGGTGGTACCAGCGTGTCCGGAACATGGTTCTGGCACCTCTGAGAGATGGTTCCTGCATGCCAGGCAGGTGATTCCGGAGTGTCCGGGATGTGGTTCTGGCACCTCTGAGATGTGGGTCCGGCATGCCCGGCAGGTGGTACCGGCGTGTCCAGAACATGGTTCTGTCAAGTCTGAGAGGTGGTTCCGGCACGCCCGACAGGTGATTCCGGAGCGTCCGCCAAGTGTTTCTGGCGTACCCGGCAGGTGATTTTGGCATGTCCGACAGGTGTTTCTTGCGAGTCGAGCAGGTGGCTCAGGCATGCTCTGCTGGTGATTCCGGCGTCTCTGGCACGTGCTTCGGGTGTGTCTGAGAGTTGGTTCTGGCATGTCCGGAAGATGATTCCGGAGTGTCCGCCAAGTGGTTCTTGTATACCTGGCAGGTGATTTTGGCGTGTCAGGAAGTTGGTTCCGGCTAGTTGAGCAGGTGGATCAGGCGTGCTCGCCAGGGGGTTCAGGCGGGTCTGGCAGGTGGTTTCGGTCTGTTCGGGGAGTGGTTCCGGCATCTCAGGCACATGGTTCTGGCACATCTGAGAGGTAGTTCCGGCCGGCCCGACAGGTGTTTCCGGAGTTTCCGCCAGGTGGTTCCGGCATAGCTGAAAGGTTATGTTGGTGTGACCGGCAGGTGGTTCCAGCCAGCCCGGCAGGTGATTCCGGAGTGTCTGCCGAGTGGTTCTGGCGTAGCCGGCAGGTGATTTTGGCGTGTCCAGCAGGTGGTTCCAGCGAGCTCGGCAGGTGGTACCAGCGTGTCCGGAACATGGTTCTGGCACGTCTGAGAGATGGTTCCGTCATGCCAGGCAGGTGATTCCGGAGTGTCCGGCATGTGGTTCGGGCACCTCTGAGAGGTGGTTCCGGCATGCCCGTCAGGTGGTTCCGGAGTGTCTGCCGAGTGGTTCTGGCGTAGTCGGCAGGTGATTCTGGCGTGTCCAGCTGGTGGTTGTGGGGAGTGGATCAGGTGGTTCTGGCATACTCGGCAGGTGTTACCGGCGTGTCCGGAACATGGTTCTGGCAAGTCTGAGAGGCGGTTCCGGCATGCCCGATAGGTGATTCCGGAGTGTCCGCAACATGGTTCTGGCGTACCCGGCAGGTGATTTTGGCGTGTCTGGCCGGTGCTTCTTGCAAGTCGAGCATTTGGCTCCGGCATGCTCAGCAGGTGCTTCCGGCATGTCTGGCACGTGGTTCTGGTGTGTCTGAGAGCTGGTTCTGGCATGTCCGGCAGATGATTCCGGAGTGTCCACCAAGTGGTTGTGGCATACCCGGCAGGTGATTTTAGCGTGTCAGGTAGGTGGTTCCAGCGAGTCGAGTAGGTGGTTTCGGCGTGCTCGGAAGATGGTTCAGGCGGGTCTGGCAGGTGGTTTCGTCTGTTCGGGGTGTGGTTCCGGCATCTCAGGCACGTGGTTCTGGCACGTCTGACAGATGGTTCCGGCATGCCCGGCAGGTGATTCGGGAGTGTCCGGCATGTGGTTCTGGCACCTCTGACAGATGGTTCCGGCATGCCCGGCAGGTGATTCCGGAGTGTCCGGCATGCAGTTCTGGCACCTCTGAAAGGTGGGTCCGGCATGCCCGGCTGTTGGTTACGGAGTGTCTGCCAAGTGGTTCTGGAGTAGCCGGCAGGTGATTCTGGCGTATCCAGCAGGTGGTTCTGGGGAGTGGATGAGGTGGTTCCGGCATACTCGGCAGGTGGTACCGGCGTGTCCGGAACATGGTTTTTGCAAGTCTGAGAGGTGGTTCGGGCAGGCCCGACAGGTGATTCCGGAGTGTTCGCCAAGTGGTTCTGGCATAGCCGGCAGGTCATTTTGCATGTCCGGCGGTGGTTCCGGCGAGTCGAGCCCGTGGTTGCGGCGTATCCAGCAGGTGTTTCCGGTCTGTCCGGCAGGTGGTTCTGGCGTGACCGGCACGAGATTCTGGCACGTCTGAGAGTTGGTTCCGGCATGCCCGTCAGCTGATTCCGGAGTGTCCGCCACGTGGTTCTGGCGTACCCCGCAGGTGATTTTGGCGTGTCAGGCAGGCGTTTCTTGCAAGTCGAGCATTTGACTCAGGCATGCTCAGCAGGTGCTTCCGGCGTGTCTGGCACGTGGTTCTGGTGAGTCTGAGAGCTGGTTCTGGCATGTCCGGCAGATGATTAAGGAGTGTCCACCAAGTGGTTGTGGCATACCCGGCAGGTGATTTTGGCGTGTCAGGAAGTTGGTTCCGGCTAGTTGAGCAGGTGGATCAGGCGTGCTCGCCAGGGTGTTCAGGCGTGTCTGGCAGGTTGTTTCGGTCTGTTCGGGGAGTGGTTCTGGCATCTCAGGCACATGGTTCTGGCACGTCTCAGAGGTGGTTCCGGGAGGCCGGAGAGGTGTTTCCGGAGTGTCCGCCAAGTGGTTCTGGCGTAGCTGAAAGGTGATGTTGGCGTGACCGGCAGGTGGTTCCAGCCAGCCCGGCAGGTGATTCCGGAGTGTCTGCCGTGTGGTTCTGGCGTAGCTGGCAGGTGATTTTGGCGTGTCCAGCATGGGGTTACGGCGAGCTCGGCAGGTGGTACCAGCGTGTCCGAAACATGGTTCTGGCACGTCTGAGAGATGGTTCCGGCATGCCCGACAGGTGATTCGGGAGTGTCCGGCATGTGGTTCTGGCGTACCCGGCAGGTGATTTTGGCGTGTCTGGCAGGTGTTTCTTGCAAGTCGAGCATTTGGCTCTGGCATGCTCAGCAGGTGATTCCGGCGTGTCTGGCACGTGGTTCTGGTGTGTCTGAGAGCTGGTTCTGGCATGTCCGGCAGATGATTCCGCAGTGTCCACCAAGTGGTTGTGGCATACCCGGCAGGTGATTTTAGCGTGTCATGTAGGTGGTTCCGGCGAGTCGAGTAGGTGGCTCCGGCGTGCTCGTCAGGTGGTTCAGGCGGGTCTGGCAGGTGGTTTCGGTCTGTTCGGGGTGTGGTTCCGGAATCTCAGGCACGTGGTCCTGGCGCGTCTGATAGGTGGTTCCGGCAGGCCCGACAGGTGTTTCCATGGTGTCCGCCAAGAGGTTCTGGCATAGCTGGCAGGTGATTTTGGCGTGACCGGCAGGTGGTTCCAGCCAGCCTGGCAGGTGATTCCGAAGAGTTCACCAAAGGGTTCTGGCGTAGTCGGCAGGTGATTCTGGCGTGTCCAGCAGGTGGTTCTGGGGAGTGGATCAGGTGGTTCCGGCATACTCGGCAGGTGGTACGGGCGTGTCCTGAACATGGTTCTGGCAAGTCTGAGAGGTGGTTCCGGCATGCACGACAGGTGATTCCGGACTGTTCGCCATGTGGTTCTGGCGTAGTCGGCAGGTTATTTTGCATGTCCGGCGGTGGTTCCGCCGAGTAGAGCCGGTGGTTCCGGCGTGTCCAGCAGGTCTTTCCGGTCTGTCCGGCAGGTGGTTCTGGCGTGACCGGCACGAGGTTCTGGCACCTCTGAGAGTTGGTTCCGGCATGCCCGGCAGGTGGTTCCGGAGTGTCTGCCGAGTGGTTCTGGAGCCAGCCCGGCAGGTGATTCCGAAGAGTTCACCAAATGGTAGTGGCGTAGCCGGCAGGTGATTTTGGCGTGTCAGGAAGGTGGTTCCGGCTAGTTGAGCAGGTGGATCAGGCGTGCTCGGCAGGTGGTTCAGGCGGGTCTGGCTTGTTGTTTCGGTCTCTTCGGGGTGTGGTTCCGGCATCTCAGGCACATGGTTCTGGCACGTCTGAGAGGTGGTTCCGGCCGGCCCGACAGGTGTTTCCATGGTGTCCGCCAAGTGGTTCTGGCATAGCTGGCAGGTGATGTTGGCGTGACCGGCAGGTGGTTCCAGAAAGCCCGGCAGGAGATTCCGAAGAGTTCACCAAATGGTTGTGGCGTAGCCGGCAGGTGATTTTGGCGTGTCCGGCAGGTGGTTTTGGCGAGTCGAGCAGGTGGTTCTGGCGTGCTCGGCAGGTGCTTCCGGAGTCATTGGCATGTGGTTCCGGCATGTCTGAGAGGCAGGTCATTTTGCATGCCCGGCAGGTGATTCCGGAGTGTTCGCCAAGTGGTTCTGGCGTAGCCGGCAGGTGATTTTGCATGTCCGGCAATGGTTCCGGCGAGTCGAGCCGGTGGTTCCGGCATGTCCGGCAGTTGATTCCTGCATGTCCAGCAGGTGGTACCGGCATGCCAGGCAGGTGATTCCGGAGTGTCCGGCATGTGGTTCTGGCACCTCTGAGAGGTGGTTCCAGCATGCCCGGCAGGTGATACCGGAGTCTCCGGCATTTGGTTCTGGCACCTGTGAGAGGTGGTTCCGGAATGCCTGGCATGTGATTCCGGAGTGTCTGCCGTGTGGTTCTGGTGTAGCTGGCAGGTGATTTTGGCGTGTACAGCAGGTGGTTCCGGCGAGCTCGGCAGGTGGTACCAGCGTGTCCGGAACATGGTTCTGGCACCTCTGAGAGATGGTTCCTGCATGCCAGGCAGGTGATTCCGGAGTGTCCGGGATGTGGTTCTGGCACCTCTGTGATCTGGGTCTGGCATGCCCGGCAGGTGGTTCCGGAGTGTCTGCCGAGTGGTTCTGGCGTAGTCGGCAGGTGATTCTGGTGTGTCCAGCAGGTGGTTCTGGGGAGAGGATCAGGTGGTTCCAGCATACTCGGCAGGTGGTTCTGGCGTGACCGGCACGAGGTTCTGGCACGTCTGAGAGTTGGTTCCGGCATGCCCGACAGGTGATTCTGGAGTGTCCGCCACATGGTTCTGGCGTACCCGGCAGGTGATTTTGGCGTGTCTGGCAGGTGTTTCTTGCAAGTCGAGCATTTGGCTCTGGCATGCTCAGCAGGTGCTTCCGGCGTGTCTGGCACGTGGTTCTGGTGTGTCTGAGAGCTGGTTCTGGCATGTCCGGCAGATGATTCCGGAGTGTCCACCAAGTGGTTGTGGCATACCCGGCAGGTGATTTTAGCGTGTCAGGTAGGTGGTTCCGGCGAGTCGTGTAGGTGGTTCCAGCGTGCTCGGCAGGTGGTTCAGGCAGGTCTGGCATGTGGTTTCGGTCTGTTCGGGGTGTGGTTCCGGCATCTCAGGCACATGGTTCTGGCACGTCTGACAGATCGTTCCGGCATGCCCGGCAGGTGATTCGGGAGTGTCCGGCATGCGGTTCTGGCACCTCTGAGAGGTGGTTCCAGCATGCCCGGCTGTTGGTTACTGAGTGTCTGCCAAGTGGTTCTGGAGTAGCCGGCAGGTGATTCTGGCGTATCCAGCAGGTGGTTCTGGGGAGTGGAAAAGCTGGTTCCGGCATACTCGGCAGGTGGTACCGGCGTGTCCAGAACATGGTTCTGGCAAGTCTGAGAGGTGGTTCCGGCATGCCCGACAGGTGATTCCGGAGTGTCCGCCCAGTGTTTCTGGCGTTCCCAGCAGGTGATTTTGGCATGTCCGACAGGTGTATCTTGCGAGTCGAGCAGGTGGCTCAGGCATGCTCAGCTGATGCTTCCGGCGTCTCTGGCACGTGGTTCTGGTGTGTCTGAGAGCTGGTTCTGGCATGTCCGGCAGATGATTCCGGAGTGTCCACCAAGTGGTTCTGGTATACCTGGCAGGTGATTTTGGAGTGTCAGGAAGTTGGTTCCGGCTAGGTGAGCAGGTGGATCAGGCGTGCTTGCCAGGGGCTTCAGGCGGGTTTGGCAGGTGGTTTCGGTCTGTTCGGGGAGTGGTTCGGCCATCTCAGCCTCAGGGTTCTGGAACGTCTGAGAGGTGGTTCCGGCCGGCCCGACAGGTGTTTCCATTGTGTCCGCCAAGTGGTTCTGGCACAGCTGGCAGGTGATATTGGCGTGACCGGCAGGTGGTTCCAGCCAGCCCGGCAGGTGATTCCGGAGTGTCTGCCGTGTGGTTCTGGCGTAGCTGGCAGGTGATTTTGGCGTGTCCAGCAGGTGGTTCCGGCGAGCTCGGCAGGTGGTACCAGCATGTCCGGAACATGGTTCTGGCACGTCTGAGAGATGGTTCCAGCATGCCCGGCAGGTGATTCGGGAGTGTCCGGCATGTGGTTCTGGCACCTCTGAGAGGTGGTTCCGGCATGCCAGGCAGGTGATTCTGGAGTGTTCGTCAAGTGGTTCCGGAACCTCTGAGAGGTGGTTCCGTCATGCCCGGCAGGTGGTTCCGGAGTGTCTGCCGAGTGGTTCTGGCGTAGTCGGCAGGTGATTCTGGCGTGTCCAGCAGGTGGTTTTGGCGAGTCGAGCAGGTGGTTCTGGCGTGCTCGGCAGGTGCTTCCGGTGTCATTGGCATGTCGTTCCGGCATGTCTGAGAGGTGGTTCCGGCATGCCCGGCAGGTGGTTCCGGAGTGTCTGCCGAGTGGTTCTGGAGCCAGCCCGGCATGTGATTCCGAAGAGTTCACCAAATGGTTGTGGCGTAGCCGGCAGGTGATTTTGGAATGTCAGGAAGTTGGTTCCCCCTAGTTGAGCAGGTGGATCAGTTGTGCTCGCCAGGGGGTTCAGGCGGGTCTGGCAGGTGGATTCGGTCTGTTCGGGGAGTGGTTCCGGCATCTCAGGCACATGGTTCTGGCACGTCTGAAAGGTGGTTCCGGCCGGCCCGACAGGTGTTTCCGGAGTGTCCGCCAAGTGGTTCTGGCGTAGCTGAAAGGTGATGTTGGCGTGACCGGCAGGTGGTTTCAGCCAGCCCGGCAGATGATTCCGGAGTGTCTGCCGTGTGGTTCTGGCGTAGCTGGCAGGTGATTTTGGCGTGTACAGCAGGTGGTTCCGGCGTGCTCGGCAGGTGGTACCAGCATGTCCGGAACAAGGTTCTTGCACGTCTGAGAGATGGTTCCGGCATGCCCGGCAGGTGATTCGGGAGTGTCCGGCATTTGGTTCTGGCACCTCTGAGAGGTGGTTCCCGGCATGCCCGGCAGGTGATTCCGCAGTGTTCGGCATGGGGTTCTGGCACCTCTGAGAGGTGGTTCCGGCATGCCCGGCAGGTGGTTCCGGAGTGTCTGCCGAGTGGTTCTGGCGTAGTCGGCAGGTGATTCTGGCGTGTCCAGCAGGTGGTTCTGGGGAGTGGATCAGGTGGTTCCGGCATACTCGGCAGGTTGTACCGGCGTGTCCGGAACATGGTTCTGGCAAGTCTGAGAGGCGGTACCGGCATGCCCGACAGGTGATTCCGGAGTGTCCGCCACGTGGTTCTGGCGTACCCGGCAGGTGATTTTGGCGTGTCTGGAAGGTGTTTCTTGCAAGTCGAGCATTTGGCTCAGGCATGCTCAGCAGGTGCTTCCGGCGTGTCTGGCACGTGGTTCTGGTTTGTCTGAGAGCTGGTTCCGGCATGTCCGGCAGATGATTCCGGAGTGTCCACCAAGTGGTTGTGGCATACCCGGCAGGTTATTTTAGCGTGTCCGGTAGGTGGTTCCAGCGAGTCGAGTCGGTGGTTCCGGCGTGCTCGGAAGGTGGTTCAGGCGGGTATGGCAGGTGGTTTCGTCTGTTCGGGGTGTGGTTCCGGCATCTCAGGCACATGGTTCTGGCACGTCTGAGAGGTGGTTCCGGCCGGCCCGAAAGGTGTTTCCATGGTGTCCGCCAAGTGGTTCTGGCATAGCTGGCAGGTGATGTTGGCGTGACCGGCAGGTGGTTCCAGAAAGCCCGGCAGGAGATTCCGAAGAGTTCACCAAATGGTTGTGGCGTAGCCGGCAGGTGATTTTGGCGTGTCCAGCAGGTGGTTTTGGCGAGTCGAGCAGGTGGTTCTGGCGTGCTCGGGAGGTGCTTCCGGAGTCATTGGCATGTGGTTCCGGCATGTCTGAGAGGCAGGTCATTTTGCATGCCCGGCAGGTGATTCCGGAGTGTTCGCCAAGTGGTTCTGGCGTAGCCGGCAGGTGATTTTGCATGTCCGGCAATGGTTCCGGCGAGTCGAGCCGGTGGTTCCGGCATGTCCGGCCGTTGATTCCTGCATGTCCAGCAGGTGGTACCGGCATGCCCGGCAGGTGATTCCGGAGTGTCCGGCATGTGGTTCTGGCACCTCTGAGAGGTGGTTCCAGCATGCCCGGCAGGTGATACCGGAGTCTCCGGCATTTGGTTCTGGCATCTGTGAGAGGTGGTTCCGGAATGCCTGGCATGTGATTCCGGAGTGTCTGCCGTGTGGTTCTGTAGTAGCTGGCAGGTGATTTTGGCGTGTACAGCAGGTGGTTCAGGCGAGCTCGGCAGGTGGTACCAGCGTGTCCGGAACATGGTTCTGGCACCTCTGAGAGATGGTTCCTGCATGCCAGGCAGGTGATTCCGGAGTGTCCGGGATGTGGTTCTGGCACCTCTGTGATGTGGGTCCGGCATGCCCGGCAGGTGGTTCCGGAGTGTCTGCCGAGTGGTTCTGGCGTAGTCGGCAGGTGATTCTGGCGTGTCCAGCAGGTGGTTCTGGGGAGAGGATCAGGTGGTTCCAGCATACTCGGCAGGTGGTTCTGGCGTGACCGGCACGAGGTTCTGGCACGTCTGAGAGTTGGTTCCGGCATGCCCGACAGGTGATTCTGGAGTGTCCGCCACGTGGTTCTGGCGTACCCGGCAGGTGATTTTGGCGTGTCTGGCAGGTGTTTCTTGCAAGTCGAGCATTTGGCTCAGGCATGCTCAGCAGGTGCTTCCGGCGTGTCTGTCACGTGGTTCTGGTGTGTCTGAGAGCTGGTTCTGGCATGTCTGGCAGATGATTCCAGAGTGTCCACCAAGTGGTTGTGGCATACCCGGCAGGTGATTTTAGCGTGTCAGGTAGGTGGTTCCGGCGAGTCGTGTAGGTGGTTCCAGCGTGCTCGGCAGGTGGTTCAGGCAGGTCTGGCAGGTGGTTTCGGTCTGTTCGGGGTGTGGTTTCGGCATCTCAGGCACATGGTTCTGGCACGTCTGACAGATCGTTCCGGCATGCCCGGCAGGTGATTCGGGAGTGTCCGGCATGTGGTTCTGGCACCTCTGAGAGGTGGTTCCGGCATGCCAGGCAGGTGATTCTGGAGTGTTCTGCAAGTGGTTCTGGAACCTCTGAGAGGTGGTTCCGGCATGCCCGGCAGGTGGTTCCGGAGTGTCTGCCGAGTGGTTCTGGCGTAGTCAGCAGGTGATTCTGGCGTGTCCAGCAGGTGGTTCTGGGGAGTGGATCAGTTGGTTCCGGCATACTCAGCAGGTGGTACCGGCCTGTAAGGAACATGGTTCTGGCAGGTCTGAGAGGCGGTTCCGGCATGCCTGACAGGTGATTCCGGAGTGTTCGCCAAGTGGTTCTGGTGTAGCCGGCAGGTCATTTTGCATGTCCGGCGGTGGTTCCGGCGAGTTGAGCCGGTGGTTCCGGCGTGCTCGGCAGGTGGTTCAGGCGGGTCTGGCAGGTGGTTTCGGTCTGTTCGGGGAGTGGTTCCGGCATCTCAGGCACATCGTTCTGGCATGTCTGATAGGTGGTTCCGGCCGGCCCGACAGGTGTTTCCGGAGTGTCCGCCAAGTGGTTCTGGCGTAGCTGAAAGGTGATGTTGGAGTGACCGGCAGGTGGTTCCACCCAGCAAGGCAGGTGATTCCGGAGTGTCTGCTGAGTGGTTCTGGCGTAGCCGGCAGGTGATTTTGGTGTGTCCAGAGGGTGGTTTTGGCGAGTCGAGCAGGTGGTTCAGGCGTGCTCGGCAGGTGCTTCCGGTGTCATTGGCATGTGGTTCCGGCATGTCTGAGAGGTGGTTCCGCCATGCCCGGCAGGTGATTCCGGAGTGTTCGCCAAGTGGTTCTGGCGTAGCCGGCAGGTGATTTTAGATGTCCGGCAATGGTTCCGGCGAGTCGAGCCGGTGGTTCCGGCATGTCCAGCAGGTGGTTCCGGCATGCCCGGCAGGTGATTCCGCAGTATCAGGCATGTTGTTTGGCACCTCTGAGAGGTGGTTCCGGCATGCCCGGCAGGTGATACCGGAGTGTCCGGCATTTGGTTCTGGCACCTCTGAGAGGTGCTTCCGGACTGCCTGGCATGTGATTCCAGAGTGTCTGCCGAGTGGTTCTGGCGTTGCCGGCAGTTGATTTTGGCGTGTCCACTAGGTGGTTTTGGGGAGTGGATCAGCTGGTTCCGGCATACTCGACAGGTTGTACCGGCGTGTCCAGAACATGGTTCTGGCAAGTCTGAGTGGTGGTTCCGGCACGCCCGACAGGTGATTCAGGAGCGTCCGCCAAGTGCTTCTGGCGTACCCGGCAGGTGATTTTGGCATGTCCGACGGGTGTTTCTTGCGAGTCGAGCAGGTGGCTCAGGCATGCTTAGCTGGTGCATCCGGCGTCTCTGGCACGTGCTTCTGGTGTGTCTGAGAGCTGGTTCTGGCATGTCCGGCAGATGATTCCGGAGTGTCCACCAAGTGGTTCTTGTATACCTGGCAGGTGATTTTGGCGTGTCAGGAAGGTGGTTCCGGCTAGTTGAGCAGGTGGATCAGGCGTGCTTGCCAGGGGCTTCAGGCGGGTCTGGCACGTGGCTTCGGTCTGTTCGGGGAGTGGTTCCAGCATCTCAGGCACATGGATCTGGCACGTCTGAGAGGTGGTTGCGGCCGGCCCGACAGGTGTTTCCGCAGTGTCCGCCAAGTGGTTCTGGCGTAGGTGAAAGGTGATGTTGGGGTGACCGGCAGGTGGTTCCAGCCAGCCCGGCAGGTGATTCCGGAGTGTCTCCCGAGTGGTTCTGGTGTAGCCGGCAGGTGATTTTGGCGTGTCCAGCGGGTGGTTTTGGCGAGTCGAGCAGTTGGTTCTGGCATGCTCGGCAGGTGCTTCCGGTGTCATTGGCATGTGGTTCCGGCATGTCTGAGAGGTGGTTCCGCCATGCCCGGCAGGTGATTCCGTAGTGTTCGCCAAGTGGTTCTGGCGTAGCCGGCAGGTGATTTTGCATGTCCGGCAATGGTTACGGCTAGTCGAGCCGGTGGTTCCGGCATGTCCAGCAGGTGGTTCCGGCATGCCCGGCAGGTGATTCCGGAGTGTCCGGCATGTGGTTCTGGCACCTCTGAGAGGTGGTTCCGGCATGCCCGGCAGGTGATACCGGAGTGTCCAGCATTTGGTTCTGGCACCTGTGAGAGGTGGTTCCGGAATGCCCTGCATGTGAATCCGGAGTGTCTGCCGAGTGGTTCTGGCATAGCCGGCAGGTGATTTTGGCGTGTCCAGCAGGTGGTTCCGGCGAGCTCGGCAGGTGGTTCCGGCTTGTCCGGGACATGGTTCTGGCACGTCTGACAGATGGTTCCGGCATGCCCGGCAGGTGATTCCGGAGTGTCCGTCATGTGGTTCTGGCACCTCTGAGAGGTGGTTCCGGCATGCCCGGCAGTTGGTTATGGAGTGTCTGCCGAGTGGTTCTGGCGTAGCCGGCAGGTGATTTTGGCGTGTCTGGCAGGTGTTTCTTGCAAGTCGAGCATTTGGCTGAGGCATGCTCAGCAGGTGCTTCCGGCGTGTCTGTCACGTGGTTCTGGTGTGTCTGAGAGCTGGTTCTGGCATGTCCGGCAGGTTTTTCCGGAGTGTCCACAAAGTGGTTGTGGCATACCCGGCAGGTGATTTTAGCGTGTCAGGTAGGTGGTTCCAGCGAGTCGAGTAGGTGGTTCCAGCGTGCTCGGCAGGTGGTTCAGGCGGGTCTGGCAGGTTGTTTCGGTCTCTTCGGGGTGTGGTTCTGGCATCTCAGGCACATGGTTCTGGCACGTCTGAGAGGTGGTTCCGGCCGGCCCGAAAGGTGTTTCCATGGTGTCCGCCAAGTGGTTCTGGCATAGCTGGCAGGTGATGTTGGTGTGACCGGCAGGTGGTTCCAGCAAGCCCGGCAGGTGATTCCAAAGAGTTCACCAAATGGTTGTGGCGTAGCCGGCAGGTGATTTTGGCGTGTCCAGCAGGTGGTTATGGCGAGTCGAGCAGGTGGTTCTGGCGTGCTCGGCAGGTGCTTCTGGAGTCATTGGCATGTGGTTCCGGCATGTCTGAGAGGCAGGTCATTTTGCATGCCCGGCAGGTGATTCCGGAGTGTCTGCCGAGTGGTTCTGGCGTAGCCGGCAGGTGATTCTGGCGTGTGCAGCAGGTGGTTCTGGGGAGAGGATCAGGTGGTTCCAGCATACTCGGCAGGTGGTTCTGGCGTGACCGGCACGAGGTTCTGGCACGTCTGAGAGTTGGTTCCGGCATGCCCGACAGTGGATTCCGGAGTGTCCGCCACGTGGTTCTGTCGTACCCTGCAGGTGATTTTGGCGTTTCTGGCAGGTGCTTCTTGCAAGTCGAGCATTTGGCTCAGGCATGCTCAGCAGGTGCTTCCGGCATGTCTGGCACGTGGTTCTGGTGTGTCTGAGAGCTGGTTCTGGCATGTCAGGCAGATGATTCCGGAGTGTCCACCAAGTGGTTGTGGCATACCCGGCAGGTGATTTTAGCGTGTCAGGTAGGTGGTTCCAGCGAGTCGAGTAGATGGTTCCGGCGTGCTCGGCAGGTGGTTCAGGCGGGTCTGGCAGGTGGTTTCGTCTGTTCGGGGTGTGGTTCCGGCATCTCAGGCACATGGTTTTGGCACGTCTGACAGATGGTTCCGGCATGCCCGGCAGGTGATTCGGGAGTGTCCGGCATGTCGTTCTGGCACCTCTGAGAGTTGGTTCCGGCATTCCCGGCAGGTGATTCCGGAGTGTCCGGCATGTTGTTCTGGCACCTCTGAGACGTGGTTCCGGCATGCCCAGCAGGTGATACCGGAGTCTCCGGCATTTGGTTCTGGCACCTCTGAGAGGTGGTTCCGGAATGCCTGGCATGTGATTCCGGAGTGTCTGCCGAGTGGTTCTGGCGTTGCCGGCAGTTGATTTTGGCGTGTCCACTAGGTGGTTTTGAGGAGTGGATCAGCTGGCTCCGGCATACTCGGCAGGTTGTACCGGCGTGTCCAGAACATGGTTCTGGCAAGTCTGAGAGGTGGTTCCGGCACGCCCGACAGGTGATTCCGGAGCGTCCGCCAAGTGTTTCTGGCGTACCCGGCAGGTGATTTTGGCATGTCCGACAGGTGTTTCTTGCGAGTCGAGCAGGTGGCTCAGGCATGCTCAGCTGGTGCTTCCGGCGTTTCTGGCACGTGCTTCTGGTTTGTCTGAGAGCTGGTTCTGGCATGTCCGGCAGATGATTCCGGAGTGTCCACCAAGTGGTTCTTGTATACCTGGCAGGTGATTTTGGCGTGTCAGGAAGGTGGTTCCGGAGAGTTGAGCAGGTGGATCAGGCGTGCTCGCCATGGGGTTCAGGCAGGTATGGCACGTGGTTTCGGTCTGTTCGGGGAGTGGTTCCGGCATCTCAGGCACATGGTTCTGGCACGTCTGAGAGGTGGTTGCGGCCGGCCCGACAGGTGTTTCCGGAGTGTCCGCCAAGTGGTTCTGGCGTAGGTGAAAGGTGATGTTGGCGTGACCGGCAGGTGGTTCCAGCCAGCCCGGCAGGTGATTCCGGAGTGTCTGCCGAGTGGTTCTGGTGTAGCCGGCAGGTGATTTTGGCGTGTCCAGCAGGTGGTTCCGGCGAGCTCGGCAGGTGGTACCGGCGTGTCCGGAACATGGTTCCGGCACATCTGAGAGATGGTTCGGGCATGCCAGGCAGGTGATTCTGGAGTGTCCGGCATGTGGTTCTGGCACCTCTGAGAGGTGGTTCCGACATGCCCAGCAGGTGGTTCCGGAGTGTCTGCCGATTGGTTCTGGCGTAGTCGGCAGGTGATTCTGGGGTGTCCAGCAGGTGGTTCTGGGTAGTGGATCAGGTGGTTCCGGCATACTCGTCACGCAGTACTGGCGTGTCCGGAACATGGTTCTGGCAAGTCTGAGAGGTGGTTCCAGCATGCCCGACAGGTGTTTCCGGAGTGTCCGCCAAGTGGTTCCGGCGTAGCTGAAAGGTGATGTTGGCGTGACCGGCAGGTGGTTCCAGACAGCCCGGCAGGTGATTCCGGAGTGTCTGCCGAGTGGTTCTGGTGTAGCCGCCAGGTGATTTTTGCGTGTCCAGCGGGTGGTTTTGGTGAGTCGAGCAGTTGGTTCTGGCGTGCTCGGCTGGTGCTTCCGGTGTCATTGGCATATGGTTCCGGCATGTCTGAGAGGTTGTCCCGCCATTCCCGGCAGGTGAATCCGGAGTGTTCGCCAAGTGGTTCTGGCGTAGCCGGCTTGTGATTTTGCATGTCCGGCAATGGTTACGGCTAGTAGAGCCGGTGGTTCCGGCATGTCCAGCAGGTGGTTCCGGCATTCCCGGCAGGCGATACCGGAGTGTCCAGCATTTGGTTCTGGCACCTGTGAGAGGTGGTTCCGGAATGCCCGGCATGTGATTCCGGAGTGTCTGCCGAGTGGTTCTGGCATAGCCGGCAGGTGATTTTGGCGTGTCCAGCAGGTGGTTCCGGCGAGCTCGGCAGGTGGTTCCGGCATGTCCGGGACATGGTTCTGGCACGTCTGAGAATTGGTTCCGGCATGCCCGACGGGTGATTCCGGAGTGTTCGCCACGTGGTTCTGGCGTACCCGGCAGGTGATTTTGGCGTGTATGGCAGGTGTTTATTGCAAGTCGAGCATTTGGCTCAGGCATGCTCAGCAGGTGCTTCCGGCGTGTCTGTCACGTGGTTCTGGTGTGTCTGAGAGCTGGTTCTGGCATGTCCGGCAGATGATTCCGGAGTGTCCACAAAGTGTTTGTGGCATACCCGGCAGGTGATTTTAGCGTGTCAGGTAGGTGGTTCCAGCGAGTCGAGTAGGTGGTTTCAGCGTGCTCGGCAGGTGGTTCAGGTGGGTCTGGCAGGTTGTTTCAGTCTCTTCGGGGTGTGGTTCCGGCACCTCAGGCACATGGTTCTGGCACGTCTGAGAGGTGGTTCCGGCCGGCCCGAAAGGTGTTTCCATGGTGTCCGCCAAGTGGTTCTGGCATAGCTGGCAGGTGATGTTGGCGTGACCGGCAGGTGGTTCCAGAAAGCCCGGCAGGAGATTCCGAAGAGTTCACCAAATGGTTGTGGCGTAGCCGGCAGGTGATTTTGGCGTGTCCAGCAGGTGGTTTTGGCGAGTCGAGCAGGTGGTTCTGGCGTGCTCGGCAGGTGCTTCCGGAGTCATTGGCATGTGGTTCCGACATGTCTGAGAGGCAGGTCATTTTGCATGCCCGGCAGGTGATTCCGGAGTGTTCGCCAAGTGGTTCTGGCGTAGCCGGCAGGTGATTTTGCATGTCCGGCAATGGTTCCGGTGAGTCGAGCCGGTGGTTCCGGCATGTCCGGCAGTTGATTCCTGCATGTCCAGCAGGTGGTACCGGCATGCCCGGCAGGTGATTCCGGAGTGTCCGGCATGTGGTTCTGGCTCCTCTGAGAGGTGGTTCCAGCATGCCCGGCAGGTGATACCGGAGTCTCCGGCATTTGGTTCTGGCATCTGTGAGAGGTGGTTCCGGAATGCCTGGCATGTGATTCCGGAGTGTCTGCCGTGTGGTTCTGGTGTAGCTGGCAGGTGATTTTGGCGTGTACAGCAGGTGGTTCCGGCGAGCTCGGCAGGTGGTACCAGCGTGTCCGGAACATGGTTCTGGCACCTCTGAGAGATGGTTCCTGCATGCCAGGCAGGTGATTCCGGAGTGTCCGGGATGTGGTTCTGGCACCTCTGTGATGTGGGTCCGGCATGCCCGGCAGGTGGTTCCGGAGTGTCTGCCGAGTGGTTCTGGCGTAGTCGGCAGGTGATTCTGGCGTGTCCAGCAGGTGGTTCTGGGGAGAGGATCAGGTGGTTCCAGCATACTCGGCAGGTGGTTCTGGCGTGACCGGCACGAGGTTCTGGCATGTCTGAGAGTTGGTTCCGGCATGCCCGACAGGTGATTCCGGAGTGTCCGCCACGTGGTTCTGGCGTAGCCGGCAGGTGATTTTGCATGTCTGGCAATGGTTCCGGCGAGTCGAGCTGGTGGTTCCGGCATGTCCGGCAGGTGATTCCGGAGTGTCCACCAAGTGGTTGTGGCATACCCGGCAGGTGATTTTAGCATGTCAGGTAGGAGATTCCAGCGAGTCGAGTCGGTGGTTCCGGCGTGCTCGGTAGGTGGTTCAGGCGGGTCTGGCAGGTGGGTTCATCTGTTCGGGGTGTGGTTCCGGCATCTCAGGCACATTGTTCTGGCACGTCTGACAGATGGTTCCGGCATGCCCGGCAGGTGGTTCCGAAGTGTCTGCCGAGTGGTTCTGGAGCCAGCCCGGCAGGTGATTCCGAAGAGTTCACCAAATGGTTGTGGCGTAGCCGGCAGGTGATTTTGGAATGTCAGGAAGTTGGTTCCGGCTAGTTGAGCAGGTGGATCAGGCGTGCTTGCCAGGGGCTTCAGGCGGGTCTGGCAGGTGGTTTCGGTCTGTTTGGGGAGTGGTTCCGCCATCTCAGGCTCATGGTTCTGGCACGTCTGAGAGGTGGTTCCGGCCGGCCTGACAGGTGTTTCCATGGTGTCCGCCAAGTGGTTGTGGCACAGCTGGCAGGTGATATTGGCGTGACCGGCAGGTGGTTCCAGCCATCCCGGCAGGTGATTCCGAAGCGTTCACCAAATGGTTGTGAGTAGCCGGCAGGTGATTTTGGCGTGTTCAGCAGGTGGTTTTGGCGAGTCGAGCAGGTGGTTCTGGCTTGCTCGGCAGGTGCTTCCGGTGTCATTGGCATGTGGTTCCGGCATGTCTGAGAGGTGGTTCTGCCATGCCCGGCAGGTGATTCCGTAGTGTTCGCCAAGTGGTTCTGGCGTAGCCGGCAGGTGATTCTGCATGTCCGGCAATGGTTCCGGCGAGTCGATCCGGTGGTTCCGGCATGTCCGGCAGGTGGTTCCGGCATGCCCGGCAGGTGATTCCGGAGTGTCCGGCATGTGGTTCTGGCACCTCTGAGAGGTGGTTCCGGCATGCCCGGCAGGTGATACCGGAGTGTTCGCCAAGTGGTTCTGGCGTAGCCGCCATGTGATTTTGCATGTCCGGCAATGGTTCCGGCGAGTCGAGCCGGTGGTTCCGGAATGTCCGGCAGGTGGTTCCGGCATGTCCGGCAGCTGGTTCCGGCATGTCCAGCACGTGGTTCCAGCATGCCCTGCAGGTGATTCCGGAGTGTCCGGCATGTGGTTCTGGCACCTCTGAGAGGTGGTTCCAGCATGCCCGGCAGGTGATACCGGAGTCTCCGGCATTTGGTTCTGGCACCTCTGAGAGATGGTTCCGGAATGCCTGGCCTGTGATTCCGGAGTGTCTGCCGAGTGGTTCTGGCGTAGCCGGCAGTTGATTTTGGCGTGTCCACTAGGTGGTTCTGGGGAATGGATCAGCTGGTTCCGGCATACTCGGCAGGTGGTACCGGCGTGTCCAGAACATGGTTCTGGCAAGTCTGAGAGGTGGCTCCGGCACGCCCGACAGGTGATTCCGGAGCGTCCGCCAAGTGTTTCTGGCGTACCCGGCAGGTGATTTTGGCATGTCCGACAGGTGTATCTTGCGAGTCGAGCAGGTGGCTCAGGCATGCTCTGCTGGTGCTTCCGGCGTCTCTGGCATGTGGTTCTGGTGTGTCTGAGAGCTGCTTCTGGCATGTCCGGCAGATGATTCCGGAGTGTCCACCAAGTGTTTCTTGTATACCTGGCAGGTGATTTTGGCGTGTCAGGAAGTTGGTTCCAGCTAGTTGAGCAGGTGGCTCAGGCGTGCTTGCCAGGGGCTTCAGGCGGGTCTGGCAGGTGGTTTCGGTCTGTTCGGGGAGTGGTTCCGGCATCTCAGGCTCATGGTTCTGGCACGTCTGAGAGGTGGTTCCGGCCGGCCCGACAGGTGTTTCCATGGTGTCCGCCAAGTGGTTCTGGCTAGCTGGCCGGTGATGTTGGCGTGACCGGCAGGTGGTTCCAGCAAGCCCGGCAGGTGATTCCAAAGAGTTCACCAAATGGTTGTGGCGTAGCCGGCAGGTGATTTTGGCGTGTCCAGCAGGTGGTTTTGGCGAGTCGAGCAGGTGGTTCTGGCGTGCTGGGCAGGTGCTTCCGGTGTCATTGGCATGTGGTTCCGGCATGTCTGAGAGGTGGTTCCGGCATGCCCGGCAGGTGGTTCCGGAGTGTCTGCCGAGTGGTTCTGGAGCCAGCCCGGCAGGTGATTCCGAAGAGTTCACCAAATGGTTGTGGCGTAGCCGGCAGGTGATTTTGGAATGTCAGGAAGTTGGATCCGGCTAGTTGAGCAGGTGGATCAGGCGTGCTCGCCAGGGGGTTCAGGCGGGTCTGGCAGGTGGTTTCGGTCTGTTCGGGGAGTGGTTCCGGCATCTCAGGCACATGGTTCTGGCACGTCTGAGAGGTGGTTCCGGCCGGCCGAAGAGGTGTTTCCGGAGTGTCCGCCAATTGGTTCTGGCGTAGCTGAAAGGTGATGTTGGCGTGACCGGCAGGTGGTTCCAGCCAGCCCGGCAGGTGATTCCGGAGTGTCTGCCGTGTGGTTCTGGCGTAGCTGGCAGGTGATTTTGGCGTGTACATCAGGTGGTTCCGGCGAGCTCGGCAGGTGGTACCAGCGTGTCCGGAACATGGTTCTGGCACGTCTGAGAGATGGCTCCGTCATGCCAGGCAGGTGATTCCGGAGTGTCCGGCATTTGTTTTGGCACCTCTGGGAGGTGGTTCCGGCTGCCCGGCAGGTGGTTCCGGAGTGTCTGCCGAGTGGTTCTTGCGTAGTCGGCAGGTGATTCTGGCGTGTCCACTAGGTGGTTCTGGGGAGTGGATCAGGTGGTTCCGGCATACTCGGCAGGTGGTACCGGCGTGTCCGGAACATGGTTCTGGCACATCTGAGAGATGGTTCCGGCATGCCCGGCATGTGATCACGGAGTGTCCGGCATGTGGTTCTGGCACCTCTGATAGGTGGTTCTGGCATGCCCGGCAGGTGGTTCCGGAGTGTGTGCCGAGTGGTTCTGGCGTAGCCGGCAGGTGATTCTGGTGTGTCCAGCAGGTGGTTCTGTGGAGAGGATCAGGTGGTTCCGGCATGCCCGGCAGGTGATTCCGGAGTGTCCGCCATGCGGTTCTGGCACCTCAGAGAGGTGGTTCCGGCATGCCCGGCAGTTGGTTACAGAGTGTCTGCCAAGTGGTTCTGGAGTAGCCGGCAGGTGATTCTGGCGTATCCAGCAGGTGGTTCTGGGGAGTGGATCAGGTGGTTACGGCATGCCCGGCAGGTGATTCCAGAGTGTCCGGCATTTGGTTCTGGCACCTGTGAGAGGTGGTTCCGGAATGCCCGGCATGTGATTCCGGAGTGTCTGCCGAGTGGTTCTGGCATAGCCGGCAGGTGATTTTGGCTTGTCCAGCAGGTGGTTCCGGCGAGCTCGGCAGGCGGTTCCGGCATGTCCGGGACATGGTTCTGGGACGTCTGAGAGATGGTTCCGGCATGCCCGGCAGGTGATTCCGGAGTGTCCGGCATGCGGTTCTGGCACCTCTGAGAGGTGGTTCCGGCATGCCCGGCAGTTGGTTACGGAGTGTCTGCCAAGTGGTTCTGGAGTAGCCGGCAGGTGATTCTGGCGTATCCAGAAGGTGTTTCTGGGGAGTGGATCATGTGGTTCCGGCATACTCGGCAGGTGGTACCGGCGTGTCCGGAACATGGTTTTTGCAAGTCTGAGAGGTGGTTCGGGCAGGCCCGACAGGTGATTCCGGAGTGTTCGCCAAGTGGTTCTGGCATAGCTGGCAGGTGATGTTGGCGTGACCGGCAGGTGGTTCCAGCCAGCCCGGCAGGTGATTCCGAATCGTTCACCAAATGGTTGTGGCGTAGCCGGCAGGTGATTTTGGCGTGTCCAGCAGCTGGATTTGGCGAGTCGAGCAGGTGGTTCTGGCGTGCTCGGCAGGTGCTTCCGGTGTCATTGGCATGTGGTTCCGGCATGTCTGAGAGGTGGTTCCGCCATGCCCGGCAGGTGATTCCGGAGTGTTCGCCAAGTGGTTCTGGCGTAGCCGGCAGGCGATTTTGCATGTCCGGCAATGGTTCCGGCGAGTCGAGCCGGAGATTCCGGAATGTCCCGAATATGGTTCCGGCATTTCCGGCAGGTGGTTCCGGCATGTCCAGCACGTGGTTCCAGCATGCCAGGCAGGTGATTCCGGAGTGGCCGGCATGTGGTTATGGCACCTCTGAGAGGTGGTTCCGGAATGCCTGGCCTGTGATTCCGGAGTTTCTGACGAGTGGTTCTGGCGTAGCCGGCAGCTGATTTTGGCGTGTCCACTAGGTGATTCTGGGGAGTGGATCAGCTGGTTCCGGCATACTCGGCAGGTGGTACCGGCGTGTCCGGAACATGGTTCTGGCAAGTCTGAGAGGAGGTTCCGGCACGCCCGACAGGTGATTCCGGAGCGTCCGCCAAGTATTTCTGGCATACCCGGCAGGTGACTTTGGCATTCGAAAGGTGTATCTTGCGAGTCGAGCATGTGGCTCAGGCATGCTCAACTGTTGCTTCCGACGTCTCTGGCACGTGGTTCTGGTGTGTCTGAGAGCTGGTTCTGGCATGTCTGGCAGATGATTCCGGAGTGTCCACAAGTGGTTCTTGTATACCTGGCAGGTGATTTTGGCGTGTCAGGGAGTTGGTTCCGGCTAGTTGAGCAGGTGGATCAGGCGTGCTCGCCAGGGGGTTCAGGCGGGTCTGGCAGGTGGTTTCGGTCTGTTCGGGGAGTGGTTCCGGCATCTCAGGCACATGGTTCTGGCACGTCTGAGAGGTGGTTCCGGCCGGCCGGAGAGGTGTTTCCGGAGTGTCCGCCAAGTGGTTCTGGCGTAGCTAAAAGTTGATGTTGGCGTGACAGGCAGGTGGTTCCAGCCAGCCCGGCAGGTGATTCCGGAGTGTCTGCCGTGTGGTTCTGGCGTAGCTGGCAGGTGATATTGGCGTGTCCAGCAGGTGGTTCCGGCGAGCTCGGCAGGTGGTAGCGGCGTGTCCGGAACATGGTTCTGGCACGTTTGAGAGATGGTTCCGGCATGCCTGGCAGGTGATTCCGGAGTGCCCGGCATGTGGTTCTGGCACCTCTGAGAGGTGGTTCCGGCGTGTCCGGCAGGTGGTTCTGGCGTGTCCGGCACGAGGTTCTGGCACGTCTGAGAGTTGGTTCCGGCATGCCCGACAGGTGATTCCGGAGTGTCCGCCACGTGGTTCTGGCGTACCCGGCAGGTGATTTTGGCGTGTCTGGCAGGTGTTTCTTGCAAGTCGAGCATTTGGCTCAGGCATGCTCAGCAGGTGCTTCCGGCGTGTCTGGCACGTGGTTGTGGTGTGTCTGAGATCTGGTTCAGGCATGTCCGGCAGATGATTCCGGAGTGTCCACCAAGTGGTTGTGGCATACCCGGCAGGTGATTTTAGCGTGTCAGGTAGGTGGTTCCGGCGAGTCGAGTAGGCGGTTCCGGCGTGCTCGGCAGGTGGTTCAGGCGGGTCTGGCAGGTGGTTTCGGTCTGTTTGGGGTGTGGTTCCAGCATCTCAGGCACATCGTTCTGGCACCTCTGATAGGCGGTTCCGGCCGGCCCGACAGGTGTTTCCATGGTGTCCGCCAAGTGGTTCTGGCATAGCTGGCAGGTGATGTTGGCGTGACCGGCAGGTGGTTCCAGCAAGCCAGGCGGTGATTCCGAAGAGTTCACCAAATGGTTGTGGCACAGCCGGCAGGTGATTTTGGCGTGTCCAGCAGGTGGTTTTGGCGAGTCGAGCAGGTGGTTCTGGCGTGCTCGGCAGGTGCTTCCGGTGTCATTGGCATGTGGTTACGGCATGTCTGAGAGCTGGTTCCGCCATGCCCGGCAGGTTATTCCGGAGTGTTCGCCAAGTGGTTCTGGCGTAGCCAGCAGGTGATTTTGCATGTCCGGCAATGGTTACGGCTAGTCGAGCCGGTGGTTCCGGCATGTCCAGCAGGTGGTTCCGGCATGCTCGGCAGGTGATTCCGGAGTGTCCAGCATTTGGTTCTGGCACCTGTGAGAGGTGGTTCCGGGATGCCCGGCATGTGATTCCGGAGTGTCTGCCGAGTGGTTCTGGCGTAGCCGGCAGGTGATTTTGGCGTGTCCAGAAGGTGGTTCCGGCGAGCTCGGCAGGTGGTTCCGGCATGTCCGGGACATGGTTCTGGCACGTCTGAGAGATGGTTCCGGCATGCCCGGCAGGTGACTCCGGAGTGTCCGTCATGCGGTTCTGGCACCTCTGAGAGGTGGTTCCGGCATGCCCGGCAGTTGGTTATGGAGTGTCTGCCGAGTGGTTCTGGCATAGCCGGCAGGTGATTCTGGCGTATCCAGCAGGTGGTTTTGGGGAGTGGATCAGGTGGTTCCGGCATACTCGGCAGGTGGTACCGGCGTGTCCGGAACTTGGTTCTGGCAAGTCTGAGAGTTGGTTCCGGCATGCCCGACAGGTGATTCCGGAGTGTTCGCCAAGTGGTTCTGGCGTAGCCGGCAGGTCATTTTGCATGTCCGGCGGTGGTTCCGGCGAGTCGAGCCGGTGGTTCCGGCGTGTCCAGCAAGCGTTTCCGGTCTTTCCGGCAGGTGGTTCTGGCGTGACCGGCACGAGGTTCTGGCACGTCTGAGAGTTGGTTCCGGCATGCCCGACAGGTGATTCCGGAGTGTCCGCCATGTGGTTCTGGCGTACCCGGCAGGTGATTTTGGCGTGTCTGGCAGGTGTTTCTTGCAAGTCGAGCATTTGGCTCAGGCATGCTCAGCAGGTGCTTCCGGCGTGTCTGGCACGTGGTTGTGGTGTGTCTGAGATCTGGTTCTGGCATGTCCGGCAGATGATTCCGGAGTGTCCACCAAGTGGTTGTGGCATACCCGGCAGGTGATTTTAGCGTGTCAGGTAGGTGGTTCCGGCGAGTCGAGTAGGCGGTTCCGGCGTGCTCGGCAGGTGGTTCAGGCGGGTCTGGCAGGTGGTTTCGGTCTGTTTGGGGTGTGGTTCCAGCATCTCAGGCACATCGTTCTGGCACCTCTGATAGGCGGTTCCGGCCGGCCCGACAGGTGTTTCCATGGTGTCCGCCAAGTGGTTCTGGCACAGCTGGCAGGTGATATTGGCGTGACCGGCAGGTGGTTCCAGCAAGCCAGGCGGTGATTCCGAAGAGTTCACCAAATGGTTGTGGCACAGCCGGCAGGTGATTTTGGCGTGTCCAGCAGGTGGTTTTGGCGAGTCGAGCAGGTGGTTCTGGCGTGCTCGGCAGGTGCTTCCGGTGTCATTGGCATGTGGTTCCGGCATGTCTGAGAGGTGGTTCCGCCATGCCCGGCAGGTGATTCCGGAGTGTTCGCCAAGTGGTTCTGGCGTAGCCGGCAGGTGATTTTGCATGTCCTGGAATGGTTCCGGCGAGTCGAGCTGGTGGTTCCAGCATGCCCTGCAGGTGATTCCGGAGTGTCCGGCATGGGGTTCTGGCACCTCTGAGAGGTGGTTCCGGCATGCCCGGCAGGTGTACCGGAGTCTCCGGCATTTGGTTCTGGCACCTCTGAGAGGTGGTTCCGGAATGCCTGGCATGTGATTCCGGAGTGTCTGCCGAGTGGTTCTGGCGTAGTCGGCTGGTGATTCTGGCGTGTCCTGCTGGTGGTTGTGGGGAGTGGATCAGGTGGTTCCGGCATACTCGGCAGGTGGTACCGGCGTGTCCAGAACATGGTTCTGGAAAGTCTGAGAGGTGGTTCCGGCATACCCGACAGGTGATTCCGGAGCGTCCGCCCAGTGTTTCTGGCGTACCCGGCAGGTGATTTTGGCATGTCCGACAGGTGTATCTTGCGAGTCGAGCAGGTGGCTCAGGCATGCTCAGCTGGTGCTTCCCGCGTCTCTGGCACGTGGTTCTGGTGTGTCAGAGAGCTGGTTCTGGCATGTCCGGCAGATGATTCCGGAGTGTCCACCAAGTGGTTCTGGTATACCTGGCAGGTGATTTTGGCGTGTCAGGAAGTTGGTTCCGGCTAGTTGAGCAGGTGGATCAGGCGTGCTTGCCAGGGGCTTCAGGCGGGTCTGGCAGGTGGTTTCGGTCTGTTCGGGGAGTGGTTCCGCCATCTCAGGCTCATGGTTCTGGCACGTCTGAGAGGTGGTTCCGGCCGGCCCGACAGGTGTTTCCATGGTGTCCGCCAAGTGGTTCTGGCACAGCTGGCAGGTGATATTGGCGTGACCGGCAGGTGGTTCCAGCCAGCCCGGCAGGTGATTCCGGAGTGTCTGCCGTGTGGTTCTGGCGTAGCTGGCAGGTGATTTTGGCGTGTCCAGCAGGTGGTTCCGGCGAGCTCGGCAGGTGGTACCAGCGTGTCCGGAACATGGTTCTGGCACGTCTGAGAGATGGTTCGGGCATGCCAGGCAGGTGATTCGGGAGTGTCCGGCATGTGGTTCTGGCACCTCTGAGAGGTGGTTCCGGCATGCCCATCAGGTGATTCTGGAGTGTTCGGCAAGTGGTTCTGGAACCTCTGAGAGGTGGTTCTGGCATGCCCGGCAGGTCGTTCCTGAGTGTCTGCCGAGTGGTTCTGGCGTAGTCGGCAGGTGATTCTGGCGTGTCCAGCAGGTGGTTCTGGGGAGTGGATCAGTTGGTTCCGGCATACTCGGCAGGTGGTACCGGCGTGTAAGGAACATGGTTCTGGCAAGTCTGAGAGGCGGTTCCGGCATGCCCTACAGGTGATTCCATGGTGTCCGCCAAGTGGTTCTGGCATAGCTGGCAGGTGATATTGGCGTGACCGGCAGGTGGTTCCAGCAAGCCCGGCAGGTGATTCCGAAGAGTTCACCAAATGGTTGTGGCGTAGCCGGCAGGTGATTTTGGCGTGTCCAGCAGGTGGTTTTGGCGAGTCGAGCAGGTGGTTCTGGCGTGCTTGGCAGGTGCTTCCGGTGTCATTGGCATGTGGTTACGGCATGTCTGAGAGCTGGTTCCGCCATGCCCGGCAGGTGATTCCGGAGTGTTCGCCAAGTGGTTCTGGCGTAGCCGGCAGGTGATTTTGCATGTCCGGCAATGGTTACGGCTAGTCGAGCCGGTGGTTCCGGCATGTCCAGCAGGTGGTTCCGGCATGCTCGGCAGGTGATTCCGGAGTGTCCAGCATTTGGTTCTGGCACCTGTGAGAGGTGGTTCCGGGATGCCCGGCATGTGATTCCGGAGTGTCTGCCGAGTGGTTCTGGCGTAGCCGGCAGGTGATTTTGGCGTGTCCAGAAGGTGGTTCCGGCGAGCTCGGCAGGTGGTTCCGGCATGTCCGGGACATGGTTCTGGCACGTCTGAGAGATGGTTCCGGCATGCCCGGCAGGTGACTCCGGAGTGTCCGTCATGTGGTTCTGGCACCTCTGAGAGGTGGTTCCGGCATGCCCGGCAGTTGGTTATGGAGTGTCTGCCGAGTGGTTCTGGCGTAGCTGGCAGGTGATTCTGGCGTATCCAGCAGGTGGTTTTGGGGAGTGGATCAGGTGGTTCCGGCATACTCGGCAGGTGGTACCGGCGTGTCCGGAACTTGGTTCTGGCAAGTCTGAGAGTTGGTTCCGGCATGCCCGACAGGTGATTCCGGAGTGTTCGCCAAGTGGTTCTGGCGTAGCCGGCAGGTCATTTTGCATGTCCGGCGGTGGTTCCGGCGAGTCGAGCCGGTGGTTCCGGCGTGTCCAGCAAGCGTTTCCGGTCTGTCCGGCAGGTGGTTCTGGCGTGACCGGCACGAGGTTCTGGCACGTCTGAGAGTTGGTTCCGGCATGCCCGACAGGTGATTCCGGAGTGTCCGCCATGTGGTTTTGGCGTACCCGGCAGGTGATTTTGGCGTGTCTGGCAGGTGTTTCTTGCAAGTCGAGCATTTGGCTCAGGCATGCTCAGCAGGTGCTTCCGGCGTGTCTGGCACGTGGTTGTGGTGTGTCTGAGATCTGGTTCTGGCATGTCCGGCAGATGATTCCGGAGTGTCCACCAAGTGGTTGTGGCATACCCGGCAGGTGATTTTAGCGTGTCAGGTAGGTGGTTCCGGCGAGTCGAGTAGGCGGTTCCGGCGTGCTCGGCAGGTGGTTCAGGCGGGTCTGGCAGGTGGTTTCGGTCTGTTTGGGGTGTGGTTCCAGCATCTCAGGCACATCGTTCTGGCACCTCTGATAGGCGGTTCCGGCCGGCCCGACAGGTGTTTCCATGGTGTCCGCCAAGTGGTTCTGGCACAGCTGGCAGGTGATATTGGCGTGACCGGCAGGTGGTTCCAGCAAGCCAGGCGGTGATTCCGAAGAGTTCACCAAATGGTTGTGGCACAGCCAGCAGGTGATTTTGGCGTGTCCAGCAGGTGGTTTTGGCGAGTCGAGCAGGTGGTTCTGGCGTGCTCGGCAGGTGCTTCCGGTGTCATTGGCATGTGGTTCCGGCATGTCTGAGAGGTGGTTCCGCCATGCCCGGCAGGTGATTCCGGAGTGTTCGCCAAGTGGTTCTGGCGTATCCGGCAGGTGATTCTGCATGTCCGGGAATGGTTCCGGCGAGTCGAGCTGGTGGTTCCGGCATGCCCTGCAGGTGATTCCGGAGTGTCCGGCATGGGGTTCTGGCACCTCTGAGAGGTGGTTCCGGCATGCCCGGCAGGTGTACCGGAGTCTCCGGCATTTGGTTCTGGCACCTCTGAGAGGTGGTTCCGGAATGCCTGGCATGTGATTCCGGAGTGTCTGCCGAGTGGTTCTTGCGTAGCCGGCAGTTGATTTTGGCGTGTCGACTAGGTGGTTCTGGGGAGTGGATCAGCTGGTTCCGGCATACTCGGCAGGTGGTACCGGCGTGTCCAGAACATGGTTCTGGAAAGTCTGAGAGGTGGTTCCGGCACGCCCGACAGGTGATTCCGGAGCTTCCGCCCAGTGTTTCTGGCGTACCCGGCAGGTGATATTGGCATGTCCGACAGGTGTATCTTGCGAGTCGAGCAGGTGGCTCAGGCATGCTCAGCTGGTGCTTCCCGCGTCTCTGGCACGTGGTTCTGGTGTGTCTGAGAGCTGGTTCTGGCATGTCCGGCAGATGATTCCGGAGTGTCCACCAAGTGGTTCTGGTATACCTGGCAGGTGATTTTGGCGTGTCAGGAAGTTGGTTCCGGCTAGTTGAGCAGGTGGATCAGGCGTGCTTGCCAGGGGCTTCAGGCGGGTCTGGCAGGTGGTTTCGGTCTGTTCGGGGAGTGGTTCCGCCATCTCAGGCTCATGGTTCTGGCACGTCTGAGAGGTGGTTCCGGCCGGCCCGACAGGTGTTTCCATGGTGTCCGCCAAGTGGTTCTGGCACAGCTGGCAGGTGATATTGGCGTGACCGGCAGGTGGTTCCAGCCAGCCCGGCAGGTGATTCCGGAGTGTCTGCCGTGTGGTTCTGGCGTAGCTGGCAGGTGATTTTGGCGTGTCCAGCAGGTGGTTCCGGCGAGCTCGGCAGGTGGTTCCGGCATGTCCGGGACATGGTTCTGGCACGTCTGAGAGATGGTTCCGGCATGCCCGGCAGGTGACTCCGGAGTGTCCGTCATGTGGTTCTGGCACCTCTGAGAGGTGGTTCCGGCATGCCCGGCAGTTGGTTATGGAGTGTCTGCCGAGTGGTTCTGGCGTAGCCGGCAGGTGATTCTGGCGTATCCAGCAGGTGGTTTTGGGGAGTGGATCAGGTGGTTCCGGCATACTCGGCAGGTGGTACCGGCGTGTCCGGAACTTGGTTCTGGCAAGTCTGAGAGGTGGTTCCGGCATGCCCGACAGGTGATTCCGGAGTGTTCGCCAAGTGGTTCTGGCGTAGCCGGCAGGTCATTTTGCATGTCCGGCGGTGGTTCCGGCGAGTCGAGCCGGTGGTTCCGGCGTGTCCAGCAAGCGTTTCCGGTCTGTCCGGCAGGTGGTTCTGGCGTGACCGGCACGAGGTTCTGGCAAGTCTGAGAGTTGGTTCCGGCATGCCCGACAGGTGATTCCGGAGTGTCCGCCACGTGGTTCTGTCGTACCCGGCAGGTGATTTTGGCGTGTCTGGCAGGTGTTTCTTGCAAGTCGAGCATTTGGCTCAGGCATGCTCAGCAGGTGCTTCCGGCGTGTCTGTCACGTGGTTCTGGTGTGTCTGAGAGCTGGTTCTGGCATGTCCGGCAGATTTTTCCGGAGTGTCCAAGAAGTGGTTGTGGCATACCCGGCAGGTGATTTTAGCGTGTCAGGTAGGTGGTTCCAGCGAGTCGAGTAGGTGGTTCCGGAGTGCTCGGCAGGTGGTTGAGGCAGGTCTGGCAGGTGGTTTCTTCTGTTCGGGGTGTGGTTCCGGCATCTCAGGCACATGGTTCTGGCACGTCTGAGAGGTGGTTCCGGCCGGCCCGATAGGTGTTTCCATGGTGTCCGCCAAGTGGTTCTGGCATAGCTGGCAGGTGATGTTGGCGTGACCGGCAGGTGGTTCCAGACAGCCCGGCAGGAGATTCCGAAGAGTTCACCAAATGGTTGTGGCGTAGCCGGCAGGTGATTTTGGCGTGTTCAGCAGGTGGTTTTGGCGAGTCGAGCAGGTGGTTCTGGCGTGCTCGGCAGGTGCTTCCGGAGTCATTGGCATGTGGTTCCGGCATGTCTGAGAGGCAGGTCATTTTGCATGCCCGGCAGGTGATTCCGGAGTGTTCGCCAAGTGGTTCTGGCGTAGCCGGCAGGTGATTTTGCATGTCCGGCAATGGTTCCGGCGAGTCGAGCCGGTGGTTCCGGCATGTCCGGCAGGTGATTCCTGCATGTCCAGCAGGTGGTTCCGGCATGCCCGGCAGGTGATTCCGGAGTGTCCGGCATGTGGTTCTGGCACCTCTGAGAGGTGGTTCCAGCATGCCCGGCAGGTGATACCGGAGTCTCCGGCATTTGGTTCTGGCACCTGTGAGAGGTGGTTCCGGAATGCCTGGCATGTGATTCCGGAGTGTCTGCCGTGTGGTTCTGGCGTAGCTGGCAGGTGATTTTGGCGTGTCCAGCAGGTGGTTCCAGCGAGCTCGGCAGGTGGTACCAGCGTGTCCGGATCATGGTTCTGGCACGTCTGAGAGATGGTTCCGGCATGCCCGGCAGGTGATTCGGGAGTGTCCGGCATGTGGTTCTGGCACCCCTGAGAGGTGGTTCCGGAATGCCCGGCAGGTGATTCAGGAGTGTTCGGCATGTGGTTCTGGCACCTCTGAGAGGTGGTTTGGGCATGCCCGGCAGGTGGTTCCGGAGTGTCTGCCGAGTGGTTCTGGCGTAGTCGGCAGGTGATTCTGGCGTGTCCAGCAGGTGGTTCTGGGGAGTGGATCAGGTGGTTCTGGCATACTCGGCAGGTGGTACCAGCGTGTCCGGAACATGGTTCTGGCAAGTCTGAGAGGCGGTTCCGGCATGCCCGACATGTGATTCCGGAGTGTTCGCCAAGTGGTTCTGGCGTAGCCGGCAGGTCATTTTGCATGTCCGGCGGTGGTTCCGGCGAGTCGAGCTGCTGGTTCTGGCGTGACCGGCACGAGGTTCTGTCACGTCTGAGATTTGGTTCCGGCATGCCCGACAGGTGATTCCGGAGTGTCCGCAACGTGGTTCTGGCGTACCCGGCAGGTGATTTTGGCGTGTCTGGCAGGTGTTTCTTGCAAGTCGAGCATTTGGCTCAGGCATGCTCAGCAGGTGCTTCCGGCGTGTCTGGCACGTGGTTCTGGTGAGTCTGAGAGCTGGTTCTGGCATGTCCGGCAGATGATGCCGGAGTGTCCAACAAGTGGTTGTGGCATACCCGGCAGGTGATTTTAGCGTGTCAGGTAGGTGGTTCCAGCGAGTCGAGTAGGTGGTTCCGGAGTGCTTGGCAGGTGGTTCAGGCGGGTCTGGCAGGTGGTTTCTTCTGTTCGGGGTGTGGTTCCGGCATCTCAGGCACATGGTTCTGGCACGTCTGATAGGTGGTTCCGGCCGGCCCGACAGGTGTTTCCATGGTGTCCGCCAAGTGGTTCTGGCATAGCTGGCAGGTGATGTTGGCGTGACCAGCAGGTGGTTCCAGCCAGCCCGGCAGGTGATTCCGAAGTGTTCACCAAATGGTTGTGGCGTAGCCGGAAGGTGATTTTGGCATGTCCAGCAGGTGGTTTTGGTGAGTCGATCAGGTGGTTCTGGCGTGCTCGGCAGGTGCTTCCGGTGTCATTGGCATGTGGTTCCGGCATGTCTGAGAGGTGGTTCCGCCATGCCCGGCAGGTGATTCCGGAGTGTTCCCCAAATGTTTCTGGCATAGCCGGCAGGTGATTTTGCATGTCCGGCAATGGTTCCGGCGAGTCGAGCCGGTGGTTCCGGCATGTCCGGCAGGTGGTTCCGGCATGCCCGACAGGTGATTCCGGAGTGTCCGGCATGTGGTTCCAGCATGCCCGGCAGGTGATTCCGGAGTGTCCGGCATGTGGTTCTGGCACCTCTGAGAGGTGGTTCCGGCATGCCCGGCAGGTGATACCGGAGTCTCCGGCATTTGGCTCTGGCACCTCTGAGAGGTGGTTCCGGAATGCCTGGCATGTGATTCCGGAGTGTCTGCCGAGTGGTTCTGGCGTAGCCGGCAGTTGATTTTGGCGTGTCCACTAGGTGGTTGTGGGGAGTGGATCAGCTGGTTCCGGCATACTCGGCAGTTTGTACCGGCGTGTCCAGAACATGGTTCTGGCAAGTCTGAGAGGTGGTTCCGGAACGCCCGACAGGTGATTCCGGAGCGTCCGCCCAGTGTTTCTGGCGTACCCGGCAGGTGATTTTGGCATGTCCGACAGGTGTTTCTTGCAAGTCGAGCAGGTGGCTCAGGCATGCTCAGCTGGTGCTTCCGGCGTCTCTGGCACGTGGTTGTGCTGTGTCTGAGAGCTGGTTCTGGCATGTCTGGCAGATGATTCCGGAGTGTCCACCAAGTGGTTCTGGTATACCTGTCTGGCGATTTTGGCGTGTCAGGAAGTTGGTTCCGGCTAGTTGAGCAGGTGGATCAGGCGTGCTCGCCAGGGGGTTCAGGCGGGTCTGGCAGGTGGTTTCGGTCTGTTCGGGGAGTGGTTCCGGCATCTCTGGCACATGGTTCTGGCACGTCTGAGATGAGGTTGTGGCCGGCCCGACAGGTGATTCTGGAGTGTCCGCCAAGTGGTTCTGGCGTAGCTGAAAGGTGATGTTGGCGTGACCGGCAGGTGGTTCCAGCCAGCCCGGCAGGTGATTCCGGAGTGTCTGCCGAGTGGTTCTGGTGTAGCCGGCAGGTGATTTTGGCGTGTCCAGCAGGTGGTTCCGGCGAGCTCGGCAGGTGGTACCGGCGTGTCCGGAACATGGTTCCGGCACATCTGAGAGATGGTTCGGGCATGCCAGGCAGGTGATTCTGGAGTGTCCGGCATGTGGTTCTGGCACCTCTGAGAGGTGGTTCCGACATGCCCAGCAGGTGGTTCCGGAGTGTCTGCCGATTGGTTCTGGCGTAGTCGGCAGGTGATTCTGGGGTGTCCAGCAGGTGGTTCTGGGTAGTGGATCAGGTGGTTCCGGCATACTCGTCACGCAGTACTGGCGTGTCCGGAACATGGTTCTGGCAAGTCTGAGAGGTGGTTCCAGCATGCCCGACAGGTGTTTCCGGAGTGTCCGCCAAGTGGTTCCGGCGTAGCTGAAAGGTGATGTTGGCGTGACCGGCAGGTGGTTCCAGACAGCCCGGCAGGTGATTCCGGAGTGTCTGCCGAGTGGTTCTGGTGTAGCCGCCAGGTGATTTTGGCGTGTCCAGCGGGTGGTTTTGGTGAGTCGAGCAGTTGGTTCTGGCGTGCTCGGCTGGTGCTTCCGGTGTCATTGGCATATGGTTCCGGCATGTCTGAGAGGTTGTCCCGCCATTCCCGGCAGGTGAATCCGGAGTGTTCGCCAAGTGGTTCTGGCGTAGCCGGCATGTGATTTTGCATGTCCGGCAATGGTTACGGCTAGTAGAGCCGGTGGTTCCGGCATGTCCAGCAGGTGGTTCCGGCATTCCCCGCAGGCGATACCTGAGTGTCCAGCATTTGGTTCTGGCACCTGTGAGAGGTGGTTCCGGAATGCCCGGCATGTGATTCCGGAGTGTCTGCCGAGTGGTTCTGGCATAGCCGGCAGGTGATTTTGGCGTGTCCAGCAGGTGGTTCCGGCGAGCTCGGCAGGTGGTTCCGGCATGTCCGGGACATGGTTCTGGCACGTCTGAGAATTGGTTCCGGCATGCCCGACGGGTGATTCCGGAGTGTCCGCCACGTGGTTCTGGCGTACCCGGCAGGTGATTTTGGCGTGTATGGCAGGTGTTTCTTGCAAGTCGAGCATTTGGCTCAGGCATGCTCAGCAGGTGCTTCCGGCGTGTCTGTCACGTGGTTCTGGTGTGTCTGAGAGCTGGTTCTGGCATGTCCGGCAGATGATTCCGGAGTGTCCACAAAGTGTTTGTGGCATACCCGGCAGGTGATTTTAGCGTGTCAGGTAGGTGGTTCCAGCGAGTCGAGTAGGTGGTTCCAGCGTGCTCGGCAGGTGGTTCAGGCGGGTCTGGCAGGTTGTTTCAGTCTCTTCGGGGTGTGGTTCCGGCACCTCAGGCACATGGTTCTGGCACGTCTGAGAGGTGGTTCCGGCCGGCCCGAAAGGTGTTTCCATGGTGTCCGCCAAGTGGTTCTGGCATAGCTGGCAGGTGATGTTGGCGTGACCGGCAGGTGGTTCCAGAAAGCCCGGCAGGAGATTCCGAAGAGTTCACCAAATGGTTGTGGCGTAGCCGGCAGGTGATTTTGGCGTGTCCAGCAGGTGGTTTTGGCGAGTCGAGCAGGTGGTTCTGGCGTGCTCGGCAGGTGCTTCCGGAGTCATTGGCATGTGGTTCCGACATGTCTGAGAGGCAGGTCATTTTGCATGCCCGGCAGGTGATTCCGGAGTGTTCGCCAAGTGGTTCTGGCGTAGCCGGCAGGTGATTTTGCATGTCCGGCAATGGTTCCGGTGAGTCGAGCCGGTGGTTCCGGCATGTCCGGCAGTTGATTCCTGCATGTCCAGCAGGTGGTACCGGCATGCCCGGCAGGTGATTCCGGAGTGTCCGGCATGTGGTTCTGGCTCCTCTGAGAGGTGGTTCCAGCATGCCCGGCAGGTGATACCGGAGTCTCCGGCATTTGGTTCTGGCATCTGTGAGAGGTGGTTCCGGAATGCCTGGCATGTGATTCCGGAGTGTCTGCCGTGTGGTTCTGGTGTAGCTGGCAGGTGATTTTGGCGTGTACAGCAGGTGGTTCCGGCGAGCTCGGCAGGTGGTACCAGCGTGTCCGGAACATGGTTCTGGCACCTCTGAGAGATGGTTCCTGCATGCCAGGCAGGTGATTCCGGAGTGTCCGGGATGTGGTTCTGGCACCTCTGTGATGTGGGTCCGGCATGCCCGGCAGGTGGTTCCGGAGTGTCTGCCGAGTGGTTCTGGCGTAGTCGGCAGGTGATTTTGGCGTGTCCAGCAGGTGGTTTTGGCGAGTCGAGCAGGTGGTTCTGGCGTGCTCGGCAGGTGCTTCCGGAGTCATTGGCATGTGGTTCCGGCATGTCTGAGAGGCAGGTCATTTTGCATGCCCGGCAGGTGATTCCGGAGTGTTCGCCAGGTGGTTCTGGCGTAGCCGGCAGGTGATTTTGCATGTCCGGCAATGGTTCCGGCGAGTCGAGCCGGTGGTTCCGGCATGTCCGGCAGTTGATTCCTGCATGTCCAGCAGGTGGTACCGGCATGCCCGGCAGGTGATTCCGGAGTGTCCGGCATGTGGTTCTGGCTCCTCTGAGAGGTGGTTCCAGCATGCCCGGCAGGTGATACCGGAGTCTCCAGCATTTGGTTCTGGCATCTGTGAGAGGTGGTTCCGGAATGCCTGGCATGTGATTCCGGAGTGTCTGCCGTGTGGTTCTGGTGTAGCTGGCAGGTGATTTTGGCGTGTACAGCAGGTGGTTCCGGCGAGCTCGGCAGGTGGTACCAGCGTGTCCGGAACATGGTTCTGGCACCTCTGAGAGATGGTTCCTGCATGCCAGGCAGGTGATTCCGGAGTGTCCGGGATGTGGTTCTCCACCTCTGTGATGTGGGTCCGGCATGCCCGGCAGGTGGTTCCGGAGTGTCTGCCGAGTGGTTCTGGCGTAGTCGGCAGGTGATTCTGGCGTGTCCAGCAGGTGGTTCTGGGGAGAGGATCAGGTGGTTCCAGCATACTCGGCAGGTGGTTCTGGCGTGACCGGCACGAGGTTCTGGCACGTCTGAGAGTTGGTTCCGGCATGCCCGACAGGTGATTCCGGAGTGTCCGCCACGTGGTTCTGGCGTAGCCGGCAGGTGATTTTGCATGTCTGGCAATGGTTCCGGCGAGTCGAGCTGGTGGTTCCGGCATGTCCGGCAGGTGATTCCGGAGTGTCCACCAAGTGGTTGTGGCATACCCGGCAGGTGATTTTAGCATGTCAGGTAGGAGATTCCAGCGAGTCGAGTCGGTGGTTCCGGCGTGCTCGGTAGGTGGTTCAGGCGGGTCTGGCAGGTGGGTTCGTCTGTTCGGGGTGTGGTTCCGGCATCTCAGGCACATTGTTCTGGCACGTCTGACAGATGGTTCCGGCATGCCCGGCAGGTGGTTCCGAAGTGTCTGCCGAGTGGTTCTGGAGCCAGCCCGGCAGGTGATTCCGAAGAGTTCACCAAATGGTTGTGGCGTAGCCGGCAGGTGATTTTGGAATGTCAGGAAGTTGGTTCCGGCTAGTTGAGCAGGTGGATCAGGCGTGCTTGCCAGGGGCTTCAGGCGGGTCTGGCAGGTGGTTTCGGTCTGTTTGGGGAGTGGTTCCGCCATCTCAGGCTCATGGTTCTGGCACGTCTGAGAGGTGGTTCCGGCCGGCCCGACAGGTGTTTCCATGGTGTCCGCCAAGTGGTTGTGGCACAGCTGGCAGGTGATATTGGCGTGACCGGCAGGTGGTTCCAGCCAGCCCGGCAGGTGATTCCGAAGCGTTCACCAAATGGTTGTGAGTAGCCGGCAGGTGATTTTGGCGTGTCCAGCAGGTGGTTTTGGCGAGTCGAGCAGGTGGTTCTGGCTTGCTCGGCAGGTGCTTCCGGTGTCATTGGCATGTGGTTCCGGCATGTCTGAGAGGTGGTTCTGCCATGCCCGGCAGGTGATTCCGTAGTGTTCGCCAAGTGGTTCTGGCGTAGCCGGCAGGTGATTCTGCATGTCCGGCAATGGTTCCGGCGAGTCGATCCGGTGGTTCCGGCATGTCCGGCAGGTGGTTCCGGCATGCCCGGCAGGTGATTCCGGAGTGTCCGGCATGTGGTTCTGGCACCTCTGAGAGGTGGTTCCGGCATGCCCGGCAGGTGATACCGGAGTGTTCGCCAAGTGGTTCTGGCGTAGCCGCCATGTGATTTTGCATGTCCGGCAATGGTTCCGGCGAGTCGAGCCGGTGGTTCCGGAATGTCCGGCAGGTGGTTCCGGCATGTCCGGCAGCTGGTTCCGGCATGTCCAGCACGTGGTTCCAGCATGCCCTGCAGGTGATTCCGGAGTGTCCGGCATGTGGTTCTGGCACCTCTGAGAGGTGGTTCCAGCATGCCCGGCAGGTGATACCGGAGTCTCCGGCATTTGGTTCTGGCACCTCTGAGAGATGGTTCCGGAATGCCTGGCCTGTGATTCCGGAGTGTCTGCCGAGTGGTTCTGGCGTAGCCGGCAGTTGATTTTGGCGTGTCCACTAGGTGGTTCTGGGGAATGGATCAGCTGGTTCCGGCATACTCGGCAGGTGGTACCGGCGTGTCCAGAACATGGTTCTGGCAAGTCTGAGAGGTGGCTCCGGCACGCCCGACAGGTGATTCCGGAGCGTCCGCCAAGTGTTTCTGGCGTACCCGGCAGGTGATTTTGGCATGTCCGACAGGTGTATCTTGCGAGTCGAGCAGGTGGCTCAGGCATGCTCTGCTGGTGCTTCCGGCGTCTCTGGCATGTGGTTCTGGTGTGTCTGAGAGCTGCTTCTGGCATGTCCGGCAGATGATTCCGGAGTGTCCACCAAGTGTTTCTTGTATACCTGGCAGGTGATTTTGGCGTGTCAGGAAGTTGGTTCCAGCTAGTTGAGCAGGTGGCTCAGGCGTGCTTGCCAGGGGCTTCAGGCGGGTCTGGCAGGTGGTTTCGGTCTGTTCGGGGAGTGGTTCCGGCATCTCAGGCTCATGGTTCTGGCACGTCTGAGAGGTGGTTCCGGCCGGCCCGACAGGTGTTTCCATGGTGTCCGCCAAGTGGTTCTGGCTAGCTGGCCGGTGATGTTGGCGTGACCGGCAGGTGGTTCCAGCAAGCCCGGCAGGTGATTCCAAAGAGTTCACCAAATGGTTGTGGCGTAGCCGGCAGGTGATTTTGGCGTGTCCAGCAGGTGGTTTTGGCGAGTCGAGCAGGTGGTTCTGGCGTGCTGGGCAGGTGCTTCCGGTGTCATTGGCATGTGGTTCCGGCATGTCTGAGAGGTGGTTCCGGCATGCCCGGCAGGTGGTTCCGGAGTGTCTGCCGAGTGGTTCTGGAGCCAGCCCGGCAGGTGATTCCGAAGAGTTCACCAAATGGTTGTGGCGTAGCCGGCAGGTGATTTTGGAATGTCAGGAAGTTGGATCCGGCTAGTTGAGCAGGTGGATCAGGCGTGCTCGCCAGGGGGTTCAGGCGGGTCTGGCAGGTGGTTTCGGTCTGTTCGGGGAGTGGTTCCGGCATCTCAGGCACATGGTTCTGGCACGTCTGAGAGGTGGTTCCGGCCGGCCGAAGAGGTGTTTCCGGAGTGTCCGCCAATTGGTTCTGGCGTAGCTGAAAGGTGATGTTGGCGTGACCGGCAGGTGGTTCCAGCCAGCCCGGCAGGTGATTCCGGAGTGTCTGCCGTGTGGTTCTGGCGTAGCTGGCAGGTGATTTTGGCGTGTACATCAGGTGGTTCCGGCGAGCTCGGCAGGTGGTACCAGCGTGTCCGGAACATGGTTCTGGCACGTCTGAGAGATGGCTCCGTCATGCCAGGCAGGTGATTCCGGAGTGTCCGGCATTTGTTTTGGCACCTCTGGGAGGTGGTTCCGGCTGCCCGGCAGGTGGTTCCGGAGTGTCTGCCGAGTGGTTCTTGCGTAGTCGGCAGGTGATTCTGGCGTGTCCACTAGGTGGTTCTGGGGAGTGGATCAGGTGGTTCCGGCATACTCGCCAGGTGGTACCGGCGTGTCCGGAACATGGTTCTGGCACATCTGAGAGATGGTTCCGGCATGCCCGGCATGTGATCACGGAGTGTCCGGCATGTGGTTCTGGCACCTCTGATAGGTGGTTCTGGCATGCCCGGCAGGTGGTTCCGGAGTGTGTGCCGAGTGGTTCTGGCGTAGCCGGCAGGTGATTCTGGTGTGTCCAGCAGGTGGTTCTGTGGAGAGGATCAGGTGGTTCCGGCATGCCCGGCAGGTGATTCCGGAGTGTCCGCCACGTGGTTCTGTCGTACCCGGCAGGTGATTTTGGCGTGTCTGGCAGGTGTTTCTTGCAAGTCGAGCATTTGGCTCAGGCATGCTCAGCAGGTGCTTCCGGCGTGTCTGGCACGTGGTTGTGGTGTGTCTGAGATCTGGTTCTGGCATGTCCGGCAGATGATTCCGGAGTGTCCACCAAGTGGTTGTGGCATACCCGGCAGGTGATTTTAGCGTGTCAGGTAGGTGGTTCCGGCGAGTCGAGTAGGCGGTTCCGGCGTGCTCGGCAGGTGGTTCAGGCGGGTCTGGCAGGTGGTTTCGGTCTGTTTGGGGTGTGGTTCCAGCATCTCAGGCACATCGTTCTGGCACCTCTGATAGGCGGTTCCGGCCGGCCCGACAGGTGTTTCCATGGTGTCCGCCAAGTGGTTCTGGCACAGCTGGCAGGTGATATTGGCGTGACCGGCAGGTGGTTCCAGCAAGCCAGGCGGTGATTCCGAAGAGTTCACCAAATGGTTGTGGCACAGCCAGCAGGTGATTTTGGCGTGTCCAGCAGGTGGTTTTGGCGAGTCGAGCAGGTGGTTCTGGCGTGCTCGGCAGGTGCTTCCGGTGTCATTGGCATGTGGTTCCGGCATGTCTGAGAGGTGGTTCCGCCATGCCCGGCAGGTGATTCCGGAGTGTTCGCCAAGTGGTTCTGGCGTATCCGGCAGGTGATTCTGCATGTCCGGGAATGGTTCCGGCGAGTCGAGCTGGTGGTTCCGGCATGCCCTGCAGGTGATTCCGGAGTGTCCGGCATGGGGTTCTGGCACCTCTGAGAGGTGGTTCCGGCATGCCCGGCAGGTGATACCGGAGTCTCCGGCATTTGGTTCTGGCACCTCTGAGAGGTGGTTCCGGAATGCCTGGCATGTGATTCCGGAGTGTCTGCCGAGTGGTTCTTGCGTAGCCGGCAGTTGATTTTGGCGTGTCGACTAGGTGGTTCTGGGGAGTGGATCAGCTGGTTCCGGCATACTCGGCAGGTGGTACCGGCGTGTCCAGAACATGGTTCTGGAAAGTCTGAGAGGTGGTTCCGGCACGCCCGACAGGTGATTCCGGAGCGTCCGCCCAGTGTTTCTGGCGTACCCGGCAGGTGATATTGGCATGTCCGACAGGTGTATCTTGCGAGTCGAGCAGGTGGCTCAGGCATGCTCAGCTGGTGCTTCCGGCGTCTCTGGCACGTGGTTCTGGTGTGTCTGAGAGCTGGTTCTGGCATGTCCGGCAGATGATTCCGGAGTGTCCACCAAGTGGTTCTGGTATACCTGGCAGGTGATTTTGGCGTGTCAGGAAGTTGGTTCCGGCTAGTTGAGCAGGTGGATCAGGCGTGCTTGCCAGGGGCTTCAGGCGGGTCTGGCAGGTGGTTTCGGTCTGTTCGGGGAGTGGTTCCGCCATCTCAGGCTCATGGTTCTGGCACGTCTGAGAGGTGGTTCCGGCCGGCCCGACAGGTGTTTCCATGGTGTCCGCCAAGTGGTTCTGGCACAGCTGGCAGGTGATATTGGCGTGACCGGCAGGTGGTTCCAGCCAGCCCGGCAGGTGATTCCGGAGTGTCTGCCGTGTGGTTCTGGCGTAGCTGGCAGGTGATTTTGGCGTGTCCAGCAGGTGGTTCCGGCGAGCTCGGCAGGTGGTTCCGGCATGTCCGGGACATGGTTCTGGCACGTCTGAGAGATGGTTCCGGCATGCCCGGCAGGTGACTCCGGAGTGTCCGTCATGTGGTTCTGGCACCTCTGAGAGGTGGTTCCGGCATGCCCGGCAGTTGGTTATGGAGTGTCTGCCGAGTGGTTCTGGCGTAGCCGGCAGGTGATTCTGGCGTATCCAGCAGGTGGTTTTGGGGAGTGGATCAGGTGGTTCCGGCATACTCGGCAGGTGGTACCGGCGTGTCCGGAACTTGGTTCTGGCAAGTCTGAGAGGTGGTTCCGGCATGCCCGACAGGTGATTCCGGAGTGTTCGCCAAGTGGTTCTGGCGTAGCCGGCAGGTCATTTTGCATGTCCGGCGGTGGTTCCGGCGAGTCGAGCCGGTGGTTCCGGCGTGTCCAGCAAGCGTTTCCGGTCTGTCCGGCAGGTGGTTCTGGCGTGACCGGCACGAGGTTCTGGCAAGTCTGAGAGTTGGTTCCGGCATGCCCGACAGGTGATTCCGGAGTGTCCGCCACGTGGTTCTGTCGTACCCGGCAGGTGATTTTGGCGTGTCTGGCAGGTGTTTCTTGCAAGTCGAGCATTTGGCTCAGGCATGCTCAGCAGGTGCTTCCGGCGTGTCTGTCACGTGGTTCTGGTGTGTCTGAGAGCTGGTTCTGGCATGTCCGGCAGATTTTTCCGGAGTGTCCAAGAAGTGGTTGTGGCATACCCGGCAGGTGATTTTAGCGTGTCAGGTAGGTGGTTCCAGCGAGTCGAGTAGGTGGTTCCGGAGTGCTCGGCAGGTGGTTGAGGCAGGTCTGGCAGGTGGTTTCTTCTGTTCGGGGTGTGGTTCCGGCATCTCAGGCACATGGTTCTGGCACGTCTGAGAGGTGGTTCCGGCCGGCCCGATAGGTGTTTCCATGGTGTCCGCCAAGTGGTTCTGGCATAGCTGGCAGGTGATGTTGGCGTGACCGGCAGGTGGTTCCAGACAGCCCGGCAGGTGATTCCGAAGAGTTCACCAAATGGTTGTGGCGTAGCCGGCAGGTGATTTTGGCGTGTCCAGCAGGTGGTTTTGGCGAGTCGATCAGGTGGTTCTGGCGTGCTCGGCAGGTGCTTCCGGTGTCATTGGCATGTGGTTCCGGCATGTCTGAGAGGTGGTTCCGCCATGCCCGGCAGGTGATTCCGGAGTGTTCGCCAAGTGGTTCTGGCGTATCCGGCAGGTGATTCTGCATGTCCGGGAATGGTTCCGGCGAGTCGAGCTGGTGGTTCCGGCATGCCCTGCAGGTGATTCCGGAGTGTCCGGCATGGGGTTCTGGCACCTCTGAGAGGTGGTTCCGGCATGCCCGGCAGGTGATACCGGAGTCTCCGGCATTTGGTTCTGGCACCTCTGAGAGGTGGTTCCGGAATGCCTGGCATGTGATTCCGGAGTGTCTGCCGAGTGGTTCTTGCGTAGCCGGCAGTTGATTTTGGCGTGTCGACTAGGTGGTTCTGGGGAGTGGATCAGCTGGTTCCGGCATACTCGGCAGGTGGTACCGGCGTGTCCAGAACATGGTTCTGGAAAGTCTGAGAGGTGGTTCCGGCACGCCCGACAGGTGATTCCGGAGCGTCCGCCCAGTGTTTCTGGCGTACCCGGCAGGTGATATTGGCATGTCCGACAGGTGTATCTTGCGAGTCGAGCAGGTGGCTCAGGCATGCTCAGCTGGTGCTTCCGGCGTCTCTGGCACGTGGTTCTGGTGTGTCTGAGAGCTGGTTCTGGCATGTCCGGCAGATGATTCCGGAGTGTCCACCAAGTGGTTCTGGTATACCTGGCAGGTGATTTTGGCGTGTCAGGAAGTTGGTTCCGGCTAGTTGAGCAGGTGGATCAGGCGTGCTTGCCAGGGGCTTCAGGCGGGTCTGGCAGGTGGTTTCGGTCTGTTCGGGGAGTGGTTCCGCCATCTCAGGCTCATGGTTCTGGCACGTCTGAGAGGTGGTTCCGGCCGGCCCGACAGGTGTTTCCATGGTGTCCGCCAAGTGGTTCTGGCACAGCTGGCAGGTGATATTGGCGTGACCGGCAGGTGGTTCCAGCCAGCCCGGCAGGTGATTCCGGAGTGTCTGCCGTGTGGTTCTGGCGTAGCTGGCAGGTGATTTTGGCGTGTCCAGCAGGTGGTTCCGGCGAGCTCGGCAGGTGGTTCCGGCATGTCCGGGACATGGTTCTGGCACGTCTGAGAGATGGTTCCGGCATGCCCGGCAGGTGACTCCGGAGTGTCCGTCATGTGGTTCTGGCACCTCTGAGAGGTGGTTCCGGCATGCCCGGCAGTTGGTTATGGAGTGTCTGCCGAGTGGTTCTGGCGTAGCCGGCAGGTGATTCTGGCGTATCCAGCAGGTGGTTTTGGGGAGTGGATCAGGTGGTTCCGGCATACTCGGCAGGTGGTACCGGCGTGTCCGGAACTTGGTTCTGGCAAGTCTGAGAGGTGGTTCCGGCATGCCCGACAGGTGATTCCGGAGTGTTCGCCAAGTGGTTCTGGCGTAGCCGGCAGGTCATTTTGCATGTCCGGCGGTGGTTCCGGCGAGTCGAGCCGGTGGTTCCGGCGTGTCCAGCAAGCGTTTCCGGTCTGTCCGGCAGGTGGTTCTGGCGTGACCGGCACGAGGTTCTGGCAAGTCTGAGAGTTGGTTCCGGCATGCCCGACAGGTGATTCCGGAGTGTCCGCCACGTGGTTCTGTCGTACCCGGCAGGTGATTTTGGCGTGTCTGGCAGGTGTTTCTTGCAAGTCGAGCATTTGGCTCAGGCATGCTCAGCAGGTGCTTCCGGCGTGTCTGTCACGTGGTTCTGGTGTGTCTGAGAGCTGGTTCTGGCATGTCCGGCAGATTTTTCCGGAGTGTCCAAGAAGTGGTTGTGGCATACCCGGCAGGTGATTTTAGCGTGTCAGGTAGGTGGTTCCAGCGAGTCGAGTAGGTGGTTCCGGAGTGCTCGGCAGGTGGTTGAGGCAGGTCTGGCAGGTGGTTTCTTCTGTTCGGGGTGTGGTTCCGGCATCTCAGGCACATGGTTCTGGCACGTCTGAGAGGTGGTTCCGGCCGGCCCGATAGGTGTTTCCATGGTGTCCGCCAAGTGGTTCTGGCATAGCTGGCAGGTGATGTTGGCGTGACCGGCAGGTGGTTCCAGACAGCCCGGCAGGTGATTCCGAAGAGTTCACCAAATGGTTGTGGCGTAGCCGGCAGGTGATTTTGGCGTGTTCAGCAGGTGGTTTTGGCGAGTCGAGCAGGTGGTTCTGGCGTGCTCGGCAGGTGCTTCCGGAGTCATTGGCATGTGGTTCCGGCATGTCTGAGAGGCAGGTCATTTTGCATGCCCGGCAGGTGATTCCGGAGTGTTCGCCAAGTGGTTCTGGCGTAGCCGGCAGGTGATTTTGCATGTCCGGCAATGGTTCCGGCGAGTCGAGCCGGTGGTTCCGGCATGTCCGGCAGGTGATTCCTGCATGTCCAGCAGGTGGTTCCGGCATGCCCGGCAGGTGATTCCGGAGTGTCCGGCATGTGGTTCTGGCACCTCTGAGAGGTGGTTCCAGCATGCCCGGCAGGTGATACCGGAGTCTCCGGCATTTGGTTCTGGCACCTGTGAGAGGTGGTTCCGGAATGCCTGGCATGTGATTCCGGAGTGTCTGCCGTGTGGTTCTGGCGTAGCTGGCAGGTGATTTTGGCGTGTCCAGCAGGTGGTTCCAGCGAGCTCGGCAGGTGGTACCAGCGTGTCCGGATCATGGTTCTGGCACGTCTGAGAGATGGTTCCGGCATGCCCGGCAGGTGATTCGGGAGTGTCCGGCATGTGGTTCTGGCACCCCTGAGAGGTGGTTCCGGAATGCCCGGCAGGTGATTCAGGAGTGTTCGGCATGTGGTTCTGGCACCTCTGAGAGGTGGTTTGGGCATGCCCGGCAGGTGGTTCCGGAGTGTCTGCCGAGTGGTTCTGGCGTAGTCGGCAGGTGATTCTGGCGTGTCCAGCAGGTGGTTCTGGGGAGTGGATCAGGTGGTTCTGGCATACTCGGCAGGTGGTACCAGCGTGTCCGGAACATGGTTCTGGCAAGTCTGAGAGGCGGTTCCGGCATGCCCGACATGTGATTCCGGAGTGTTCGCCAAGTGGTTCTGGCGTAGCCGGCAGGTCATTTTGCATGTCCGGCGGTGGTTCCGGCGAGTCGAGCTGCTGGTTCTGGCGTGACCGGCACGAGGTTCTGTCACGTCTGAGATTTGGTTCCGGCATGCCCGACAGGTGATTCCGGAGTGTCCGCAACGTGGTTCTGGCGTACCCGGCAGGTGATTTTGGCGTGTCTGGCAGGTGTTTCTTGCAAGTCGAGCATTTGGCTCAGGCATGCTCAGCAGGTGCTTCCGGCGTGTCTGGCACGTGGTTCTGGTGAGTCTGAGAGCTGGTTCTGGCATGTCCGGCAGATGATGCCGGAGTGTCCAACAAGTGGTTGTGGCATACCCGGCAGGTGATTTTAGCGTGTCAGGTAGGTGGTTCCAGCGAGTCGAGTAGGTGGTTCCGGAGTGCTTGGCAGGTGGTTCAGGCGGGTCTGGCAGGTGGTTTCTTCTGTTCGGGGTGTGGTTCCGGCATCTCAGGCACATGGTTCTGGCACGTCTGATAGGTGGTTCCGGCCGGCCCGACAGGTGTTTCCATGGTGTCCGCCAAGTGGTTCTGGCATAGCTGGCAGGTGATGTTGGCGTGACCAGCAGGTGGTTCCAGACAGCCCGGCAGGTGATTCCGAAGTGTTCACCAAATGGTTGTGGCGTAGCCGGAAGGTGATTTTGGCATGTCCAGCAGGTGGTTTTGGTGAGTCGATCAGGTGGTTCTGGCGTGCTCGGCAGGTGCTTCCGGTGTCATTGGCATGTGGTTCCGGCATGTCTGAGAGGTGGTTCCGCCATGCCCGGCAGGTGATTCCGGAGTGTTCCCCAAATGTTTCTGGCATAGCCGGCAGGTGATTTTGCATGTCCGGCAATGGTTCCGGCGAGTCGAGCCGGTGGTTCCGGCATGTCCGGCAGGTGGTTCCGGCATGCCCGACAGGTGATTCCGGAGTGTCCGGCATGTGGTTCCAGCATGCCCGGCAGGTGATTCCGGAGTGTCCGGCATGTGGTTCTGGCACCTCTGAGAGGTGGTTCCGGCATGCCCGGCAGGTGATACCGGAGTCTCCGGCATTTGGCTCTGGCACCTCTGAGAGGTGGTTCCGGAATGCCTGGCATGTGATTCCGGAGTGTCTGCCGAGTGGTTCTGGCGTAGCCGGCAGTTGATTTTGGCGTGTCCACTAGGTGGTTGTGGGGAGTGGATCAGCTGGTTCCGGCATACTCGGCAGTTTGTACCGGCGTGTCCAGAACATGGTTCTGGCAAGTCTGAGAGGTGGTTCCGGAACGCCCGACAGGTGATTCCGGAGCGTCCGCCCAGTGTTTCTGGCGTACCCGGCAGGTGATTTTGGCATGTCCGACAGGTGTTTCTTGCAAGTCGAGCAGGTGGCTCAGGCATGCTCAGCTGGTGCTTCCGGCGTCTCTGGCACGTGGTTGTGCTGTGTCTGAGAGCTGGTTCTGGCATGTCTGGCAGATGATTCCGGAGTGTCCACCAAGTGGTTCTGGTATACCTGTCTGGCGATTTTGGCGTGTCAGGAAGTTGGTTCCGGCTAGTTGAGCAGGTGGATCAGGCGTGCTCGCCAGGGGGTTCAGGCGGGTCTGGCAGGTGGTTTCGGTCTGTTCGGGGAGTGGTTCCGGCATCTCTGGCACATGGTTCTGGCACGTCTGAGATGAGGTTGTGGCCGGCCCGACAGGTGATTCTGGAGTGTCCGCCAAGTGGTTCTGGCGTAGCTGAAAGGTGATGTTGGCGTGACCGGCAGGTGGTTCCAGCCAGCCCGGCAGGTGATTCCGGAGTGTCTGCCGAGTGGTTCTGGTGTAGCCGGCAGGTGATTTTGGCGTGTCCAGCAGGTGGTTCCGGCGAGCTCGGCAGGTGGTACCGGCGTGTCCGGAACATGGTTCCGGCACATCTGAGAGATGGTTCGGGCATGCCAGGCAGGTGATTCTGGAGTGTCCGGCATGTGGTTCTGGCACCTCTGAGAGGTGGTTCCGACATGCCCAGCAGGTGGTTCCGGAGTGTCTGCCGATTGGTTCTGGCGTAGTCGGCAGGTGATTCTGGGGTGTCCAGCAGGTGGTTCTGGGTAGTGGATCAGGTGGTTCCGGCATACTCGTCACGCAGTACTGGCGTGTCCGGAACATGGTTCTGGCAAGTCTGAGAGGTGGTTCCAGCATGCCCGACAGGTGTTTCCGGAGTGTCCGCCAAGTGGTTCCGGCGTAGCTGAAAGGTGATGTTGGCGTGACCGGCAGGTGGTTCCAGACAGCCCGGCAGGTGATTCCGGAGTGTCTGCCGAGTGGTTCTGGTGTAGCCGCCAGGTGATTTTGGCGTGTCCAGCGGGTGGTTTTGGTGAGTCGAGCAGTTGGTTCTGGCGTGCTCGGCTGGTGCTTCCGGTGTCATTGGCATATGGTTCCGGCATGTCTGAGAGGTTGTCCCGCCATTCCCGGCAGGTGAATCCGGAGTGTTCGCCAAGTGGTTCTGGCGTAGCCGGCATGTGATTTTGCATGTCCGGCAATGGTTACGGCTAGTAGAGCCGGTGGTTCCGGCATGTCCAGCAGGTGGTTCCGGCATTCCCCGCAGGCGATACCTGAGTGTCCAGCATTTGGTTCTGGCACCTGTGAGAGGTGGTTCCGGAATGCCCGGCATGTGATTCCGGAGTGTCTGCCGAGTGGTTCTGGCATAGCCGGCAGGTGATTTTGGCGTGTCCAGCAGGTGGTTCCGGCGAGCTCGGCAGGTGGTTCCGGCATGTCCGGGACATGGTTCTGGCACGTCTGAGAATTGGTTCCGGCATGCCCGACGGGTGATTCCGGAGTGTCCGCCACGTGGTTCTGGCGTACCCGGCAGGTGATTTTGGCGTGTATGGCAGGTGTTTCTTGCAAGTCGAGCATTTGGCTCAGGCATGCTCAGCAGGTGCTTCCGGCGTGTCTGTCACGTGGTTCTGGTGTGTCTGAGAGCTGGTTCTGGCATGTCCGGCAGATGATTCCGGAGTGTCCACAAAGTGTTTGTGGCATACCCGGCAGGTGATTTTAGCGTGTCAGGTAGGTGGTTCCAGCGAGTCGAGTAGGTGGTTCCAGCGTGCTCGGCAGGTGGTTCTGGCGGGTCTGGCAGGTTGTTTCAGTCTCTTCGGGGTGTGGTTCCGGCACCTCAGGCACATGGTTCTGGCACGTCTGAGAGGTGGTTCCGGCCGGCCCGAAAGGTGTTTCCATGGTGTCCGCCAAGTGGTTCTGGCATAGCTGGCAGGTGATGTTGGCGTGACCGGCAGGTGGTTCCAGAAAGCCCGGCAGGAGATTCCGAAGAGTTCACCAAATGGTTGTGGCGTAGCCGGCAGGTGATTTTGGCGTGTCCAGCAGGTGGTTTTGGCGAGTCGAGCAGGTGGTTCTGGCGTGCTCGGCAGGTGCTTCCGGAGTCATTGGCATGTGGTTCCGACATGTCTGAGAGGCAGGTCATTTTGCATGCCCGGCAGGTGATTCCGGAGTGTTCGCCAAGTGGTTCTGGCGTAGCCGGCAGGTGATTTTGCATGTCCGGCAATGGTTCCGGTGAGTCGAGCCGGTGGTTCCGGCATGTCCGGCAGTTGATTCCTGCATGTCCAGCAGGTGGTACCGGCATGCCCGGCAGGTGATTCCGGAGTGTCCGGCATGTGGTTCTGGCTCCTCTGAGAGGTGGTTCCAGCATGCCCGGCAGGTGATACCGGAGTCTCCGGCATTTGGTTCTGGCATCTGTGAGAGGTGGTTCCGGAATGCCTGGCATGTGATTCCGGAGTGTCTGCCGTGTGGTTCTGGTGTAGCTGGCAGGTGATTTTGGCGTGTACAGCAGGTGGTTCCGGCGAGCTCGGCAGGTGGTACCAGCGTGTCCGGAACATGGTTCTGGCACCTCTGAGAGATGGTTCCTGCATGCCAGGCAGGTGATTCCGGAGTGTCCGGGATGTGGTTCTGGCACCTCTGTGATGTGGGTCCGGCATGCCCGGCAGGTGGTTCCGGAGTGTCTGCCGAGTGGTTCTGGCGTAGTCGGCAGGTGATTTTGGCGTGTCCAGCAGGTGGTTTTGGCGAGTCGAGCAGGTGGTTCTGGCGTGCTCGGCAGGTGCTTCCGGAGTCATTGGCATGTGGTTCCGGCATGTCTGAGAGGCAGGTCATTTTGCATGCCCGGCAGGTGATTCCGGAGTGTTCGCCAGGTGGTTCTGGCGTAGCCGGCAGGTGATTTTGCATGTCCGGCAATGGTTCCGGCGAGTCGAGCCGGTGGTTCCGGCATGTCCGGCAGTTGATTCCTGCATGTCCAGCAGGTGGTACCGGCATGCCCGGCAGGTGATTCCGGAGTGTCCGGCATGTGGTTCTGGCTCCTCTGAGAGGTGGTTCCAGCATGCCCGGCAGGTGATACCGGAGTCTCCAGCATTTGGTTCTGGCATCTGTGAGAGGTGGTTCCGGAATGCCTGGCATGTGATTCCGGAGTGTCTGCCGTGTGGTTCTGGTGTAGCTGGCAGGTGATTTTGGCGTGTACAGCAGGTGGTTCCGGCGAGCTCGGCAGGTGGTACCAGCGTGTCCGGAACATGGTTCTGGCACCTCTGAGAGATGGTTCCTGCATGCCAGGCAGGTGATTCCGGAGTGTCCGGGATGTGGTTCTCCACCTCTGTGATGTGGGTCCGGCATGCCCGGCAGGTGGTTCCGGAGTGTCTGCCGAGTGGTTCTGGCGTAGTCGGCAGGTGATTCTGGCGTGTCCAGCAGGTGGTTCTGGGGAGAGGATCAGGTGGTTCCAGCATACTCGGCAGGTGGTTCTGGCGTGACCGGCACGAGGTTCTGGCACGTCTGAGAGTTGGTTCCGGCATGCCCGACAGGTGATTCCGGAGTGTCCGCCACGTGGTTCTGGCGTAGCCGGCAGGTGATTTTGCATGTCTGGCAATGGTTCCGGCGAGTCGAGCTGGTGGTTCCGGCATGTCCGGCAGGTGATTCCGGAGTGTCCACCAAGTGGTTGTGGCATACCCGGCAGGTGATTTTAGCATGTCAGGTAGGAGATTCCAGCGAGTCGAGTCGGTGGTTCCGGCGTGCTCGGTAGGTGGTTCAGGCGGGTCTGGCAGGTGGGTTCGTCTGTTCGGGGTGTGGTTCCGGCATCTCAGGCACATTGTTCTGGCACGTCTGACAGATGGTTCCGGCATGCCCGGCAGGTGGTTCCGAAGTGTCTGCCGAGTGGTTCTGGAGCCAGCCCGGCAGGTGATTCCGAAGAGTTCACCAAATGGTTGTGGCGTAGCCGGCAGGTGATTTTGGAATGTCAGGAAGTTGGTTCCGGCTAGTTGAGCAGGTGGATCAGGCGTGCTTGCCAGGGGCTTCAGGCGGGTCTGGCAGGTGGTTTCGGTCTGTTTGGGGAGTGGTTCCGCCATCTCAGGCTCATGGTTCTGGCACGTCTGAGAGGTGGTTCCGGCCGGCCCGACAGGTGTTTCCATGGTGTCCGCCAAGTGGTTGTGGCACAGCTGGCAGGTGATATTGGCGTGACCGGCAGGTGGTTCCAGCCAGCCCGGCAGGTGATTCCGAAGCGTTCACCAAATGGTTGTGAGTAGCCGGCAGGTGATTTTGGCGTGTCCAGCAGGTGGTTTTGGCGAGTCGAGCAGGTGGTTCTGGCTTGCTCGGCAGGTGCTTCCGGTGTCATTGGCATGTGGTTCCGGCATGTCTGAGAGGTGGTTCTGCCATGCCCGGCAGGTGATTCCGTAGTGTTCGCCAAGTGGTTCTGGCGTAGCCGGCAGGTGATTCTGCATGTCCGGCAATGGTTCCGGCGAGTCGATCCGGTGGTTCCGGCATGTCCGGCAGGTGGTTCCGGCATGCCCGGCAGGTGATTCCGGAGTGTCCGGCATGTGGTTCTGGCACCTCTGAGAGGTGGTTCCGGCATGCCCGGCAGGTGATACCGGAGTGTTCGCCAAGTGGTTCTGGCGTAGCCGCCATGTGATTTTGCATGTCCGGCAATGGTTCCGGCGAGTCGAGCCGGTGGTTCCGGAATGTCCGGCAGGTGGTTCCGGCATGTCCGGCAGCTGGTTCCGGCATGTCCAGCACGTGGTTCCAGCATGCCCTGCAGGTGATTCCGGAGTGTCCGGCATGTGGTTCTGGCACCTCTGAGAGGTGGTTCCAGCATGCCCGGCAGGTGATACCGGAGTCTCCGGCATTTGGTTCTGGCACCTCTGAGAGATGGTTCCGGAATGCCTGGCCTGTGATTCCGGAGTGTCTGCCGACTGGTTCTGGCGTAGCCGGCAGTTGATTTTGGCGTGTCCACTAGGTGGTTCTGGGGAATGGATCAGCTGGTTCCGGCATACTCGGCAGGTGGTACCGGCGTGTCCAGAACATGGTTCTGGCAAGTCTGAGAGGTGGCTCCGGCACGCCCGACAGGTGATTCCGGAGCGTCCGCCAAGTGTTTCTGGCGTACCCGGCAGGTGATTTTGGCATGTCCGACAGGTGTATCTTGCGAGTCGAGCAGGTGGCTCAGGCATGCTCTGCTGGTGCTTCCGGCGTCTCTGGCATGTGGTTCTGGTGTGTCTGAGAGCTGCTTCTGGCATGTCCGGCAGATGATTCCGGAGTGTCCACCAAGTGTTTCTTGTATACCTGGCAGGTGATTTTGGCGTGTCAGGAAGTTGGTTCCAGCTAGTTGAGCAGGTGGCTCAGGCGTGCTTGCCAGGGGCTTCAGGCGGGTCTGGCAGGTGGTTTCGGTCTGTTCGGGGAGTGGTTCCGGCATCTCAGGCTCATGGTTCTGGCACGTCTGAGAGGTGGTTCCGGCCGGCCCGACAGGTGTTTCCATGGTGTCCGCCAAGTGGTTCTGGCTAGCTGGCCGGTGATGTTGGCGTGACCGGCAGGTGGTTCCAGCAAGCCCGGCAGGTGATTCCAAAGAGTTCACCAAATGGTTGTGGCGTAGCCGGCAGGTGATTTTGGCGTGTCCAGCAGGTGGTTTTGGCGAGTCGAGCAGGTGGTTCTGGCGTGCTGGGCAGGTGCTTCCGGTGTCATTGGCATGTGGTTCCGGCATGTCTGAGAGGTGGTTCCGGCATGCCCGGCAGGTGGTTCCGGAGTGTCTGCCGAGTGGTTCTGGAGCCAGCCCGGCAGGTGATTCCGAAGAGTTCACCAAATGGTTGTGGCGTAGCCGGCAGGTGATTTTGGAATGTCAGGAAGTTGGATCCGGCTAGTTGAGCAGGTGGATCAGGCGTGCTCGCCAGGGGGTTCAGGCGGGTCTGGCAGGTGGTTTCGGTCTGTTCGGGGAGTGGTTCCGGCATCTCAGGCACATGGTTCTGGCACGTCTGAGAGGTGGTTCCGGCCGGCCGAAGAGGTGTTTCCGGAGTGTCCGCCAATTGGTTCTGGCGTAGCTGAAAGGTGATGTTGGCGTGACCGGCAGGTGGTTCCAGCCAGCCCGGCAGGTGATTCCGGAGTGTCTGCCGTGTGGTTCTGGCGTAGCTGGCAGGTGATTTTGGCGTGTACATCAGGTGGTTCCGGCGAGCTCGGCAGGTGGTACCAGCGTGTCCGGAACATGGTTCTGGCACGTCTGAGAGATGGCTCCGTCATGCCAGGCAGGTGATTCCGGAGTGTCCGGCATTTGTTTTGGCACCTCTGGGAGGTGGTTCCGGCTGCCCGGCAGGTGGTTCCGGAGTGTCTGCCGAGTGGTTCTTGCGTAGTCGGCAGGTGATTCTGGCGTGTCCACTAGGTGGTTCTGGGGAGTGGATCAGGTGGTTCCGGCATACTCGGCAGGTGGTACCGGCGTGTCCGGAACATGGTTCTGGCACATCTGAGAGATGGTTCCGGCATGCCCGGCATGTGATCACGGAGTGTCCGGCATGTGGTTCTGGCACCTCTGATAGGTGGTTCTGGCATGCCCGGCAGGTGGTTCCGGAGTGTGTGCCGAGTGGTTCTGGCGTAGCCGGCAGGTGATTCTGGTGTGTCCAGCAGGTGGTTCTGTGGAGAGGATCAGGTGGTTCCGGCATGCCCGGCAGGTGATTCCGGAGTGTCCGCCATGCGGTTCTGGCACCTCAGAGAGGTGGTTCCGGCATGCCCGGCAGTTGGTTACAGAGTGTCTGCCAAGTGGTTCTGGAGTAGCCGGCAGGTGATTCTGGCGTATCCAGCAGGTGGTTCTGGGGAGTGGATCAGGTGGTTACGGCATGCCCGGCAGGTGATTCCAGAGTGTCCGGCATTTGGTTCTGGCACCTGTGAGAGGTGGTTCCGGAATGCCCGGCATGTGATTCCGGAGTGTCTGCCGAGTGGTTCTGGCATAGCCGGCAGGTGATTTTGGCTTGTCCAGCAGGTGGTTCCGGCGAGCTCGGCAGGCGGTTCCGGCATGTCCGGGACATGGTTCTGGGACGTCTGAGAGATGGTTCCGGCATGCCCGGCAGGTGATTCCGGAGTGTCCGGCATGCGGTTCTGGCACCTCTGAGAGGTGGTTCCGGCATGCCCGGCAGTTGGTTACGGAGTGTCTGCCAAGTGGTTCTGGAGTAGCCGGCAGGTGATTCTGGCGTATCCAGAAGGTGTTTCTGGGGAGTGGATCATGTGGTTCCGGCATACTCGGCAGGTGGTACCGGCGTGTCCGGAACATGGTTTTTGCAAGTCTGAGAGGTGGTTCGGGCAGGCCCGACAGGTGATTCCGGAGTGTTCGCCAAGTGGTTCTGGCATAGCTGGCAGGTGATGTTGGCGTGACCGGCAGGTGGTTCCAGCCAGCCCGGCAGGTGATTCCGAATCGTTCACCAAATGGTTGTGGCGTAGCCGGCAGGTGATTTTGGCGTGTCCAGCAGCTGGATTTGGCGAGTCGAGCAGGTGGTTCTGGCGTGCTCGGCAGGTGCTTCCGGAGTCATTGGCATGTGGTTCCGGCATGTCTGAGAGGTGGTTCCGCCATGCCCGGCAGGTGATTCCGGAGTGTTCGCCAAGTGGTTCTGGCGTAGCCGGCAGGCGATTTTGCATGTCCGGCAATGGTTCCGGCGAGTCGAGCCGGAGGTTCCGGAATGTCCCGAATATGGTTCCGGCATTTCCGGCAGGTGGTTCCGGCATGTCCAGCACGTGGTTCCAGCATGCCAGGCAGGTGATTCCGGAGTGGCCGGCATGTGGTTATGGCACCTCTGAGAGGTGGTTCCGGAATGCCTGGCCTGTGATTCCGGAGTTTCTGACGAGTGGTTCTGGCGTAGCCGGCAGCTGATTTTGGCGTGTCCACTAGGTGGTTCTGGGGAGTGGATCAGCTGGTTCCGGCATACTCGGCAGGTGGTACCGGCGTGTCCGGAACATGGTTCTGGCAAGTCTGAGAGGAGGTTCCGGCACGCCCGACAGGTGATTCCGGAGCGTCCGCCAAGTATTTCTGGCATACCCGGCAGGTGACTTTGGCATTCGAAAGGTGTATCTTGCGAGTCGAGCATGTGGCTCAGGCATGCTCAACTGTTGCTTCCGACGTCTCTGGCACGTGGTTCTGGTGTGTCTGAGAGCTGGTTCTGGCATGTCCGGCAGATGATTCCGGAGTGTCCACAAGTGGTTCTTGTATACCTGGCAGGTGATTTTGGCGTGTCAGGGAGTTGGTTCCGGCTAGTTGAGCAGGTGGATCAGGCGTGCTCGCCAGGGGGTTCAGGCGGGTCTGGCAGGTGGTTTCGGTCTGTTCGGGGAGTGGTTCCGGCATCTCAGGCACATGGTTCTGGCACGTCTGAGAGGTGGTTCCGGCCGGCCGGAGAGGTGTTTCCGGAGTGTCCGCCAAGTGGTTCTGGCGTAGCTAAAAGTTGATGTTGGCGTGACAGGCAGGTGGTTCCAGCCAGCCCGGCAGGTGATTCCGGAGTGTCTGCCGTGTGGTTCTGGCGTAGCTGGCAGGTGATATTGGCGTGTCCAGCAGGTGGTTCCGGCGAGCTCGGCAGGTGGTAGCGGCGTGTCCGGAACATGGTTCTGGCACGTTTGAGAGATGGTTCCGGCATGCCTGGCAGGTGATTCCGGAGTGCCCGGCATGTGGTTCTGGCACCTCTGAGAGGTGGTTCCGGCGTGTCCGGCAGGTGGTTCTGGCGTGTCCGGCACGAGGTTCTGGCACGTCTGAGAGTTGGTTCCGGCATGCCCGACAGGTGATTCCGGAGTGTCCGCCACGTGGTTCTGGCGTACCCGGCAGGTGATTTTGGCGTGTCTGGCAGGTGTTTCTTGCAAGTCGAGCATTTGGCTCAGGCATGCTCAGCAGGTGCTTCCGGCGTGTCTGGCACGTGGTTGTGGTGTGTCTGAGATCTGGTTCAGGCATGTCCGGCAGATGATTCCGGAGTGTCCACCAAGTGGTTGTGGCATACCCGGCAGGTGATTTTAGCGTGTCAGGTAGGTGGTTCCGGCGAGTCGAGTAGGCGGTTCCGGCGTGCTCGGCAGGTGGTTCAGGCGGGTCTGGCAGGTGGTTTCGGTCTGTTTGGGGTGTGGTTCCAGCATCTCAGGCACATCGTTCTGGCACCTCTGATAGGCGGTTCCGGCCGGCCCGACAGGTGTTTCCATGGTGTCCGCCAAGTGGTTCTGGCATAGCTGGCAGGTGATGTTGGCGTGACCGGCAGGTGGTTCCAGCAAGCCAGGCGGTGATTCCGAAGAGTTCACCAAATGGTTGTGGCACAGCCGGCAGGTGATTTTGGCGTGTCCAGCAGGTGGTTTTGGCGAGTCGAGCAGGTGGTTCTGGCGTGCTCGGCAGGTGCTTCCGGTGTCATTGGCATGTGGTTACGGCATGTCTGAGAGCTGGTTCCGCCATGCCCGGCAGGTTATTCCGGAGTGTTCGCCAAGTGGTTCTGGCGTAGCCAGCAGGTGATTTTGCATGTCCGGCAATGGTTACGGCTAGTCGAGCCGGTGGTTCCGGCATGTCCAGCAGGTGGTTCCGGCATGCTCGGCAGGTGATTCCGGAGTGTCCAGCATTTGGTTCTGGCACCTGTGAGAGGTGGTTCCGGGATGCCCGGCATGTGATTCCGGAGTGTCTGCCGAGTGGTTCTGGCGTAGCCGGCAGGTGATTTTGGCGTGTCCAGAAGGTGGTTCCGGCGAGCTCGGCAGGTGGTTCCGGCATGTCCGGGACATGGTTCTGGCATGTCTGAGAGATGGTTCCGGCATGCCCGGCAGGTGACTCCGGAGTGTCCGTCATGCGGTTCTGGCACCTCTGAGAGGTGGTTCCGGCATGCCCGGCAGTTGGTTATGGAGTGTCTGCCGAGTGGTTCTGGCGTAGCCGGCAGGTGATTCTGGCGTATCCAGCAGGTGGTTTTGGGGAGTGGATCAGGTGGTTCCGGCATACTCGGCAGGTGGTACCGGCGTGTCCGGAACTTGGTTCTGGCAAGTCTGAGAGTTGGTTCCGGCATGCCCGACAGGTGATTCCGGAGTGTTCGCCAAGTGGTTCTGGCGTAGCCGGCAGGTCATTTTGCATGTCCGGCGGTGGTTCCGGCGAGTCGAGCCGGTGGTTCCGGCGTGTCCAGCAAGCGTTTCCGGTCTTTCCGGCAGGTGGTTCTGGCGTGACCGGCACGAGGTTCTGGCACGTCTGAGAGTTGGTTCCGGCATGCCCGACAGGTGATTCCGGAGTGTCCACCATGTGGTTCTGGCGTACCCGGCAGGTGATTTTGGCGTGTCTGGCAGGTGTTTCTTGCAAGTCGAGCATTTGGCTCAGGCATGCTCAGCAGGTGCTTCCGGCGTGTCTGGCACGTGGTTGTGGTGTGTCTGAGATCTGGTTCTGGCATGTCCGGCAGATGATTCCGGAGTGTCCACCAAGTGGTTTTGGCATACCCGGCAGGTGATTTTAGCGTGTCAGGTAGGTGGTTCCGGCGAGTCGAGTAGGCGGTTCCGGCGTGCTCGGCAGGTGGTTCAGGCGGGTCTGGCAGGTGGTTTCGGTCTGTTTGGGGTGTGGTTCCAGCATCTCAGGCACATCGTTCTGGCACCTCTGATAGGCGGTTCCGGCCGGCCCGACAGGTGTTTCCATGGTGTCCGCCAAGTGGTTCTGGCACAGCTGGCAGGTGATATTGGCGTGACCGGCAGGTGGTTCCAGCAAGCCAGGCGGTGATTCCGAAGAGTTCACCAAATGGTTGTGGCACAGCCGGCAGGTGATTTTGGCGTGTCCAGCAGGTGGTTTTGGCGAGTCGAGCAGGTGGTTCTGGCGTGCTCGGCAGGTGCTTCCGGTGTCATTGGCATGTGGTTCCGGCATGTCTGAGAGGTGGTTCCGCCATGCCCGGCAGGTGATTCCGGAGTGTTCGCCAAGTGGTTCTGGCGTAGCCGGCAGGTGATTTTGCATGTCCGGGAATGGTTCCGGCGAGTCGAGCTGGTTGTTCCGGCATGCCCTGCAGGTGATTCCGGAGTGTCCGGCATGGGGTTCTGGCACCTCTGAGAGGTGGTTCCGGCATGCCCGGCAGGTGTACCGGAGTCTCCGGCATTTGGTTCTGGCACCTCTGAGAGGTGGTTCCGGAATGCCTGGCATGTGATTCCGGAGTGTCTGCCGAGTGGTTCTGGCGTAGTCGGCTGGTGATTCTGGCGTGTCCAGCTGGTGGTTGTGGGGAGTGGATCAGGTGGTTCCGGCATACTCGGCAGGTGGTACCGGCATGTCCAGAACATGGTTCTGGAAAGTCTGAGAGGTGGTTCCGGCATACCCGACAGGTGATTCCGGAGCGTCCGCCCAGTGTTTCTGGCGTACCCGGCAGGTGATTTTGCCATGTCCGACAGGTGTATCTTGCGAGTCGAGCAGGTGGCTCAGGCATGCTCAGCTGGTGCTTCCGGCATCTCTGGCACGTGGTTCTGGTGTGTCAGAGAGCTGGTTCTGGCATGTCCGGCAGATGATTCCGGAGTGTCCACCAAGTGGTTCTGGTATACCTGGCAGGTGATTTTGGCGTGTCACGAAGTTGGTTCCGGCTAGTTGAGCAGGTGGATCAGGCGTGCTTGCCAGGGGCTTCAGGCGGGTCTGGCAGGTGGTTTCGGTCTGTTCGGGGAGTGGTTCCGCCATCTCAGGCTCATGGTTCTGGCACGTCTGAGAGGTGGTTCCGGCCGGCCCGACAGGTGTTTCCATGGTGTCCGCCAAGTGGTTCTGGCACAGCTGGCAGGTGATATTGGCGTGACCGGCAGGTGGTTCCAGCCAGCCCGGCAGGTGATTCCGGAGTGTCTGCCGTGTGGTTCTGGCGTAGCTGGCAGGTGATTTTGGCGTGTCCAGCAGGTGGTTCCGGCGAGCTCGGCAGGTGGTACCAGCGTGTCCGGAACATGGTTCTGGCACGTCTGAGAGATGGTTCCGGCATGCCCGGCAGGTGATTCGGGAGTGTCCGGCATGTGGTTCTGGCACCTCTGAGAGGTGATTCCGGCATGCCCATCAGGTGATTCTGGAGTGTTCGGCAAGTGGTTCTGGAACCTCTGAGAGGTGGTTCTGGCATGCCCGGCAGGTCGTTCCTGAGTGTCTGCCGAGTGGTTCTGGCGTAGTCGGCAGGTGATTCTGGCGTGTCCAGCAGGTGGTTCTGGGGAGTGGATCAGTTGGTTCCGGCATACTCGGCAGGTGGTACCGGCGTGTAAGGAACATGGTTCTGGCAAGTCTGAGAGGCGGTTCCGGCATGCCCTACAGGTGATTCCATGGTGTCCGCCAAGTGGTTCTGGCATAGCTGGCAGGTGATATTGGCGTGACCGGCAGGTGGTTCCAGCAAGCCCGGCAGGTGATTCCGAAGAGTTCACCAAATGGTTGTGGCGTAGCCGGCAGGTGATTTTGGCGTGTCCAGCAGGTGGTTTTGGCGAGTCGAGCAGGTGGTTCTGGCGTGCTTGGCAGGTGCTTCCGGTGTCATTGGCATGTGGTTACGGCATGTCTGAGAGCTGGTTCCGCCATGCCCGGCAGGTGATTCCGGAGTGTTCGCCAAGTGGTTCTGGCGTAGCCGGCAGGTGATTTTGCATGTCCGGCAATGGTTACGGCTAGTCGAGCCGGTGGTTCCGGCATGTCCAGCAGGTGGTTCCGGCATGCTCGGCAGGTGATTCCGGAGTGTCCAGCATTTGGTTCTGGCACCTGTGAGAGGTGGTTCCGGGATGCCCGGCATGTGATTCCGGAGTGTCTGCCGAGTGGTTCTGGCGTAGCCGGCAGGTGATTTTGGCGTGTCCAGAAGGTGGTTCCGGCGAGCTCGGCAGGTGGTTCCGGCATGTCCGGGACATGGTTCTGGCACGTCTGAGAGATGGTTCCGGCATGCCCGGCAGGTGACTCCGGAGTGTCCGTCATGTGGTTCTGGCACCTCTGAGAGGTGGTTCCGGCATGCCCGGCAGTTGGTTATGGAGTGTCTGCCGAGTGGTTCTGGCGTAGCCGGCAGGTTATTCTGGCGTATCCAGCAGGTGGTTTTGAGGAGTGGATCAGGTGGTTCCGGCATACTCGGCAGGTGGTACCGGCGTGTCCGGAACTTGGTTCTGGCAAGTCTGAGAGTTGGTTCCGGCATGCCCGACAGGTGATTCCGGAGTGTTCGCCAAGTGGTTCTGGCGTAGCCGGCAGGTCATTTTGCATGTCCGGCGGTGGTTCCGGCGAGTCGAGCCGGTGGTTTCGGCGTGTCCAGCAAGCGTTTCCGGTCTGTCCGGCAGGTGGTTCTGGCGTGACCGGCACGAGGTTCTGGCACGTCTGAGAGTTGGTTCCGGCATGCCCGACAGGTGATTCCGGAGTGTCCGGCATGTGGTTCTGGCACCTCTGATAGGTGGTTCTGGCATGCCCGGCAGGTGGTTCCGGAGTGTGTGCCGAGTGGTTCTGGCGTAGCCGGCAGGTGATTCTGGTGTGTCCAGCAGGTGGTTCTGTGGAGAGGATCAGGTGGTTCCGGCATGCCCGGCAGGTGATTCCGGAGTGTCCGCCACGTGGTTCTGTCGTACCCGGCAGGTGATTTTGGCGTGTCTGGCAGGTGTTTCTTGCAAGTCGAGCATTTGGCTCAGGCATGCTCAGCAGGTGCTTCCGGCGTGTCTGGCACGTGGTTGTGGTGTGTCTGAGATCTGGTTCTGGCATGTCCGGCAGATGATTCCGGAGTGTCCACCAAGTGGTTGTGGCATACCCGGCAGGTGATTTTAGCGTGTCAGGTAGGTGGTTCCGGCGAGTCGAGTAGGCGGTTCCGGCGTGCTCGGCAGGTGGTTCAGGCGGGTCTGGCAGGTGGTTTCGGTCTGTTTGGGGTGTGGTTCCAGCATCTCAGGCACATCGTTCTGGCACCTCTGATAGGCGGTTCCGGCCGGCCCGACAGGTGTTTCCATGGTGTCCGCCAAGTGGTTCTGGCACAGCTGGCAGGTGATATTGGCGTGACCGGCAGGTGGTTCCAGCAAGCCAGGCGGTGATTCCGAAGAGTTCACCAAATGGTTGTGGCACAGCCAGCAGGTGATTTTGGCGTGTCCAGCAGGTGGTTTTGGCGAGTCGAGCAGGTGGTTCTGGCGTGCTCGGCAGGTGCTTCCGGTGTCATTGGCATGTGGTTCCGGCATGTCTGAGAGGTGGTTCCGCCATGCCCGGCAGGTGATTCCGGAGTGTTCGCCAAGTGGTTCTGGCGTATCCGGCAGGTGATTCTGCATGTCCGGGAATGGTTCCGGCGAGTCGAGCTGGTGGTTCCGGCATGCCCTGCAGGTGATTCCGGAGTGTCCGGCATGGGGTTCTGGCACCTCTGAGAGGTGGTTCCGGCATGCCCGGCAGGTGTACCGGAGTCTCCGGCATTTGGTTCTGGCACCTCTGAGAGGTGGTTCCGGAATGCCTGGCATGTGATTCCGGAGTGTCTGCTGAGTGGTTCTTGCGTAGCCGGCAGTTGATTTTGGCGTGTCGACTAGGTGGTTCTGGGGAGTGGATCAGCTGGTTCCGGCATACTCGGCAGGTGGTACCGGCGTGTCCAGAACATGGTTCTGGAAAGTCTGAGAGGTGGTTCCGGCATGCCCGACAGGTGATTCCGGAGCGTCCGCCCAGTGTTTCTGGCGTACCCGGCAGGTGATATTGGCATGTCCGACAGGTGTATCTTGCGAGTCGAGCAGGTGGCTCAGGCATGCTCAGCTGGTGCTTCCGGCGTCTCTGGCACGTGGTTCTGGTGTGTCAGAGAGCTGGTTCTGGCATGTCCGGCAGATGATTCCGGAGTGTCCACCAAGTGGTTCTGGTATACCTGGCAGGTGATTTTGGCGTGTCAGGAAGTTGGTTCCGGCTAGTTGAGCAGGTGGATCAGGCGTGCTTGCCAGGGGCTTCAGGCGGGTCTGGCAGGTGGTTTCGGTCTGTTCGGGGAGTGGTTCCGCCATCTCAGGCTCATGGTTCTGGCACGTCTGAGAGGTGGTTCCGGCCGGCCCGACAGGTGTTTCCATGGTGTCCGCCAAGTGGTTCTGGCACAGCTGGCAGGTGATATTGGCGTGACCGGCAGGTGGTTCCAGCCAGCCCGGCAGGTGATTCCGGAGTGTCTGCCGTGTGGTTCTGGCGTAGCTGGCAGGTGATTTTGGCGTGTCCAGCAGGTGGTTCCGGCGAGCTCGGCAGGTGGTACCAGCGTGTCCGGAACATGGTTCTGGCACGTCTGAGAGATGGTTCCGGCATGCCCGGCAGGTGATTCGGGAGTGTCCGGCATGTGGTTCTGGCACCTCTGAGAGGTGGTTCCGGCATGCCCATCAGGTGATTCTGGAGTGTTCGGCAAGTGGTTCTGGAACCTCTGAGAGGTGGTTCTGGCATGCCCGGCAGGTCGTTCCAGAGTGTCTGCCGAGTGGTTCTGGCGTAGTCGGCAGGTGATTCTGGCGTGTCCAGCAGGTGGTTCTGGGGAGTGGATCAGTTGGTTCCGGCATACTCGGCAGGTGGTACCGGCGTGTAAGGAACATGGTTCTGACAAGTCTGAGAGGCGGTTCCGGCATGCCCTACAGGTGATTCCATGGTGTCCGCCAAGTGGTTCTGGCATAGCTGGCAGGTGATATTGGCGTGACCGGCAGGTGGTTCCAGCAAGCCCGGCAGGTGATTCCGAAGAGTTCACCAAATGGTTGTGGCGTAGCCGGCAGGTGATTTTGGCGTGTCCAGCAGGTGGTTTTGGCGAGTCGAGCAGGTGGTTCTGGCGTGCTTGGCAGGTGCTTCCGGTGTCATTGGCATGTGGTTACGGCATGTCTGAGAGCTGGTTCCGCCATGCCCGGCAGGTGATTCCGGAGTGTTCGCCAAGTGGTTCTGGCGTAGCCGGCAGGTGATTTTGCATGTCCGGCAATGGTTACGGCTAGTCGAGCCGGTGGTTCCGGAATGTCCAGCAGGTGGTTCCGGCATGCTCGGCAGGTGATTCCGGAGTGTCCAGCATTTGGTTCTGGCACCTGTGAGAGGTGGTTCCGGGATGCCCGGCATGTGATTCCGGAGTGTCTGCCGAGTGGTTCTGGCGTAGCCGGCAGGTGATTTTGGCGTGTCCAGAAGGTGGTTCCGGCGAGCTCGGCAGGTGGTTCCGGCATGTCCGGGACATGGTTCTGGCACGTCTGAGAGATGGTTCCGGCATGCCCGGCAGGTGACTCCGGAGTGTCCGTCATGTGGTTCTGGCACCTCTGAGAGGTGGTTCCGGCATGCCCGGCAGTTGGTTATGGAGTGTCTGCCGAGTGGTTCTGGCGTAGCCGGCAGGTGATTCTGGCGTATCCAGCAGGTGGTTTTGGGGAGTGGATCAGGTGGTTCCGGCATACTCGGCAGGTGGTACCGGCGTGTCCGGAACTTGGTTCTGGCAAGTCTGAGAGGTGGTTCCGGCATGCCAGACAGGTGATTCCGGAGTGTTCGCCAAGTGGTTCTGGCGTAGCCGGCAGGTCATTTTGCATGTCCGGCGGTGGTTCCGGCGAGTCGAGCCGGTGGTTCCGGCGTGTCCAGCAAGCGTTTCCGGTCTGTCCGGCAGGTGGTTCTGGCGTGACCGGCACGAGGTTCTGGCAAGTCTGAGAGTTGGTTCCGGCATGCCCGACAGGTGATTCCGGAGTGTCCGCCACGTGGTTCTGTCGTACCCGGCAGGTGATTTTGGCGTGTCTGGCAGGTGTTTCTTGCAAGTCGAGCATTTGGCTCAGGCATGCTCAGCAGGTGCTTCCGGCGTGTCTGTCACGTGGTTCTGGTGTGTCTGAGAGCTGGTTCTGGCATGTCCGGCAGATTTTTCCGGAGTGTCCAACAAGTGGTTGTGGCATACCCGGCAGGTGATTTTAGCGTGTCAGGTAGGTGGTTCCAGCGAGTCGAGTAGGTGGTTCCGGAGTGCTCGGCAGGTGGTTGAGGCAGGTCTGGCAGGTGGTTTCTTCTGTTCGGGGTGTGGTTCCGGCATCTCAGGCACATGGTTCTGGCACGTCTGAGAGGTGGTTCCGGCCGGCCCGACAGGTGTTTCCATGGTGTCCGCCAAGTGGTTCTGGCATAGCTGGCAGGTGATGTTGGCGTGACCGGCAGGTGGTTCCAGACAGCCCGGCAGGTGATTCCGAAGAGTTCACCAAATGGTTGTGGCGTAGCCGGCAGGTGATTTTGGCGTGTTCAGCAGGTGGTTTTGGCGAGTCGAGCAGGTGGTTCTGGCGTGCTCGGCAGGTGCTTCCGGAGTCATTGGCATGTGGTTCCGGCATGTCTGAGAGGCAGGTCATTTTGCATGCCCGGCAGGTGATTCCGGAGTGTTCGCCAAGTGGTTCTGGCGTAGCCGGCAGGTGATTTTGCATGTCCGGCAATGGTTCCGGCGAGTCGAGCCGGTGGTTCCGGCATGTCCGGCAGGTGATTCCTGCATGTCCAGCAGGTGGTTCCGGCATGCCCGGCAGGTGATTCCGGAGTGTCCGGCATGTGGTTCTGGCACCTCTGAGAGGTGGTTCCAGCATGCCCGGCAGGTGATACCGGAGTCTCCGGCATTTGGTTCTGGCACCTGTGAGAGGTGGTTCCGGAATGCCTGGCATGTGATTCCGGAGTGTCTGCCGTGTGGTTCTGGCGTAGCTGGCAGGTGATTTTGGCGTGTCCAGCAGGTGGTTCCAGCGAGCTTGGCAGGTGGTACCAGCGTGTCCGGATCATGGTTCTGGCACGTCTGAGAGATGGTTCCGGCATGCCCGGCAGGTGATTCGGGAGTGTCCGGCATGTGGTTCTGGCACCCCTGAGAGGTGGTTCCGGAGTGCCCGGCAGGTGATTCAGGAGTGTTCGGCATGTGGTTCTGGCACCTCTGAGAGGTGGTTTGGGCATGCCCGGCAGGTGGTTCCGGAGTGTCTGCCGAGTGGTTCTGGCGTAGTCGGCAGGTGATTCTGGCGTGTCCAGCAGGTGGTTCTGGGGAGTGGATCAGGTGGTTCTGGCATACTCGGCAGGTGGTACCAGCGTGTCCGGAACATGGTTCTGGCAAGTCTGAGAGGCGGTTCCGGCATGCCCGACATGTGATTCCGGAGTGTTCGCCAAGTGGTTCTGGCGTAGCCGGCAGGTCATTTTGCATGTCCGGCGGTGGTTCCGGCGAGTCGAGCTGCTGGTTCTGGCGTGACCGGCACGAGGTTCTGTCACGTCTGAGATTTGGTTCCGGCATGCCCGACAGGTGATTCCGGAGTGTCCGCAACGTGGTTCTGGCGTACCCGGCAGGTGATTTTGGCGTGTCTGGCAGGTGTTTCTTGCAAGTCGAGCATTTGGCTCAGGCATGCTCAGCAGGTGCTTCCGGCGTGTCTGGCACGTGGTTCTGGTGAGTCTGAGAGCTGGTTCTGGCATGTCCGGCAGATGATGCCGGAGTGTCCAACAAGTGGTTGTGGCATACCCGGCAGGTGATTTTAGCGTGTCAGGTAGGTGGTTCCAGCGAGTCGAGTAGGTGGTTCCGGAGTGCTTGGCAGGTGGTTCAGGCGGGTCTGGCAGGTGGTTTCTTCTGTTCGGGGTGTGGTTCCGGCATCTCAGGCACATGGTTCTGGCACGTCTGATAGGTGGTTCCGGCCGGCCCGACAGGTGTTTCCATGGTGTCCGCCAAGTGGTTCTGGCATAGCTGGCAGGTGATGTTGGCGTGACCAGCAGGTGGTTCCAGCCAGCCCGGCAGGTGATTCCGAAGTGTTCACCAAATGGTTGTGGCGTAGCCGGAAGGTGATTTTGGCATGTCCAGCAGGTGGTTTTGGTGAGTCGATCAGGTGGTTCTGGCGTGCTCGGCAGGTGCTTCCGGTGTCATTGGCATGTGGTTCCGGCATGTCTGAGAGGTGGTTCCGCCATGCCCGGCAGGTGATTCCGGAGTGTTCCCCAAATGTTTCTGGCATAGCCGGCAGGTGATTTTGCATGTCCGGCAATGGTTCCGGCGAGTCGAGCCGGTGGTTCCGGCATGTCCGGCAGGTGGTTCCGGCATGCCCGGCAGGTGATTCCGGAGTGTCCGGCATGTGGTTCCAGCATGCCCGGCAGGTGATTCCGGAGTGTCCGGCATGTGGTTCTGGCACCTCTGAGAGGTGGTTCCGGCATGCCCGGCAGGTGATACCGGAGTCTCCGGCATTTGGCTCTGGCACCTCTGAGAGGTGGTTCCGGAATGCCTGGCATGTGATTCCGGAGTGTCTGCCGAGTGGTTCTGGCGTAGCCGGCAGTTGATTTTGGCGTGTCCACTAGGTGGTTGTGGGGAGTGGATCAGCTGGTTCCGGCATACTCGGCAGGTTGTACCGGCGTGTCCAGAACATGGTTCTGGCAAGTCTGAGAGGTGGTTCCGGAACGCCCGACAGGTGATTCCGGAGCGTCCGCCCAGTGTTTCTGGCGTACCCGGCAGGTGATTTTGGCATGTCCGACAGGTGTTTCTTGCAAGTCGAGCAGGTGGCTCAGGCATGCTCAGCTGGTGCTTCCGGCGTCTCTGGCACGTGGTTGTGCTGTGTCTGAGAGCTGGTTCTGGCATGTCTGGCAGATGATTCCGGAGTGTCCACCAAGTGGTTCTGGTATACCTGTCTGGCGATTTTGGCGTGTCAGGAAGTTGGTTCCGGCTAGTTGAGCAGGTGGATCAGGCGTGCTCGCCAGGGGGTTCAGGCGGGTCTGGCAGGTGGTTTCGGTCTGTTCGGGGAGTGGTTCCGGCATCTCTGGCACATGGTTCTGGCACGTCTGAGATGAGGTTGTGGCCGGCCCGACAGGTGATTCTGGAGTGTCCGCCAAGTGGTTCTGGCGTAGCTGAAAGGTGATGTTGGCGTGACCGGCAGGTGGTTCCAGCCAGCCCGGCAGGTGATTCCGGAGTGTCTGCTGAGTGGTTCTGGCGTAGCCGGCACATGATTTTGGCGTGTCCAGCAGGTGGTTCCGGCGAGCTCGGCAGGTGGTACCGGCGTGTCCGGAACATGGTTGTGGCACATCTGAGAGATGGTTCCGGCATGCCCGGCAATTGGTTATGGAGTGTCTGCCGAGTGGTTCTGGCGTAGCCGGCAGGTGATTCTGGCGTATCCAGCAGGTGGTTTTGAGGAGTGGATCAGGTGGTTCCGGCATACTCGGCAGGTGGTACCGGCGTGTCCGGAACTTGGTTCTGGCAAGTCTGAGAGGTGGTTCCGGCATGCCCGACAGGTGATTCCGGAGTGTTCGCCAAGTGGTTCTGGCGTAGCCGGCAGGTCATTTTGCATGTCCGGCGGTGGTTTCGGCGAGTCGAGCCGCTGGTTCTGGCGTGTCCGGCAGGTGGTTCTGGCGTGACCGGCACGAGGTTCTGTCACGTCTGAGATTTGGTTCCGGCATGCCCGACAGGTGATTCCGGAGTGTCCGCAACGTGGTTCTGGCGTACCCGGCAGGTGATTTTGGCGTGTCTGGCAGGTGTTTCTTGCAAGTCGAGCATTTGGCTCAGGCATGCTCAGCAGGTGCTTCCGGCGTGTCTGGCACGTGGTTCTGGTGAGTCTGAGAGCTGGTTCTGGCATGTCCGGCAGATGATGCCGGAGTGTCCAACAAGTGGTTGTGGCATACCCGGCAGGTGATTTTAGCGTGTCAGGTAGGTGGTTCCAGCGAGTCGAGTAGGTGGTTCCGGAGTGCTTGGCAGGTGGTTCAGGCGGGTCTGGCAGGTGGTTTCTTCTGTTCGGGGTGTGGTTCCGGCATCTCAGGCACATGGTTCTGGCACGTCTGATAGGTGGTTCCGGCCGGCCCGACAGGTGTTTCCATGGTGTCCGCCAAGTGGTTCTGGCATAGCTGGCAGGTGATGTTGGCGTGACCGGCAGGTGGTTCCAGCCAGCCCGGCAGGTGATTCCGAAGTGTTCACCAAATGGTTGTGGCGTAGCCGGAAGGTGATTTTGGCATGTCCAGCAGGTGGTTTTGGTGAGTCGATCAGGTGGTTCTGGCGTGCTCGGCAGGTGCTTCCGGTGTCATTGGCATGTGGTTCCGGCATGTCTGAGAGGTGGTTCCGCCATGCCCGGCAGGTGATTCCGGAGTGTTCCCCAAATGTTTCTGGCATAGCCGGCAGGTGATTTTGCATGTCCGGCAATGGTTCCGGCGAGTCGAGCCGGTGGTTCCGGCATGTCCGGCAGGTGGTTCCGGCATGCCCGGCAGGTGATTCCGGAGTGTCCGGCATGTGGTTCCAGCATGCCCGGCAGGTGATTCCGGAGTGTCCGGCATGTGGTTCTGGCACCTCTGAGAGGTGGTTCCGGAATGCCTGGCATGTGATTCCGGAGTGTCTGCTGAGTGGTTCTGGGGTAGCCGGCAGTTGATTTTGGCGTGTCCACTAGGTGGTTGTGGGGAGTGGATCAGCTGGTTCCGGCATACTCGGCAGGTTGTACCGGCGTGTCCAGAACATGGTTCTGGCAAGTCTGAGAGGTGGTTCCGGAACGCCCGACAGGTGATTCCGGAGCGTCCGCCAAGTGTTTCTGGCGTACCCGGCAGGTGATTTTGGCATGTCCGACAGGTGTTTCTTGCAAGTCGAGCAGGTGGCTCAGGCATGCTCAGCTGGTGCTTCCGGCGTCTCTGGCACGTGGTTGTGCTGTGTCTGAGAGCTGGTTCTGGCATGTCTGGCAGATGATTCCGGAGTGTCCACCAAGTGGTTCTGGTATACCTGTCTGGCGATTTTGGCGTGTCAGGAAGTTGGTTCCGGCTAGTTGAGCAGGTGGATCAGGCGTGCTCGCCAGGGGGTTCAGGCGGGTCTGGCAGGTGGTTTCGGTCTGTTCGGGGAGTGGTTCCGGCATCTCTGGCACATGGTTCTGGCACGTCTGAGATGAGGTTGTGGCCGGCCCGACAGGTGATTCTGGAGTGTCCGCCAAGTGGTTCTGGCGTAGCTGAAAGGTGATATTGGCGTGACCGGCAGGTGGTTCCAGCCAGCCCGGCAGGTGATTCCGGAGTGTCTGCCGAGTGGTTCTGGCGTAGCCGGCACATGATTTTGGCGTGTCCAGCAGGTGGTTCCGGCGAGCTCGGCAGGTGGTACCGGCGTGTCCGGAACATGGTTCTGGCACATCTGAGAGATGGTTCCGGCATGCCCGGCAGGTGATTCCGGAGAGTCCGGCATGTGGTTCTGGCACCTCTGAGAGGTGGTTCCGGCATGCTCGGCAGGTGGTTCCGGAGTGTCTGCCGAGTGGTTCTGGCGTAGCCGGCAGGTGATTCTGGCGTGTCCAGCAGGTGGTTCTGGGGAGAGGATCAGGTGGTTCCAGCATACTCGGCAGGTGGTTCTGGCGTGACCGGCACGAGGTTCTGGCACGTCTGAGAGTTGGTTCCGGCATGCCCGACAGTGGATTCCGGAGTGTCCGCCACATGGTTCTGGCGTACCCGGCAGGTGATTTTGGCGTGTCTGGCAGGTGCTTCTTGCAAGTCGAGCATTTGGCTCAGGCATGCTCAGCAGGTGCTTCCGGCATGTCTGGCACGTGGTTCTGGTGTGTCTGAGAGCTGGTTCTGGCATGTCCGGCAGATGATTCCGGAGTGTCCACCAAGTGGTTGTGGCATACCCGGCAGGTGATTTTAGCGTGTCAGGTAGGTGGTTCCAGCGAGTCGAGTAGGTGGTTCCGGCGTGCTCGGAAGGTGGTTCAGGCGGGTCTGGCAGGTGGTTACGTCTGTTCGGGGTGTGGTTCCGGCATCTCATGCACATGGTTCTGGCACGTCTGACAGATGGGTCCGGCATGCCCGGCAGGTGATTCGGGAGTGTCCGGCATGTGGTTCTGGCACCTCTGAGAGGTGGCTCCGGCATGCCCGGCAGGTGATACCGGAGTGTCCGGCATGCGGTTCTGGCACCTCTGAGAGGTGGTTCCGGCATGCCCGGCAGTTGGTTACGGAGTGTCTGCCAAGTGGTTCTGGAGTAGCCGGCAGGTGATTCTGGCGTATCCAGCAGGTGGTTCTGGGGAGTGGATCAGCTGGTTCCGGCATACTCGGCACGTGGTACCGGCGTGTCCAGAACATGGTTCTGGCACATCTGAGAGATGGTTCCGGCATGCCCGGCAGGTGATTCCGGAGAGTCCGGCATGTGGTTCTGTCACCTCTGAGAGGTGGTTCCGGCATGCTCGGCAGGTGGTTCCGGAGTGTCTGCCGAGTGGTTCTGGCGTAGCCGGCAGGTGATTCTGGCGTGTCCAGCAGGTGGTTCTGGGGAGAGGATCAGGTGGTTCCAGCATACTCGGCAGGTGGTTCTGGCGTGACCGGCACGAGTTTCTGGCACGTCTGAGAGTTGGTTCCGGCATGCCCGACAGTGGATTCCGGAGTGTCCGCCACATGGTTCTGTCGTACCCGGCAGGTGATTTTGGCGTGTCTGGCAGGTGCTTCTTGCAAGTCGAGCATTTGGCTCAGGCATGCTCAGCAGGTGCTTCCGGCGTGTCTGGCACGTGGTTCTGGTGAGTCTGAGAGCTGGTTCTGGCATGTCCGGCAGATGATTCCGGTGTGTCCACCAAGTGGTTTTGGCATACCCGGCAGGTGATTTTAGCGTGTCAGGTAGGTGGTTCCAGCGAGTCGAGTAGGTGGTTCCGGAGTGCTCGGCAGGTGGTTCAGGCGGGTCTGGCAGGTGGTTTCGTCTGTTCGGGGTGTGGTTCCGGCATCTCAGGCACATGGTTCTGGCACGTCTGATAGGTGGTTCCGGCCGGCCCGACAGGTGTTTTCATGGTGTCCGCCAAGTGGTTCTGGCATAGCTGGCAGGTGATGTTGTCGTGACGGGCAGGTGGTTCCAGCCAGCCCGGCAGGTGATTCCGAAGTGTTCACCAAATGGTTGTGGCGTAGCCGGAAGGTGATTTTGGCATGTAAAGCAGGTGGTTTTGGCGAGTCGAGTAGGTGGTTTCGGCGGGCTCGGCAGGTGCTTCCGGTGTCATTGGCATGTGGTTCCGGCATGTCTGAGAGGTGGTTCCGCCATGCCCGGCAGTTGATTCCGGAGTGTTCCCCAAGTGGTTCTGGCATAGCCGGCAGGTGATTTTCCATGTCCGGCAATGGTTCCGGTGAGTCGAGCCGGTGGTTCCGGAATGTCCGGCAGGTGGTTCCGGCATGCCCGGCAGGTGTTTCCGGAGTGTCCGGCATGCGGTTCTGGCACCTCTGAGATGTGGTTCCAGCATGCCCGGCGGGTGATACCGGAGTGTTCGCCAAGTGGTTCTGGCATAGCCAGCAGGTGATTTTGCATGTCCGGCAATGGTTCCGGCGAGTCGAGCCGGTGGTTCCGGAATGTCCGGCAGGTGGTTCCGGCATGTCCGGCAGGTGGTTCCGGCATGTCCAGCACGTGGATCCAGCATGCCCTGCAGGTGATTCCGGAGTGTCCGGCATGGGGTTCTGGCACCTCTGAGAGGTTGTTCCGGCATGCCCGGCAGGTGTACCGGAGTCTCCCGCATTTGGTTCTGGCACCTCTGAGAGGTGGTTCCGGAATGCCCGGCAGGTGGTTCCGGAGTGTCTGCCGAGTGGTTCTGGAGCCAGCCCGGCAGGTGATTCCGAAGAGTTCACCAAATATTTGTGGCGTAGCCGGCAGGTGATTTTGGCATGTCCAGCAGGTGGTTCCGGCGAGCTCGGCAGGTGGTACCAGCGTTTCCGGAACATGGTTCTGGCAAGTCTGAGAGGTGGTTCCGGCACGCCGGACAGGTGATTCCGGAGCGTCCGCCAAGTGTTTCTGGCGTACCCGGCAGGTGATTTTGGTATGTCCGACAGGTGTTTCTTGCGAGTCGAGCAGGTGGCTCAGGCATGCTCAGCTGGTGCTTCCGGCGTCTCTGGCACGTGCTTCTGGTTTGTCTGAGAGCTGGTTCTGGCATGTCCGGCAGATTATTCCGGAGTGTCCACCAAGTGGTTCTTGTATACCTGGCAGGTGATTTTGGCGTGTCAGGAAGGTGGTTCCGGATAGTTGAGCAGGTGGATCAGGCGTGCTCGCCAGGGGGTTCAGGCGGGTCTGGCACGTGGTTTCGGTCTGTTCGGGGAGTGGTTCCGGCATCTCAGGCACATGGTTCTCGCACGTCTGAGAGGTGGTTGTGGCCGGCCCCACAGGTGTTTCCGGAGTGTCCGCCAAGTGGTTCTGGCGTAGGTGAAAGGTGATGTTGACGTGACCGGCAGGTGGTTCCAGCCAGCCCGTCAGGTGATTCCGGAGTGTCTGCCGATTGGTTCTGCTGTAGCCGGCAGGTGATTTTGGCGTGTCCAGCAGGTGGTTCCGGCGAGCTCGGCAGGTGGTACCGGCGTGTCCGGAACATGGTTCTGGCACGTCTGAGAGATGGTTCGGGCATGCCGGCAGGTGATTCTGGAGTGTCCGGCATGTGGTTCTGGCACCTCTGAGAGGTGGTTCCGACATGCCCAGCAGGTGGTTCCGGAGTGTCTGCCGATTGGTTCTGGCGTAATCGGCAGGTGATTCTGGGGTGTCCAGCAGGTGGTTCTGGGTAGTGGATCAGGTGGTTCCGGCATACTCGTCAGGTAGTACTGGCGTGTCCGGAACATGGTTCTGGCAAGTCTGAGAGGTGGTTCCCGCACGCCCGACAGGTGATTCCGGAGCGTCCGCCAAGTGGTTCTGGCATAGCTGGCAGGTGATGTTTGCGTGACCGGCAGTTGGTTCCAGCCAGTCAGGCAGGTGATTCCGAAGTGTTCACCAAATGGTTGTTGCGTATCCGGAAGGTGATTTTGGCCTGTCCAGCACGTGGTTTTGGCGAGTCGAGCAGGTGGTACTGGCGTGCTCGGCAGGTGCTTCCGGTGTCATTGTCATGTGGTTCCGGCATGTCTGAGAGGCGGTTCCGGCACGCCCGACAGGTGATTCCGGAGCGTCCGCCAAGTGTTTCTGGCGTACCCGGCAGGTCATTTTGGCATGTCCGACAGGTGTTTCTTGCGAGTCGAGCAGGAGGCTCAGGCATGCTCAGCTGGTGCTTCCGGCGTCTCTGGCACCTGGTTCTGGTGTGTCTGAGACCTGGTTCAGGCATGTCCGGTGGATGATTCCAGAGTGTCCACCAAGTGGTTCTGGTATACCTGGCAGGTGATTTTGGCGTGTCAGGATGGTGGTTCCGGCTAGCTGAGCAGGTGGATCAGGCATGCTCGCCAGGGGGTTCAGGCGGGTCTGGCAGGTGGTTTCGGACTGTTCGGGGAGTGGTTCCGGCATCTCATGTACATGGTTCTGGCACGTCTGAGAGGTGGTTCCGGCCGGCCCGACAGGTGTTTCCGGAGCGTCCGCCAACTGGTTCTGGCGTAGCTGAAAGGTGATGTTGGCGTGACCGGCAGGTGGTTCCAGCCAGCCCGGCAGGTGATTCCGGAGTGTCTGCCGAGTGGTTCTGGCGTAGCCGGCAGTTGATTTTGGCGTGTCCACTAGGTGGTTCTGGGGAGTGGATCAGCAGGTTCCGGCATACTTGGCAGGTGGTACCGGCGTGTCCAGAACATGGTTCTGGAAAGTCTGAGAGGTGGTTCCGGCATGCCCGACAGGTGATTCCGGAGCGTCCGCCAAGTGTTTCTGGCGTACCCGGCAGGTGATTTTGGCATGTCCGACAGGTGTATCTTGCGAGTCGAGCAGGTGGCTCAGGCATGCTCAGCTGGTGCTTCCGGCGTCTCTGGCACGTGGTTCTGGTGTGTCAGAGAGCTGGTTCTGGCATGTCCGGCAGATGATTCCGGAGTGTCCACCAAGTGGTTCTGGTATACCTGGCAGGTGATTTTGGCGTGTCAGGAAGTTGGTTCCGGCTAGTTGAGCAGGTGGATCAGGCGTGCTTGCCAGGGGCTTCAGGCGGGTCTGGCAGGTGGTTTCGGTCTGTTCGGGGAGTGGTTCCGCCATCTCAGGCTCATGGTTCTGGCACGTCTGAGAGGTGGTTCCGGCCGGCCCGACAGGTGTTTCCATGGTGTCCGCCAAGTGGTTCTGGCACAGCTGGCAGGTGATATTGGCGTGACCGGCAGGTGGTTCCAGCCAGCCCGGCAGGTGATTCCGGAGTGTCTGCCGTGTGGTTCTGGCGTAGCTGGCAGGTGATTTTGGCGTGTCCAGCAGGTGGTTCCGGCGAGCTCGGCAGGTGGTACCAGCGTGTCCGGAACATGGTTCTGGCACGTCTGAGAGATGGTTCCGGCATGCCCGGCAGGTGATTCGGGAGTGTCCGGCATGTGGTTCTGGCACCTCTGAGAGGTGGTTCCGGCATGCCCATCAGGTGATTCTGGAGTGTTCGGCAAGTGGTTCTGGAACCTCTGAGAGGTGGTTCTGGCATGCCCGGCAGGTCGTTCCAGAGTGTCTGCCGAGTGGTTCTGGCGTAGTCGGCAGGTGATTCTGGCGTGTCCAGCAGGTGGTTCTGGGGAGTGGATCAGTTGGTTCCGGCATACTCGGCAGGTGGTACCGGCGTGTAAGGAACATGGTTCTGGCAAGTCTGAGAGGCGGTTCCGGCATGCCCTACAGGTGATTCCATGGTGTCCGACAAGTGGTTCTGGCATAGCTGGCAGGTGATATTGGCGTGACCGGCAGGTGGTTCCAGCAAGCCCGGCAGGTGATTCCGAAGAGTTCACCAAATGGTTGTGGCGTAGCCGGCAGGTGATTTTGGCGTGTCCAGCAGGTGGTTTTGGCGAGTCGAGCAGGTGGTTCTGGCGTGCTTGGCAGGTGCTTCCGGTGTCATTGGCATGTGGTTACGGCATGTCTGAGAGCTGGTTCCGCCATGCCCGGCAGGTGATTCCGGAGTGTTCGCCAAGTGGTTCTGGCGTAGCCGGCAGGTGATTTTGCATGTCCGGCAATGGTTACGGCTAGTCGAGCCGGTGGTTCCGGCATGTCCAGCAGGTGGTTACGGCATGCTCGGCAGGTGATTCCGGAGTGTCCAGCATTTGGTTCTGGCACCTGTGAGAGGTGGTTCCGGGATGCCCGGCATGTGATTCCGGAGTGTCTGCCGAGTGGTTCTGGCGTAGCCGGCAGGTGATTTTGGCGTGTCCAGAAGGTGGTTCCGGCGAGCTCGGCAGGTGGTTCCGGCATGTCCGGGACATGGTTCTGGCACGTCTGAGAGATGGTTCCGGCATGCCCGGCAGGTGATTCCGGAGTGTCCGTCATGTGGTTCTGGCACCTCTGAGAGGTGGTTCCGGCATGCCCGGCAGTTGGTTATGGAGTGTCTGCCGAGTGGTTCTGGCGTAGCCGGCAGGTGATTCTGGCGTATCCAGCAGGTGGTTTTGGGGAGTGGATCAGGTGGTTCCGGCATACTCGGCAGGTGGTACCGGCGTGTCCGGAACTTGGTTCTGGCAAGTCTGAGAGGTGGTTCCGGCATGCCCGACAGGTGACTCCGGAGTGTTCGCCAAGTGGTTCTGGCGTAGCCGGCAGGTCATTTTGCATGTCCGGCGGTGGTTCCGGCGATTCGAGCCGGTGGTTCCGGCGTGTCCAGCAAGCGTTTCCGGTCTGTCCGGCAGGTGGTTCTGGCGTGACCGGCACGAGGTTCTGGCACGTCTGAGAGTTGGTTCCGGCATGCCCGACAGGTGATTCCGGAGTGTCCGCCACGTGGTTCTGTCGTACCCGGCAGGTGATTTTGGCATGTCTGGCAGGTGTTTCTTGCAAGTCGAGCATTTGGCTCAGGCATGCTCAGCAGGTGCTTCCGGCGTGTCTGTCACGTGGTTCTGGTGTGTCTGAGAGCTGGTTCTGGCATGTCCGGCAATTTTTCCGGAGTGTCCAACAAGTGGTTGTGGCATACCCGGCAGGTGATTTTAGCGTGTCAGGTAGGTGGTTCCAGCGAGTCGAGTAGGTGGTTCCGGAGTGCTCGGCAGGTGGTTGATTCAGGTGTGGCAGGTGGTTTCTTCTGTTCGGGGTGTGGTTCCGGCATCTCAGGCACATGGTTCTGGCACGTCTGAGAGGTGGTTCCGGCCGGCCCGACAGGTGTTTCCATGGTGTCCGCCAAGTGGTTCTGGCATAGCTGGCAGGTGATGTTGGTGTGACCGGCAGGTGGTTCCAGACAGCCCGGCAGGTGATTCCGAAGAGTTCACCAAATGGTTGTGGCGTAGCCGGCAGGTGATTTTGTCGTGTTCAGCAGGTGGTTTTGGCGAGTCGAGCAGGTGGTTCTGGCGTGCTCGGCAGGTGCTTCCGGAGTCATTGGCATGTGGTTCCGGCATGTCTGAGAGGCAGGTCATTTTGCATGCCCGGCAGGTGATTCCGGAGTGTTCGCCAAGTGGTTCTGGCGTAGCCGGCAGGTGATTTTGCATGTCCGGCAATGGTTCCGGCGAGTCGAGCCGGTGGTTCTCGCATGTCCGGCAGGTGATTCCTGCATGTCCAGCAGGTGGTTCCGGCATGCCCGGCAGGTGATTCCGGAGTGTCCGGCATGTGGTTCTGGCACCTCTGAGAGGTGGTTCCAGCATGCCCGGCAGGTGATACTGGAGTCTCCGGCATTTGGTTCTGGCACCTGTGAGAGGTGGTTCCGGAATGCCTGGCATGTGATTCCGGAGTGTCTGACGTGTGGTTCTGGCGTAGCTGGCAGGTGATTCTGGCGTATCCAGCAGGTGGTTCTGGGGAGTGGATCAGCTGGTTCCGGCATACTCGGCACGTGGTACCGGCGTGTCCAGAACATGGTTCTGGCACATCTGAGAGATGGTTCCGGCATGCCCGGCAGGTGATTCCGGAGAGTCCGGCATGTGGTTCTGTCACCTCTGAGAGGTGGTTCCGGCATGCTCGGCAGGTGGTTCCGGAGTGTCTGCCGAGTGGTTCTGGCGTAGCCGGCAGGTGATTCTGGCGTGTCCAGCAGGTGGTTCTGGGGAGAGGATCAGGTGGTTCCAGCATACTCGGCAGGTGGTTCTGGCGTGACCGGCACGAGTTTCTGGCACGTCTGAGAGTTGGTTCCGGCATGCCCGACAGTGGATTCCGGAGTGTCCGCCACATGGTTCTGTCGTACCCGGCAGGTGATTTTGGCGTGTCTGGCAGGTGCTTCTTGCAAGTCGAGCATTTGGCTCAGGCATGCTCAGCAGGTGCTTCCGGCATGTCTGGCACGTGGTTCTGGTGTGTCTGAGAGCTGGTTCTGGCATGTCCGGCAGATGATTCCGGAGTGTCCACCAAGTGGTTGTGGCATACCCGGCAGGTGATTTTAGCGTGTCAGGTAGGTGGTTCCAGCGAGTCGAGTAGGTGGTTCCGGCGTGCTCGGAAGGTGGTTCAGGCGGGTCTGGCAGGTGGTTTCGTCTGTTCGGGGTGTGGTTCCGGCATCTCAGGCACATGGTTCTGGCACGTCTGACAGATGGTTCCGGCATGCCCGGCAGGTGATTCGGGAGTGTCCGGCATGTGGTTCTGGCACCTCTGAGAGGTGGCTCTGGCATGCCCGGCAGGTGATACCGGAGTGTCCGGCATGCGGTTCTGGCACCTCTGAGAGGTGGTTCCGGCATGCCCGGCAGTTGGTTACGGAGTGTCTGCCAAGTGGTTCTGGAGTAGCCGGCAGGTGATTCTGGCGTATCCAGCAGGTGGTTCTGGGGAGTGGATCAGCTGGTTCCGGCATACTCGGCACGTGGTACCGGCGTGTCCAGAACATGGTTCTGGCAAGTCTGAGAGGTGGTTCCGGCACGCCCGACAGGTGATTCCGGAGCGTCCGCCAAGTGTTTCTGGCGTACCCGGCAGGAGATTTTGGCATGTCCGACAGGTGTATCTTGCGAGTCGAGCAGGTGGCTCAGACATGCTCAGCTGGTGCTTCCGGCGTCTCTGGCACGTGGTTCTGGTGTGTCTGAGAGCTGGTTCTGGCATGTCCGGCAGATGATTCCGGAGTGTCCACCAAGTGGTATTGGTATAATTGGCAGGTGATTTTGGCGTGTCAGGAAGTTGGTTTCGGCTAGTTGAGCAGGTGGATCAGGCGTGCTTGCCAGGGGCTTCAGGCGGGTCTGGCAGGTGGTTTCGGTCTGTTCGGGGAGTGGTTCCGCCATCTCAGGCTCATGGTTCTGGCACGTCTGAGAGGTGGTTCCGGCCGGCCCGACAGGTGTTTCCATGGTGTCCGCCAAGAGATTCTGGCACAGCTGGCAGGTGATATTGGCGTGACCGGCAGGTGGTTCCAGCCCGCCCGGCAGGTGATTCCGGAGTGTCTGCCGTGTGGTTCTGGCGTAGCTGGCAGGTGATTTTGGCGTGTCCAGCAGGTGGTTCCGGCGAGCTCGGCAGGTGGTACCAGCGTGTCCGGAACATGGTTCTGGCACGTCTGAGAGATGGTTCCGGCATGCCCGGCAGGTGATTCAGGAGTGTCCGGCATGTGGTTCTGGCACCTCTGAGAGGTGGTTCCGGCATGCCAGGCAGGTGATTCTGGAGTGTTCGGCATGTGGTTCTGGGGAGTGGATCAGGTGGTTCCGGCATACTCGGCAGGTGGTACCGGCGTGTCCGGAACTTGGTTCTGGCAAGTCTGAGAGGTGGTTCCGGCATTCCCGACAGGTGATTCCGGAGTGTTCGCCAAGTGGTTCTGGCGTAGCCGGCAGGTCCATTTGCATGTCCGGCGGTGGTTCCGGCGAGTCGAGCCGGTGGTTCCGGCGTGTCCAGCAAGTGTTTCCGGTCTGTCCGGCAGGTGGTTCTGGCGTGACTGGCACGAGGTTCTGGCACGTCTGAGAGTTGGTTCCGGCATGCCCGACAGGTGATTCCGGAGTGTCCGCCACGTGGTTCTGGCGTAGCCGGCTGGTGATTTTGGCGTGTCTGGCAGGTGTTTCTTGCAAGTCGAGCATTTGGCTCAGGCATGCTCAGCAGGTGCTTCCGGCGTGTCTGGCACGTGGTTCTGGTGTGTCTGAGAGCTGGTTCTGGCATGTCCGGCAGATTTTTCCGGAGTGTCCACCAAGTGGTTGTGGCATACCCGGCAGGTGATTTTAGCGTGTCAGGTAGGTGGTTCCAGCGAGTCGAGTAGGTGGTTCCAGCGTGCTCGGCAGGTCGTTCAGGCGGCTCTGGCAGGTTGTTTCGGTCTCTTCGGGGTGTGGTTCCGGCATCTCAGGCACATGGTTCTGGCACGTCTGAGAGGTGGTTCCGGCCGGCCCGACAGGTGTTTCCATGGTGTCCGCCAAGTGGTTCTGGCATAGCTGGCAGGTGATGTTGGTGTGACCGGCAGGTGGTTCCAGACAGCCCGGCAGGTGATTCCGAAGAGTTCACCAAATGGTTGTGGCGTAGCCGGCAGGTGATTTTGTCGTGTTCAGCAGGTGGTTTTGGCGAGTCGAGCAGGTGGTTCTGGCGTGCTCGGCAGGTGCTTCCGGAGTCATTGGCATGTGGTTCCGGCATGTCTGAGAGGCAGGTCATTTTGCATGCCCGGCAGGTGATTCCGGAGTGTTCGCCAAGTGGTTCTGGCGTAGCCGGCAGGTGATTTTGCATGTCCGGCAATGGTTCCGGCGAGTCGAGCCGGTGGTTCTCGCATGTCCGGCAGGTGATTCCTGCATGTCCAGCAGGTGGTTCCGGCATGCCCGGCAGGTGATTCCGGAGTGTCCGGCATGTGGTTCTGGCACCTCTGAGAGGTGGTTCCAGCATGCCCGGCAGGTGATACTGGAGTCTCCGGCATATGGTTCTGGCACCTGTGAGAGGTGGTTCCGGAATGCCTGGCATGTGATTCCGGAGTGTCTGCCGTGTGGTTCTGGCGTAGCTGGCAGGTGATTTTGGCGTGTCCAGCAGGTGGTTCCAGCGAGCTCGGCAAGTGGTACCAGCGTGTCCGGATCGTGGTTCTGGAACGTCTGAGAGATGGTTCCGGCATGCCCGGGAGGTGATTCGGGAGTGTCCGGCATGTGGTTCTGGCACCTCTGAGAGGTGGTTCCGGAATGCCCGGCAGGTGATTCTGGAGTGTTCGGCATGTGGTTCTGGCACCTCTGAGAGGTGGTTTGGGCATGCCCGACAGGTGATTCCGGAGTGTCCGCAACGTGGTTCTGGCGTACCCGGCAGGTGATTTTGGCGTGTCTGGCAGGTGTTTCTTGCAAGTCGAGCATGTGGCTCAGGCATGCTCAGCAGGTGCTTCCGGCGTGTCTGGCACGTGGTTCTGGTGAGTCTGAGAGCTGGTTCTGGCATGTCCGGCAGATGATTCCGGTGTGTCCACCAAGTGGTTTTGGCATACCCGGCAGGTGATTTTAGCGTGTCAGGTAGGTGGTTCCAGCGAGTCGAGTAGGTGGTTCCGGAGTGCTCGGCAGGTGGTTCAGGCGGGTCTGGCAGGTGGTTTCGTCTGTTCGGGGTGTGGTTCCGGCATCTCAGGCACATGGTTCTGGCACGTCTGATAGGTGGTTCCGGCCGGCCCGACAGGTGTTTTCATGGTGTCCGCCAAGTGGTTCTGGCATAGCTGGCAGGTGATGTTGTCGTGACGGGCAGGTGGTTCCAGCCAGCCCGGCAGGTGATTCCGAAGTGTTCACCAAATGGTTGTGGCGTAGCCGGAAGGTGATTTTGGCATGTAAAGCAGGTGGTTTTGGCGAGTCGAGTAGGTGGTTTCGGCGGGCTCGGCAGGTGCTTCCGGTGTCATTGGCATGTGGTTCCGGCATGTCTGAGAGGTGGTTCCGCCATGCCCGGCAGTTGATTCCGGAGTGTTCCCCAAGTGGTTCTGGCATAGCCGGCAGGTGATTTTCCATGTCCGGCAATGGTTCCGGTGAGTCGAGCCGGTGGTTCCGGAATGTCCGGCAGGTGGTTCCGGCATGCCCGGCAGGTGTTTCCGGAGTGTCCGGCATGCGGTTCTGGCACCTCTGAGATGTGGTTCCAGCATGCCCGGCGGGTGATACCGGAGTGTTCGCCAAGTGGTTCTGGCATAGCCAGCAGGTGATTTTGCATGTCCGGCAATGGTTCCGGCGAGTCGAGCCGGTGGTTCCGGAATGTCCGGCAGGTGGTTCCGGCATGTCCGGCAGGTGGTTCCGGCATGTCCAGCACGTGGATCCAGCATGCCCTGCAGGTGATTCCGGAGTGTCCGGCATGGGGTTCTGGCACCTCTGAGAGGTTGTTCCGGCATGCCCGGCAGGTGTACCGGAGTCTCCCGCATTTGGTTCTGGCACCTCTGAGAGGTGGTTCCGGAATGCCCGGCAGGTGGTTCCGGAGTGTCTGCCGAGTGGTTCTGGAGCCAGCCCGGCAGGTGATTCCGAAGAGTTCACCAAATATTTGTGGCGTAGCCGGCAGGTGATTTTGGCATGTCCAGCAGGTGGTTCCGGCGAGCTCGGCAGGTGGTACCAGCGTTTCCGGAACATGGTTCTGGCAAGTCTGAGAGGTGGTTCCGGCACGCCGGACAGGTGATTCCGGAGCGTCCGCCAAGTGTTTCTGGCGTACCCGGCAGGTGATTTTGGTATGTCCGACAGGTGTTTCTTGCGAGTCGAGCAGGTGGCTCAGGCATGCTCAGCTGGTGCTTCCGGCGTCTCTGGCACGTGCTTCTGGTTTGTCTGAGAGCTGGTTCTGGCATGTCCGGCAGATTATTCCGGAGTGTCCACCAAGTGGTTCTTGTATACCTGGCAGGTGATTTTGGCGTGTCAGGAAGGTGGTTCCGGATAGTTGAGCAGGTGGATCAGGCGTGCTCGCCAGGGGGTTCAGGCGGGTCTGGCACGTGGTTTCGGTCTGTTCGGGGAGTGGTTCCGGCATCTCAGGCACATGGTTCTCGCACGTCTGAGAGGTGGTTGTGGCCGGCCCCACAGGTGTTTCCGGAGTGTCCGCCAAGTGGTTCTGGCGTAGGTGAAAGGTGATGTTGACGTGACCGGCAGGTGGTTCCAGCCAGCCCGTCAGGTGATTCCGGAGTGTCTGCCGATTGGTTCTGCTGTAGCCGGCAGGTGATTTTGGCGTGTCCAGCAGGTGGTTCCGGCGAGCTCGGCAGGTGGTACCGGCGTGTCCGGAACATGGTTCTGGCACGTCTGAGAGATGGTTCGGGCATGCCGGCAGGTGATTCTGGAGTGTCCGGCATGTGGTTCTGGCACCTCTGAGAGGTGGTTCCGACATGCCCAGCAGGTGGTTCCGGAGTGTCTGCCGATTGGTTCTGGCGTAATCGGCAGGTGATTCTGGGGTGTCCAGCAGGTGGTTCTGGGTAGTGGATCAGGTGGTTCCGGCATACTCGTCAGGTAGTACTGGCGTGTCCGGAACATGGTTCTGGCAAGTCTGAGAGGTGGTTCCCGCACGCCCGACAGGTGATTCCGGAGCGTCCGCCAAGTGGTTCTGGCATAGCTGGCAGGTGATGTTTGCGTGACCGGCAGTTGGTTCCAGCCAGTCAGGCAGGTGATTCCGAAGTGTTCACCAAATGGTTGTTGCGTATCCGGAAGGTGATTTTGGCCTGTCCAGCACGTGGTTTTGGCGAGTCGAGCAGGTGGTACTGGCGTGCTCGGCAGGTGCTTCCGGTGTCATTGTCATGTGGTTCCGGCATGTCTGAGAGGCGGTTCCGGCACGCCCGACAGGTGATTCCGGAGCGTCCGCCAAGTGTTTCTGGCGTACCCGGCAGGTCATTTTGGCATGTCCGACAGGTGTTTCTTGCGAGTCGAGCAGGAGGCTCAGGCATGCTCAGCTGGTGCTTCCGGCGTCTCTGGCACCTGGTTCTGGTGTGTCTGAGACCTGGTTCAGGCATGTCCGGTGGATGATTCCAGAGTGTCCACCAAGTGGTTCTGGTATACCTGGCAGGTGATTTTGGCGTGTCAGGATGGTGGTTCCGGCTAGCTGAGCAGGTGGATCAGGCATGCTCGCCAGGGGGTTCAGGCGGGTCTGGCAGGTGGTTTCGGACTGTTCGGGGAGTGGTTCCGGCATCTCATGTACATGGTTCTGGCACGTCTGAGAGGTGGTTCCGGCCGGCCCGACAGGTGTTTCCGGAGCGTCCGCCAACTGGTTCTGGCGTAGCTGAAAGGTGATGTTGGCGTGACCGGCAGGTGGTTCCAGCCAGCCCGGCAGGTGATTCCGGAGTGTCTGCCGAGTGGTTCTGGCGTAGCCGGCAGTTGATTTTGGCGTGTCCACTAGGTGGTTCTGGGGAGTGGATCAGCAGGTTCCGGCATACTTGGCAGGTGGTACCGGCGTGTCCAGAACATGGTTCTGGAAAGTCTGAGAGGTGGTTCCGGCATGCCCGACAGGTGATTCCGGAGCGTCCGCCAAGTGTTTCTGGCGTACCCGGCAGGTGATTTTGGCATGTCCGACAGGTGTATCTTGCGAGTCGAGCAGGTGGCTCAGGCATGCTCAGCTGGTGCTTCCGGCGTCTCTGGCACGTGGTTCTGGTGTGTCAGAGAGCTGGTTCTGGCATGTCCGGCAGATGATTCCGGAGTGTCCACCAAGTGGTTCTGGTATACCTGGCAGGTGATTTTGGCGTGTCAGGAAGTTGGTTCCGGCTAGTTGAGCAGGTGGATCAGGCGTGCTTGCCAGGGGCTTCAGGCGGGTCTGGCAGGTGGTTTCGGTCTGTTCGGGGAGTGGTTCCGCCATCTCAGGCTCATGGTTCTGGCACGTCTGAGAGGTGGTTCCGGCCGGCCCGACAGGTGTTTCCATGGTGTCCGCCAAGTGGTTCTGGCACAGCTGGCAGGTGATATTGGCGTGACCGGCAGGTGGTTCCAGCCAGCCCGGCAGGTGATTCCGGAGTGTCTGCCGTGTGGTTCTGGCGTAGCTGGCAGGTGATTTTGGCGTGTCCAGCAGGTGGTTCCGGCGAGCTCGGCAGGTGGTACCAGCGTGTCCGGAACATGGTTCTGGCACGTCTGAGAGATGGTTCCGGCATGCCCGGCAGGTGATTCGGGAGTGTCCGGCATGTGGTTCTGGCACCTCTGAGAGGTGGTTCCGGCATGCCCATCAGGTGATTCTGGAGTGTTCGGCAAGTGGTTCTGGAACCTCTGAGAGGTGGTTCTGGCATGCCCGGCAGGTCGTTCCAGAGTGTCTGCCGAGTGGTTCTGGCGTAGTCGGCAGGTGATTCTGGCGTGTCCAGCAGGTGGTTCTGGGGAGTGGATCAGTTGGTTCCGGCATACTCGGCAGGTGGTACCGGCGTGTAAGGAACATGGTTCTGGCAAGTCTGAGAGGCGGTTCCGGCATGCCCTACAGGTGATTCCATGGTGTCCGACAAGTGGTTCTGGCATAGCTGGCAGGTGATATTGGCGTGACCGGCAGGTGGTTCCAGCAAGCCCGGCAGGTGATTCCGAAGAGTTCACCAAATGGTTGTGGCGTAGCCGGCAGGTGATTTTGGCGTGTCCAGCAGGTGGTTTTGGCGAGTCGAGCAGGTGGTTCTGGCGTGCTTGGCAGGTGCTTCCGGTGTCATTGGCATGTGGTTACGGCATGTCTGAGAGCTGGTTCCGCCATGCCCGGCAGGTGATTCCGGAGTGTTCGCCAAGTGGTTCTGGCGTAGCCGGCAGGTGATTTTGCATGTCCGGCAATGGTTACGGCTAGTCGAGCCGGTGGTTCCGGCATGTCCAGCAGGTGGTTACGGCATGCTCGGCAGGTGATTCCGGAGTGTCCAGCATTTGGTTCTGGCACCTGTGAGAGGTGGTTCCGGGATGCCCGGCATGTGATTCCGGAGTGTCTGCCGAGTGGTTCTGGCGTAGCCGGCAGGTGATTTTGGCGTGTCCAGAAGGTGGTTCCGGCGAGCTCGGCAGGTGGTTCCGGCATGTCCGGGACATGGTTCTGGCACGTCTGAGAGATGGTTCCGGCATGCCCGGCAGGTGATTCCGGAGTGTCCGTCATGTGGTTCTGGCACCTCTGAGAGGTGGTTCCGGCATGCCCGGCAGTTGGTTATGGAGTGTCTGCCGAGTGGTTCTGGCGTAGCCGGCAGGTGATTCTGGCGTATCCAGCAGGTGGTTTTGGGGAGTGGATCAGGTGGTTCCGGCATACTCGGCAGGTGGTACCGGCGTGTCCGGAACTTGGTTCTGGCAAGTCTGAGAGGTGGTTCCGGCATGCCCGACAGGTGACTCCGGAGTGTTCGCCAAGTGGTTCTGGCGTAGCCGGCAGGTCATTTTGCATGTCCGGCGGTGGTTCCGGCGAGTCGAGCCGGTGGTTCCGGCGTGTCCAGCAAGCGTTTCCGGTCTGTCCGGCAGGTGGTTCTGGCGTGACCAGCACGAGGTTCTGGCACGTCTGAGAGTTGGTTCCGGCATGCCCGACAGGTGATTCCGGAGTGTCCGCCACGTGGTTCTGTCGTACCCGGCAGGTGATTTTGGCGTGTCTGGCAGGTGTTTCTTGCAAGTCGAGCATTTGGCTCAGGCATGCTCAGCAGGTGCTTCCGGCGTGTCTGTCACGTGGTTCTGGTGTGTCTGAGAGCTGGTTCTGGCATGTCCGGCAGATTTTTCCGGAGTGTCCAACAAGTGGTTGTGGCATACCCGGCAGGTGATTTTAGCGTGTCAGGTAGGTGGTTCCAGCGAGTCGAGTAGGTGGTTCCGGAGTGCTCGGCAGGTGGTTGAGGCAGGTGTGGCAGGTGGTTTCTTCTGTTCGGGGTGTGGTTCCGGCATCTCAGGCACATGGTTCTGGCACGTCTGAGAGGTGGTTCCGGCCGGCCCGACAGGTGTTTCCATGGTGTCCGCCAAGTGGTTCTGGCATAGCTGGCAGGTGATGTTGGCGTGACCGGCAGGTGGTTCCAGACAGCCCGGCAGGTGATTCCGAAGAGTTCACCAAATGGTTGTGGCGTAGCCGGCAGGTGATTTTGGCGTGTTCAGCAGGTGGTTTTGGCGAGTCGAGCAGGTGGTTCTGGCGTGCTCGGCAGGTGCTTCCGGAGTCATTGGCATGTGGTTCCGGCATGTCTGAGAGGCAGGTCATTTTGCATGCCCGGCAGGTGATTCCGGAGTGTTCGCCAAGTGGTTCTGGCGTAGCCGGCAGGTGATTTTGCATGTCCGGCAATGGTTCCGGCGAGTCGAGCCGGTGGTTCCGGCATTTCCGGCAGGTGATTCCTGCATGTCCAGCAGGTGGTTCCGGCATGCCCGGCAGGTGATTCCGGAGTGTCCGGCATGTGGTTCTGGCACCTCTGAGAGGTGGTTCCAGCATGCCCGGCAGGTGATACTGGAGTCTCCGGCATTTGGTTCTGGCACCTGTGAGAGGTGGTTCCGGAATGCCTGGCATGTGATTCCGGAGTGTCTGCCGTGTGGTTCTGGCGTAGCTGGCAGGTGATTCTGGCGTATCCAGCAGGTGGTTCTGGGGAGTGGATCAGCTGGTTCCGGCATACTCGGCACGTGGTACCGGCGTGTCCAGAACATGGTTCTGGCACATCTGAGAGATGGTTCCGGCATGCCCGGCAGGTGATTCCGGAGAGTCCGGCATGTGGTTCTGTCACCTCTGAGAGGTGGTTCCGGCATGCTCGGCAGGTGGTTCCGGAGTGTCTGCCGAGTGGTTCTGGCGTAGCCGGCAGGTGATTCTGGCGTGTCCAGCAGGTGGTTCTGGGGAGAGGATCAGGTGGTTCCAGCATACTCGGCAGGTGGTTCTGGCGTGACCGGCACGAGTTTCTGGCACGTCTGAGAGTTGGTTCCGGCATGCCCGACAGTGGATTCCGGAGTGTCCGCCACATGGTTCTGTCGTACCCGGCAGGTGATTTTGGCGTGTCTGGCAGGTGCTTCTTGCAAGTCGAGCATTTGGCTCAGGCATGCTCAGCAGGTGCTTCCGGCATGTCTGGCACGTGGTTCTGGTGTGTCTGAGAGCTGGTTCTGGCATGTCCGGCAGATGATTCCGGAGTGTCCACCAAGTGGTTGTGGCATACCCGGCAGGTGATTTTAGCGTGTCAGGTAGGTGGTTCCAGCGAGTCGAGTAGGTGGTTCCGGCGTGCTCGGAAGGTGGTTCAGGCGGGTCTGGCAGGTGGTTTCGTCTGTTCGGGGTGTGGTTCCGGCATCTCAGGCACATGGTTCTGGCACGTCTGACAGATGGTTCCGGCATGCCCGGCAGGTGATTCGGGAGTGTCCGGCATGTGGTTCTGGCACCTCTGAGAGGTGGCTCTGGCATGCCCGGCAGGTGATACCGGAGTGTCCGGCATGCGGTTCTGGCACCTCTGAGAGGTGGTTCCGGCATGCCCGGCAGTTGGTTACGGAGTGTCTGCCAAGTGGTTCTGGAGTAGCCGGCAGGTGATTCTGGCGTATCCAGCAGGTGGTTCTGGGGAGTGGATCAGCTGGTTCCGGCATACTCGGCACGTGGTACCGGCGTGTCCAGAACATGGTTCTGGCAAGTCTGAGAGGTGGTTCCGGCACGCCCGACAGGTGATTCCGGAGCGTCCGCCAAGTGTTTCTGGCGTACCCGGCAGGAGATTTTGGCATGTCCGACAGGTGTATCTTGCGAGTCGAGCAGGTGGCTCAGACATGCTCAGCTGGTGCTTCCGGCGTCTCTGGCACGTGGTTCTGGTGTGTCTGAGAGCTGGTTCTGGCATGTCCGGCAGATGATTCCGGAGTGTCCACCAAGTGGTATTGGTATAATTGGCAGGTGATTTTGGCGTGTCAGGAAGTTGGTTTCGGCTAGTTGAGCAGGTGGATCAGGCGTGCTTGCCAGGGGCTTCAGGCGGGTCTGGCAGGTGGTTTCGGTCTGTTCGGGGAGTGGTTCCGCCATCTCAGGCTCATGGTTCTGGCACGTCTGAGAGGTGGTTCCGGCCGGCCCGACAGGTGTTTCCATGGTGTCCGCCAAGAGATTCTGGCACAGCTGGCAGGTGATATTGGCGTGACCGGCAGGTGGTTCCAGCCCGCCCGGCAGGTGATTCCGGAGTGTCTGCCGTGTGGTTCTGGCATAGCTGGCAGGTGATTTTGGCGTGTCCAGCAGGTGGTTCCGGCGAGCTCGGCAGGTGGTACCAGCGTGTCCGGAACATGGTTCTGGCACGTCTGAGAGATGGTTCCGGCATGCCCGGCAGGTGATTCAGGAGTGTCCGGCAGGTGGTTCTGGCACCTCTGAGAGGTTGTTCCGGCATGCCAGGCAGGTGATTCTGGAGTGTTCGGCATGTGGTTCTGGGGAGTGGATCAGGTGGTTCCGGCATACTCGGCAGGTGGTACCGGCGTGTCCGGAACTTGGTTCTGGCAAGTCTGAGAGGTGGTTCCGGCATTCCCGACAGGTGATTCCGGAGTGTTCGCCAAGTGGTTCTGGCGTAGCCGGCAGGTCCATTTGCATTTCCGGCGGTGGTTCCGGCGAGTCGAGCCGGTGGTTCCGGCGTGTCGAGCAAGTGTTTCCGGTCTGTCCGGCAGGTGGTTCTGGCGTGACCGGCACGAGGTTCTGGCACGTCTGAGAGTTGGTTCCGGCATGCCCGACAGGTGATTCCGGAGTGTCCGCCACGTGGTTCTGGCGTAGCCGGCAGGTGATTTTGGCGTGTCTGGCAGGTGTTTCTTGCAAGTCGAGCATTTGGCTCAGGCATGCTCAGCAGGTGCTTCCGGCGTGTCTGGCACGTGGTTCTGGTGTGTCTGAGAGCTGGTTCTGGCATGTCCGGCAGATTTTTCCGGAGTGTCCACCAAGTGGTTGTGGCATACCCGGCAGGTGATTTTAGCGTGTCAGGTAGGTGGTTCCAGCGAGTCGAGTAGGTGGTTCCAGTGTGCTCGGCAGGTCGTTCAGGCGGCTCTGGCAGGTTGTTTCGGTCTCTTCGGGGTGTGGTTCCGGCATCTCAGGCACATGGTTCTGGCACGTCTGAGAGGTGGTTCCGGCCGGCCCGACAGGTGTTTCCATGGTGTCCGCCAAGTGGTTCTGGCATAGCTGGCAGGTGATGTTGGCGTGACCGGCAGGTGGTTCCAGACAGCCCGGCAGGTGATTCCGAAGAGTTCACCAAATGGTTGTGGCGTAGCCGGCAGGTGATTTTGGCGTGTTCAGCAGGTGGTTTTGGCGAGTCGAGCAGGTGGTTCTGGCGTGCACGGCAGGTGCTTCCGGAGTCATTGGCATGTGGTTCCGGCATGTCTGAGAGGCAGGTCATTTTGCATGCCCGGCAGGTGATTCCGGAGTGTTCGCCAAGTGGTTCTGGCGTAGCCGGCAGGTGATTTTGCATGTCCGGCAATGGTTCCGGCGAGTCGAGCCGGTGGTTCTCGCATGTCCGGCAGGTGATTCCTGCATGTCCAGCAGGTGGTTCCGGCATGCCCGGCAGGTGATTCCGGAGTGTCCGGCATGTGGTTCTGGCACCTCTGAGAGGTGGTTCCAGCATGCCCGGCAGGTGATACCGGAGTCTCCGGCATTTGGTTCTGGCACCTGTGAGAGGTGGTTCCGGAATGCCTGGCATGTGATTCCGGAGTGTCTGCCGTGTGTTTCTGGCGTAGCTGGCAGGTGATTTTGGCGTGTCCAGCAGGTGGTTCCAGCGAGCTCGGCAAGTGGTACCCGCGTGTCCGGATCATGGTTCTGGAACGTCTGAGAGATGGTTCCGGCATGCCCGGGAGGTGATTCGGGAGTGTCCGGCATGTGGTTCTGGCACCTCTGAGAGGTGGTTCCGGAATGCCCGGCAGGTGATTCTGGAGTGTTCGGCATGTGGTTCTGGCACCTCTGAGAGGTGGTTTGGGCATGCCCGACAGGTGATTCCGGAGTGTCCGCAACGTGGTTCTGGCGTACCCGGCAGGTGATTTTGGCGTGTCTGGCAGGTGTTTCTTGCAAGTCGAGCATGTGGCTCAGGCATGCTCAGCAGGTGCTTCCGGCGTGTCTGGCACGTGGTTCTGGTGAGTCTGAGAGCTGGTTCTGGCATGTCCGGCAGATGATTCCGGTGTGTCCACCAAGTGGTTTTGGCATACCCGGCAGGTGATTTTAGCGTGTCAGGTAGGTGGTTCCAGCGAGTCGAGTAGGTGGTTCCGGAGTGCTCGGCAGGTGGTTCAGGCGGGTCTGGCAGGTGGTTTCGTCTGTTCGGGGTGTGGTTCCGGCATCTCAGGCACATGGTTCTGGCACGTCTGATAGGTGGTTCCGGCCGGCCCGACAGGTGTTTCCATGGTGTCCGCCAAGTGGTTCTGGCATAGCTGGCAGGTGATGTTGGCGTGACCGGCAGGTGGTTCCAGCCAGCCCGGCAGGTGATTCCGAAGTGTTCACCAAATGGTTGTGGCGTAGCCGGAAGGTGATTTTGGCATGTAAAGCAGGTGGTTTTGGCGAGTCGAGTAGGTGGTTTCGGCGGGCTCGGCAGGTGCTTCCGGTGTCATTGGCATGTGGTTCCGGCATGTCTGAGAGGTGGTTCCGCCATGCCCGGCAGTTGATTCCGGAGTGTTCCCCAAGTGGTTCTGGCATAGCCGGCAGGTGATTTTGCATGTCCGGCAATGGTTCCGGCGAGTCGAGCCGGTGGTTCCGGAATGTCCGGCAGGTGGTTCCGGCATGCCCGGCAGGTGTTTCCGGAGTGTCCGGCATGCGGTTCTGGCACCTCTGAGAGGTGGTTCCAGCATGCCCGGCGGGTGATACCGGAGTGTTCGCCAAGTGGTTCTGGCATAGCCAGCAGGTGATTTTGCATGTCCGGCAATGGTTCCGGCGAGTCGAGCCGGTGGTTCCGGAATGTCCGGCAGGTGGTTCCGGCATGTCCGGCAGGTGGTTCCGGCATGTCCAGCACGTGGATCCAGCATGCCCTGCAGGTGATTCCGGAGTGTCCGGCATGGGGTTCTGGCACCTCTGAGAGGTGGTTCCGGCATGCCCGGCAGGTGTACCGGAGTCTCCCGCATTTGGTTCTGGCACCTCTGAGAGGTGGTTCCGGAATGCCTGGCATGTGATTCCGGAGTGTCTGCCGAGTGGTTCTGGCATAGCCGGCAGTTGATTTTGGCGTGTCCACTAGGTGGTTGTGGGGAGTGGATCAGCTGGTTCCGGCATACTCGGCAGGTGGTACCGGAGTGTCCATAGCATGGTTCTGGAAAGTCTGAGAGGTAGTTCCGGCACGCCCGACAGGTGATTCCGGAGCCTCCGCCCAGTTTTTCTGGCGTACCCGGCAGGTGATTTTGGCATGTCCGACAGGTGTTTCTTGCGAGTCGAGCAGGTGGCTCAGGCATGCTCAGCTGGTGCTTTCGGCGTCTCTGGCACGTGGTTCTGGTGTGTCTGAGAGCTGGTTCTGGCATGTCCGGCAGATGATTCCGGAGTGTCCACCAAGTGGTTCTGGTATACCTGGCAGGTGATTTTGGCGTGTCAGGAAGTTGGTTCCGGCTAGTTGAGCAGGTGGATCAGGCGTGCTTGCTAGGGGCTTCAGGCGGGTCTGGCAGGTGGTTTCGGTCTGTTCGGGGAGTGGTTCCGCCATCTCAGGCTCATGGTTCTGGCACGTCTGAGAGGTGGTTCTGGCCGGCCCGACAGGTGTTTCCATGGTGTCCGCCAAGTGGTTCTGGCACAGCTGGCAGGTGATATTGGCGTGACCGGCAGGTGGTTCCAGCCAGCCCGGCAGGTGATTCCGGAGTGTCTGCCGTGTGGTTCTGGCGTAGCTGGCAGGTGATTTTGGCGTGTCCAGCAGGTGGTTCCGGCGAGCTCGGCAGGTGGTACCAGCGTGTCCGGAACATGGTTCTGGCACGTCTGAGAGATGGTTCCGGCATGCCCGGCAGGTGATTCGGGAGTGTCCGGCATGTGGTTCTGGCACCTCTGAGAGGTGGTTCCGGCATGCCAGGCAGGTGATTCTGGAGTGTTCGGCAAGTAGTTCTGGAACCTCTGAGAGGTGGTTCCGGCATGCCCGGCAGGTGTTTCCGGAGTGTCTGCCGAGTGTTTCTGGCGTAGTCGGCAGGTGATTCTGGCGTGTCCAGCAGGTGGTTCTGGGGAGTGGATCAGTTGGTTCCGGCATACTCGGCAGGTGGTACTGGCGTGTAAGGAACATGGTTCTGGCAAGTCTGAGAGGCGGTTCCGGCATGCCCGACAGGTGATTCCATGGTGTCCGCCAAGTGGTTATGGCATAGCTGGCAGGTGATATTGGCGTGACCGGCAGGTGGTTCCAGCAAGCCCGGCAGGTGATTCCGAAGAGTTCACCAAATGGTTGTGGCGTAGCCGGCAGGTGATTTTGGCGTGTCCAGCAGGTGGTTTTGGCGAGTCGAGCAGGTGGTTCTGGCGTGCTTGGCAGGTGCTTCCGGTGTCATTGGCATGTGTTTTTGGCATGTCTGAGAGCTGGTTCCGCCATGCCCGGCAGGTGATTCCGGAGTGTTCGCCAAGTGGTTCTGGTGTAGCCGGCAGGTGATTTTGCATGTCCGGCATTGGTTACGGCTAGTCGAGCCGGTGGTTCCGGCGAGTCGAGCCGGTGGTTCCGGCATGTCCGGCAGGTGATACCGGAGTGTTCGCCAAGTGGTTCTGGCGTAGCCGGCAGGTGATTTTGCATGTCCGGCAATGGTTCCGGCGAGTCGAGCCGGTGGTTCCGGAATGTCCCGAAGGTGGTTCCGGCATGTCCGGCAGGTGGTTCCGGCATGTCCAGCACGTGGTTCCAGCATGCCAGGCAGGTGATTCCGGAGTGTCCGGCATGTGGTTCTGGCACCTCTGAGAGGTGGTTCTGGAATGCCTGGCCTGTGATTCCGGAGTTTCTGACGAGTGGTTCTGGCGTAGCCGGCAGTTGATTTTGGCGTGTCCACTAGGTGGTTCTGGGGAGTGGATCAGCTGGTTCCGGCATACTCGGCAGGTGGTACCGGCGTGTCCGGAACATGATTCTGGCAAGTCTGAGAGGAGGTTCCGGCACGCCCGACAGGTGATTCCGGAGCGTCCGCCAAGTATTTCTGGCGTACCCGGCAGGTGATTTTGGCATCCGACAGGTGTATCTTGCGAGTCGAGCAGGTGGCTCAGGCATGCTCAGCTGTTGCTTCCGACGTCTCTGGCACGTGGTTCTGGTGTGTCTGAGAGCTGGTTCTGGCATGTCCGGCAGATGATTCCGGAGTGTCCACAAGTGGTTCTTGTATACCTGGCAGGTGATTTTGGCGTGTCAGGGAGTTGGTTCCGGCTAGTTGAGCAGGTGGATCAGGCGTGCTCGCCAGGTGGTCAGGCGGGTCTTGCAGGTGGTTTCGGTCTGTTCGGGGAGTGGTTCCGGCATCTCAGGCACATGGTTCTGGCACGTCTGAGAGGTGGTTCCGGCCGGCCCGACAGGTGTTTCCATGGTGTCTGCCAAGTGGTTCTGGCATAGCTGGCAGGTGATGTTGGCGTGACCGGCAGGTGGTTCCAACAAGCCCGGCAGGTGGTTCCGAAGAGTTCACCAAATGGTTGTGGCGTAGCCGGCAGGTGATTTTGGCGTGTCCAGCAGGTGGTTTTGGCGAGTCGAGCAGGTGGTTCTGGCGTGCTCGGCAGGTGCTTCCGGTGTCATTGGCATGTGATTCCGGCATGTCTGAGATGTGGGTCAGGCATGCCCGGCAGGTGGTTCCGGAGTGTCTGCCGAGTGGTTCTGGAGTAGTCGGCAGGTGATTCTGGCGTGTCCAGCAGGTGGTTCTGGGGAGAGGATCAGGTGGTTCCAGCATACTCGGCAGGTGGTTCTGGCGTGACCGGCACGAAGTTCTGGCACGTCTGAGAGTTGGTTCCGGCATGCCCGACAGGTGATTCCGGAGTGTCCGCCACGTGGTTCTGGCGTACCCGGCAGGTGATTTTGGCGTGTCTCGCAGGTGTTTCTTGCAAGTCGAGCATTTGGCTAAGGCATGCTCAGCAGGTGCTTCCGGCGTGTCTGGCACGTGGTTCTGGTGTGTCTGAGAGCTGGTTCGGGCATGTCCGGCAGATGATTCCGGAGTGTCCACCAAGTGGTTGTGGCATACCCGGCAGGTGATTTTAGCGTGTCAGGTAGATGGTTCCATCGAGTCATGTAGGTGGTTCCAGCGTGCTCGGCAGGTGGTTCAGACAGGTCTGGCAGGTGGTTTCGGTCTGTTCGGGGTGTGGTTCCGGCATCTCAGGCACATGGTTCTGGCAAGTCTGAGAGGCGGTTCCGGCATGCCCGACAGGTGATTCCGGAGTGTTCGCCAAGTGGTTCTGGCGTAGCCGGCAGGTCATTTTGAATGTCCGGCGGTGGTTCCGGCGAGTCGAGGCGGTGGTTCCGGCGTAGCCGGCAGTTGATTTTGGCGTGTCCACTAGGTGGTTCTGGGGAGTGGATCAGCTGGTTCCGGCATACTCGGCAGGTGGTACCGGCGTGTCCAGAACATGGTTCTGGCAAGTCTGAGAGGTGGTTCCGACACGCCCGACAGGTGATTCCGGAGCGTCCGCCAAGTTTTTCTGGCGGACCCGGCAGGTGATTTTGGCATGTCCGACAGGTGTTTCTTGCGAGTCGAGCAGGTGCCTCAGGCATGCTCTGCTGGTGCTTCCGGCGTCTGTGGCACGTGCTTCTGGTGTGTCTGAGAGCTGGTTCTGGCATGTCTGGCAGATGATTCCGGAGTGTCCACCAAGTGGTTCTTGTATACCTGGCAGGTGATTTGGCATGTCAGGAAGTTGGTTCCGGCTAGTTGAGCAGGTGGATCAGGCGTGCTCGCCAGGGGGTTCAGGCGGGTCTGGCAGGTGGTTTCGGTCTGTTCGGGGAGTGGTTCCGGCATCTCAGGCACATGGTTCTGGCACGTCTGAGAGGTAGTTCCGGCAGGCCCGACAGGTGTTTCCGGAGTGTCCGCCAAGTGGTTCCGGCGTAGCTGAAAGGTGATGTTGGCGTGTCCGGCAGGTGGTTCCAGCCAGCCCGGCAGGTGATTCCGGAGTGTCTGCCGAGTGGTTCTGGCGTAGCCGGCAGGTGATTTTGGCGTGTCCAGCAGGTGGTTCCGGCGAGCTCGTCAGGTGGTACCAGCGTGTCCGGAACATGGTTCTGGCATGTCTGAGAGATGGTTCCGTCATGCCAGGCAGGTGATTCCGGAGTGTCCGGCATGTGGTTCGGGCAACTCTGAGAGGTGGTTCCGGCATGCCCGGCATGTGATTCTGGAGTGTCCGGCATTTGGTTCTGGCACCTCTGATAGGTGGTTCCGGCATGCCCGTCAGGTGGTTCCGGAGTGTCTGCCAAGTGGTTCTGGAGTAGCCGGCAGGTGATTCTGGCGTATCCAGCAGGTGGTTCTGGGGAGTGGATCAGGTGGTTCCGGCATACTCGGCAGGTGGTACCGGCGTGTCCGGAACATGGTTTTGGCAAGTCTGAGAGGTGGTTCGGGCAGGCCCAACAGGTGATTCCGGAGTGTTCGCCAAGTGGTTCGGGCATAGCCGGCAGGTCATTTTGCATGTCCGGCGGTGGTTCCGGCGAGTCGAGCCGGTGGTTGCGGCGTATCCAGCAGGTGTTTCCCGTCTGTCCGGCAGGTGGTTCTGGCGTGACCGGCACGAGGTTCTGGCACGTCTGAGAGTTGGTTCCGGCATGCCCGACAGGTGATTCCGGAGTGTCCGCCACGTGGTTCTGGCGTACCCGGCAGGTGATTTTGGCGTGTCAGGCAGGTGTTTATTGCAAGTCGAGCTTTTGGCTCAGGCATGCTCAGCAGATGCTACCGGCGTGTCTGGCACTTGGTTCTGGTGAGTCTGAGAGCTGGTTCTGGCATGTCCGGCAGGTGATTCCGGAGTGTCCAACAAGTGGTTGTGGCATACCCGGCAGGTGATTTTAGCGTGTCAGGTAGGTGGTTCCGGCGAGTCGAGTAGGCGGTTCCGGCGTGCTCGGCAGGTGGTTCAGGCGGGTCTGGCAGGTGGTTTCGGTCTGTTCGGGGTGTGGTTCCGGCATCTCAGGCACATGGTTCTGGCACGTCTGATAGGTGGTTCCGGCCAGCCTGACAGGTGTTTCCATGGTGTCCGCCAAGTGGTTCTGGCATAGCTGGCAGGTGATGTTGGCGTGACCGGCAGGTGGTTCCAGCCAGCCCGGCAGGTGATTCCGAAGCGTTCACCAAATGGTTGTGGCGTAGCCGGCAGGTGATTTTGGCGTGTCCAGCAGTTGGTTTTGGCGAGTAGAGCAGGTGGTTCTGGCTTGCTCGGCAGGTGCTTCCGGTGTCATTGGCATGTGGTTCCGGCATGTCTTAGAGGTGGTTCCGCCATGCCCGGCAGGTGATTCCTGAGTGTTCGCCAAGTGGTTCTGTTGTAGACGGCAGGTGATTTTGCATGTCCAGCAATGGTTCCGGCGAGTCGAGCCGGTGGTTCCGGCATGTCCGGCATGTGGTTCCGGCATGTCCGGCAGGTGGTTCCGGCATGCCCGGCAGGTGATTCCGGAGTGTCCGGCATATGGTTCCGGCACCTCTGAGAGGTGGTTCCGGCATGCCCGGCAGGTGATACCGGATTGTTCGCCAAGTGGTTCTGGCGTAGCCGGCAGGTGATTTTGCATGTCCGGCAATGGTTCCGGCGAGTCGAGCCGGTGGTTCCGGAATGTCCGGCAGGTGGTTCCGGCATGTCCGGCAGGTGGTTCTGGCATGTCCAGCATGTGGTTCCAGCATGCCCTGCAGGTGATTCCGGAGTGTCCGGCATGTGGTTCTGGCACCTCTGAGAGGTGGTTCCGGCATGCCCGGCAGGTGATACCGGAGTGTCCGACACTTGGTTCTGGCACCTCTGAGAGGTGGTTCCGGAATGCCTGGCCTGTGATTCCGGAGTGTCTGCCGAGTGGTTCTGGCGTAGCCGGCAGTTGATTTTGGCGTGACCACTAGGTGGTTCTGGGGAGTGGATCAGCTGGTTCCGGCATACTCGGCAGGTGGTACCGGCGTGTCCAGAACATGGTTCTGGAAAGTCTGAGAGGTGGTTCCGGCACGCCCGACAGGTGATTCCGGAGCGTCCGCCCAGTGTTTCTGGCGTACCCGGCAGGTGATTTTGGCATGTCCGACAGGTGTTTCTTGCGAGTCGAGCAGGTGGCTCAGGCATGCTCAGCTGGTGCTTTCGGCGTCTCTGGCACGTGGTTCTGGTGTGTCTGAGAGCTGGTTCTGGCATGTCCGGCAGATGATTCCGGAGTGTCCACCAAGTGGTTCTGGTATACCTGGCAGGTGATTTTGGCGTGTCAGGAAGTTGGTTCCGGCTAGTTGAGCAGGTGGATCAGGCGTGCTTGCTAGGGGCTTCAGGCGGGTCTGGCAGGTGGTTTCGGTCTGTTCGGGGAGTGGTTCCGCCATCTCAGGCTCATGGTTCTGGCACGTCTGAGAGGTGGTTCCGGCCGGCCCGACAGGTGTTTCCATGGTGTCCGCCAAGTGGTTCTGGCACAGCTGGCAGGTGATATTGGCGTGACCGGCAGGTGGTTCCAGCCAGCCCGGCAGGTGATTCCGGAGTGTCTGCCGTGTGGTTCTGGCGTAGCTGGCAGGTGATTTTGGCGTGTCCAGCAGGTGGTTCCGGCGAGCTCGGCAGGTGGTACCAGCGTGTCCGGAACATGGTTCTGGCACGTCTGAGAGATGGTTCCGGCATGCCCGGCAGGTGATTCGGGAGTGTCCGGCATGTGGTTCTGGCACCTCTGAGAGGTGGTTCCGGCATGCCAGGCAGGTGATTCTGGAGTGTTCGGCAAGTAGTTCTGGAACCTCTGAGAGGTGGTTCCGGCATGCCCGGCAGGTGTTTCCGGAGTGTCTGCCGAGTGGTTCTGGCCTAGTCGGCAGGTGATTCTGGCGTGTCCAGCAGGTGGTTCTGGGGAGTGGATCAGTTGGTTCCGGCATACTCGGCAGGTGGTACCGGCGTGTAAGGAACATGGTTCTGGCAAGTCTGAGAGGCGGTTCCGGCATGCCCGACAGGTGATTCCATGGTGTCCGCCAAGTGGTTCTGGCATAGCTGGCAGGTGATATTGGCGTGACCGGCAGGTGGTTCCAGCAAGCCCGGCAGGTGATTCCGAAGAGTTCACCAAATGGTTGTGGCGTAGCCGGCAGGTGATTTTGGCGTGTCCAGCAGGTGGTTTTGGCGAGTCGAGCAGGTGGTTCTGGCGTGCTTGGCAGGTGCTTCCGGTGTCATGGGCATGTGTTTTTGGCATGTCTGAGAGCTGGTTCCGCCATGCCCGGCAGGTGATTCCGGAGTGTTCGCCAAGTGGTTCTGGCGTAGCCGGCAGGTGATTTTGCATGTCCGGCAATGGTTACGGCTAGTCGAGCCGGTGGTTCCGGCGAGTCGAGCCGGTGGTTCCGGCATGTCCGGCAGGTGATACCGGAGTGTTCGCCAAGTGGCTCTGGCGTAGCCGGCAGGTGATTTTGCATGTCCGGCAATGGTTCCGGCGAGTCGAGCCGGTGGTTCCGGAATGTCCCGAAGGTGGTTCCGGCATGTCCGGCAGGTGGTTCCGGCATGTCCAGCACGTGGTTCCAGCATGCCAGGCAGGTGATTCCGGAGTGTCCGGCATGTGGTTCTGGCACCTCTGAGAGGTGGTTCCGGAATGCCTGGCCTGTGATTCCGGAGTTTCTGACGAGTGGTTCTGGCGTAGCCGGCAGTTGATTTTGGCGTGTCCACTAGGTGGTTCTGGGGAGTGGATCAGCTGGTTCCGGCATACTCGGCAGGTGGTACCGGCGTGTCCGGAACATGGTTCTGGCAAGTCTGAGAGGAGGTTCCGGCACGCCCGACAGGTGATTCCGGAGCGTCCGCCAAGTATTTCTGGCGTACCCGGCAGGTGATTTTGGCATCCGACAGGTGTATCTTGCGAGTCGAGCAGGTGGCTCAGGCATGCTCAGCTGTTGCTTCCGACGTCTCTGGCACGTGGTTCTGGTGTGTCTGAGAGCTGGTTCTGGCATGTCCGGCAGATGATTCCGGAGTGTCCACAAGTGGTTCTTGTATACCTGGCAGGTGATTTTGGCGTGTCAGGGATTTGGTTCCGGCTAGTTGAGCAGGTGGATCAGGCGTGCTCGCCAGGTGGTCAGGCGGGTCTTGCAGGTGGTTTCGGTCTGTTCGGGGAGTGGTTCCGGCATCTCAGGCACATGGTTCTGGCACGTCTGAGAGGTGGTTCCGGCCGGCCCGACAGGTGTTTCCATTGTGTCTGCCAAGTGGTTCTGGCATAGCTGGCAGGTGATGTTGGCGTGACCGGCAGGTGGTTCCAACAAGCCCGGCAGGTGGTTCCGAAGAGTTCACCAAATGGTTGTGGCGTAGCCGGCAGGTGATTTTGGCGTGTCCAGCAGGTGGTTTTGGCGAGTCGAGCAGGTGGTTCTGGCGTGCTCGGTAGGTGCTTCCGGTGTCATTGGCATGTGATTCCGGCATGTCTGAGATGTGGGTCAGGCATGCCCGGCAGGTGGTTCCGGAGTGTCTGCCGAGTGGTTCTGGCGTAGTCGGCAGGTGATTCTGGCGTGTCCAGCAGGTGGTTCTGGGGAGAGGATCAGGTGGTTCCAGCATACTCGGCAGGTGGTTCTGGCGTGACTGGCACGAGGTTCTGGCACGTCTGAGAGTTGGTTCCGGCATGCCCGACAGGTGATTCCGGAGTGTCCGCCACGTGGTTCTGGCGTACCCGGCAGGTGATTTTGGCGTGTCTGGCAGGTGTTTCTTGCAAGTCGAGCATTTGGCTCAGGCATGCTCAGCAGGTGCTTCCGGCGTGTCTGGCACGTGGTTCTGGTGTGTCTGAGAGCTGGTTCTGGCATGTCCGGCAGATGATTCCGGAGTGTCCAACAAGTGGTTGTGGCATACCCGGCAGGTGATTTTAGCGTGTCAGGTAGATGGTTCCATCGAGTCATGTAGGTGGTTCCAGCGTGCTCGGCAGGTGGTTCAGGCAGGTCTGGCAGGTGGTTTCGGTCTGTTCGGGGTGTGGTTCCGGCATCTCAGGCACATGGTTCTGGCAAGTCTGAGAGGCGGTTCCGGCATGCCCGACAGGTGATTCCGGAGTGTTCGCCAAGTGGTTCTGGCGTAGCCGGCAGGTCATTTTGCATGTCCGGCGGTGGTTCCGGCGAGTCGAGGCGGTGGTTCTGGCGTAGCCGGCAGTTGATTTTGGCGTGTCCACTAGGTGGTTCTGGGGAGTGGATCAGCTGGTTCCGGCATACTCGGCACGTGGTACCGGCGTGTCCAGAACATGGTTCTGGCAAGTCTGAGAGGTGGTTCCGACACGCCCGACAGGTGATTCCGGAGCGTCCACCAAGTGTTTCTGGCGTACCCGGCAGGTGATTTTGGCATGTCCGACAGGTGTTTCTTGCGAGTCGAGCAGGTGCCTCAGGCATGCTCTGCTGGTGCTTCCGGCGTCTGTGGCACGTGCTTCTGGTGTGTCTGAGAGCTGGTTCTGGCATGTCTGGCAGATGATTCCGGAGTGTCCACAAAGTGGTTCTTGTATACCTGGCAGGTTATTTGGCATGTCAGGAAGTTGGTTCCGGCTAGTTGAGCAGGTGGATCAGGCGTGCTCGCCAGGGGGTTCAGGCGGGTCTGGCAGGTGGTTTCGGTCTGTTCGGGGAGTGGTTCCGGCATCTCAGGCACATGGTTCTGGCACGTCTGAGAGGTAGTTCCGGCAGGCCCGACAGGTGTTTCCGGAGTGTCCGCCAAGTGGTTCCGGCGTAGCTGAAAGGTGATGTTGGCGTGACCGGCAGGTGGTTCCAGCCAGCCCGGCAGGTGATTCCGGAGTGTCTGCCGAGTGGTTCTGGCGTAGCCGGCAGGTGATTTTGGCGTGTCCAGCAGGTGGTTCCGGCGAGCTCGGCAGGTGGTACCAGCGTGTCCGGAACATGGTTCTGGCATGTCTGAGAGATGGTTCCGTCATGCCAGGCAGGTGATTCCGGAGTGTCCGGCATGTGGTTCGGGCAACTCTGAGAGGTGGTTCCGGCATGCCCGGCAGGTGATTCCGGAGTGTCCGGCATTTGGTTCTGGCACCTCTGATAGGTGGTTCCGGCATGCCCGTCAGGTGGTTCCGGAGTGTCTGCCAAGTGGTTCTGGAGTAGCCGGCAGGTGATTCTGGCGTATCCAGCAGGTGGTTCAGGGGAGTGGATCAGGTGGTTCCGGCATACTCGGCAGGTGGTACCGGCGTGTCTGGAACATGGTTTTGGCAAGTCTGAGAGGTGGTTCGGGCAGGCCCAACAGGTGATTCCGGAGTGTTCGCCAAGTGGTTCTGGCGTAGCCGGCAGGTCATTTTGCATGTCCGGCGGTGGTTCCGGCGAGTCGAGCCGGTGGTTGCGGCGTATCCAGCAGGTGTTTCCGGTCTGTCCGGCAGGTGGTTCTGGCAGGTCTGAGAGTTGGTTCCGGCATGCACGACAGGTGATTCCGGAGTGTCCGCCACGTGGTTCTGGCGTACCCGGCAGGTGATTTTGGCGTGTCAGGCAGGTGTTTATTGCAAGTCGAGCATTTGGCTCAGGCATGCTCAGCAGGTGCTACCGGCGTGTCTGGCACGTGGTTCTGGTGAGTCTGAGAGCTGGTTCTGGCATGTCCGGCAGATGATTCCGGAGTGTCCAACAAGTGGTTGTGGCATACCCGGCAGGTGATTTTAGCGTGTCAGGTAGGTGGTTCCGGCGAGTCGAGTAGGCGGTTCCGGCGTGCTCGGCAGGTGGTTCAGGCGGGTCTGGCAGGTGGTTTCGGTCTGTTCGGGGTGTGGTTCCGGCATCTCAGGCACATGGTTCTGGCACGTCTGATAGGTGGTTCCGGCCAGCCTGACAGGTGTTTCCATGGTGTCCACCAAGTGGTTCTGGCATAGCTGGCAGGTGATGTTGGCGTGACCGGCAGGTGGTTCCAGCCAGCCCGGCAGGTGATTCCGAAGCGTTCGCCAAATGGTTGTGGCGTAGCCGGCAGGTGATTTTCGCGTGTCCAGCAGGTGGTTTTGGCGAGTCGAGCAGGTGGTTCTGGCTTGCTCGGCAGGTGCTTCCGGTGTCATTGGCATGTGGTTCCGGCATGTCTTAGAGGTGGTTCCGCCATGCCCGGCAGATGATTCCGGAGTGTTCGCCAAGTGGTTCTGTCGTAGACGGCAGGTGATTTTGCATGTCCAGCAATGGTTCCGGCGAGTCGAGCCGGTGGTTCCGGCATGTCCGGCAGGTGGTTCCGGCATGCCCGGCAGGTGATTCCGGAGTGTCCGGCATATGGTTCTGGCACCTCTGAGAGGTGGTTCCGGCATGCCCGGCAGGTGATACCGGATTGTTCGCCAAGTGGTTCTGGCGTAGCCGGCAGGTGATTTTGCATGTCCGGCAATGGTTCCGGCGAGTCGAGCCGGTGGTTCCGGAATGTCCGGCAGGTGGTTCCGGCATGTCCGGCAGGTGGTTCTGGCATGTCCAGCATGTGGTTCCAGCATGCCCTGCAGGTGATTCCGGAGTGTCCGGCATGTGGTTCTGGCACCTCTGAGAGGTGGTTCCGGGATGCCCGGCAGGTGATACCGGAGTGTCCGACACTTGGTTCTGGCACCTCTGAGAGGTGGTTCCGGAATGCCTGGCCTGTGATTCCGGAGTGTCTGCCGAGTGGTTCTGGCGTAGCCGGCAGTTGATTTTGGCGTGACCACTAGGTGGTTCTGGGGAGTGGATCAGTTGGTTCCGGCATACTCGGCAGGTGGTACCGGCGTGTCCAGAACATGGTTCTGGCAAGTCTGAGAGGTGGTTCCGGCACGCCCGACAGGTGATTCCGGAGCGTCCGCCCAGTGTTTCTGGCGTACCCGGCAGGTGATTTTGGCATGTCCGACAGGTGTATCTTGCGAGTCGAGCAGGTGGCTCAGGCATGCTCAGCTGGTGCTTCCGGCGTCTCTGGCACGTGGTTCTGGTGTGTCTGAGAGCTGGTTCTGGCATGTCCGGCAGATGATTCCGGAGTGTCCACCAAGTGGTTCTTGTATACCTGGCAGGTGATTTTGGCGTGTCAGGAAGTTGGTTCCAGCTAGTTGAGCAGGTGGATCAGGCGTGCTTGCCAGGGGCTTCAGGCGGGTCTGGCAGGTGGTTTCGGTCTGTTCGGGGAGTGGTTCCGGCATCTCAGGCTCATGGTTCTGGCACGTCTGAGAGGTGGTTCCGGCCAGCCCGACAGGTGTTTCCATGGTGTCCGCCAAGTGGTTCTGGAATAGCTGGCAGGTGGTTTTGGCGCGTCCAGCAGGTGGTTCCGGCGAGCTCGGCAGGTGGTACCAGCGTGTCCGGAACATGGTTCTGGCACGTCTGAGAGATGGTTCCGTCATGCCAGGCAGGTGATTCCGGAGTGTCCGGCATGTGGTTCTGGCACCTCTGAGAGGTGGTTCCGGCATGCCCGGCAGGTGATTCCGGAGTGTCCGGCATGTGGTTCTGGCACCTCTGAGAGGCGGTTCCGGCATGCCCGGCAGGTGGTTCCGGAGTGTCTGCCGAGTGGTTCTGGCGTAGTCGGCAGGTGATTCTGGCGTGTCCAGCTCGTGGTTGTGGGGAGTGGATCAGGTGGTTCCGGCATACTTGGCAGGTGGTACCAGCGTGTCCGGAACATGGTTCTGGCAAGTCTGAGAGGCGGTTTCGGCATGCCCGACAGGTGATTCCGGAGTGTTCGCCAAGCGGTTCTGGCATAGCCGGCAGGTCATTTTGCATGTCCAGCGGTGGTTCCGACGAGTCGAGTCTGTGGTTCCGGCGTGTCCGGCAGGTGGTTCTGGCGTGACCGGCACGAGGTTCTGGCACGTCTGAGAGTTGGTTCCGGCATGCCCGACTGGTGATTCCGGAGTGTCCGCCACGTGGTTCTGGCGTACCAGGCAGGTGATTTTGGCGTGTCTGGCAGGTGCTTCTTGCAAGTCGAGCATTTGGCTCAGGCATGCTCAGCAGGTGCTTCCGGCGTGTCTGTCACGTGGTTCTGGTGTGTCTGAGAGCTGGTTCTGGCATGTCCGGCAGATGATTCCGGAGTGTCCACCAAGTGGTTGTGGCATACCCGGCAGGTGATTTTAGCGTGTCAGGTAGGTGGTTCCAGCGAGTCGAGAAGGTGGTTCCGGCGTGCTCGGCAGGTGGTTCAGGTGGGTCTGGCAGGTGCTTTCGGTCTGTTCGGGGTGTGGTTCCGGCATCTCAGGCACATGGTTCTGGCACGTCTGATAGGTGGTTCCGTCCGGCCCGACAGGTGTTTCCATGGTGTCCGCAAAGTGGTTCTGGCATTTCTGGCAGGTGATGTTGGCGTGACCGGCAGGTGGTTCCAGCAAGCCCGGCACGTGATTCCGAAGAGTTCACCAAATGGTTGTGGCATTGCCGGCAGGTGATTTTGGCGTGTCCAGCAGGTGGTTTTGGCGAGTCGAGCAGGTGGTTCTGGCTTGCTTGGCAGGTGCTTCCGGTGTCATTGGCATGTGGTTCCGGCATGTCTGAGAGGTGGTTCCGGCATGCCCGGCAGGTGGTTCCGGAGAGTCTGCCGAGTGGTTCTCCAGCCAGCCCGGCAGGTGATTCCGAAGAGATCACCAAATGGTTGTGGCGTAGCCGGCAGGTGATTTTGGCGTGTCAGGAAGTTGGTTCCGGCTAGTTGAGCAGGTGGATCAGGCGTGCTCGCCAAGGGGTTCAGGCGGGTCTGGCAGGTTGTTTCGGTCTGCTCGGGTAGTGGTTCTGGCATCTCAGGCACATGTTTCTGGCACGTCTGAGAGGTGGTTACCGCCGGCAGTAGAGGTGTTTCCAGAGTTCGGCCAAGTGGTTCTGGCGTGGCTGAAAGGTGATGTTGGCGTGACAAGCAGGCGGTTCCAGAGAGCCCGGCAGGTGATTCCGGAGTGTCTGCCGTGTGGTTCTGGCGTAGCTGGCAGGTGATTTTGGCGTGTCCAGCAGGTGGTTCCGGCGAGCTCGGCAGGTGGTACCTGCGTGTCCGGAACATGGTTCTGGCACGTCTGAGAGATGGTTCCGTCATGCCAGGCAGGTGATTCCGGAGTGTCCGGCATGTGGTTCTGGCACCTCTGAGAGGTGGTTCCGGCATGCCCGGCAGGTGGTTCCGGTTTGGCGTGTCTGGCAGGTGTTTCTTGCATTTGGCTCTGGCATTCTCAGCAGGTGCTTCCGGCGTGTCTGACATGTGGTTCTGGTGTGTCTGAGAGCTGGTTCTGGCATGTCCGGCAGATGATTCCGGAGTGTCCACCAAGGGGTTGTGGCATACCCGGCAGGTGATTTTAGCGTGTCAGGTAGGTGGTTCCAGCGAGTCGAGTAGGTGGTTCCGGCGTGCTCGGCAGGTGGTTCAGGCGGGTCTGGCAGGTGGTTTCGGTCTGTTCGGGGTGTGGTTCCGGTATCTCAGGCACATGGTTCTGGCATGTCTGATAGGTGGTTCCGGCCGGCCCGACAGGTGTTTCCATGGTGTCCGCCATGTGGTTCTGGCATAGCTGGCAGGTGATGTTGGCATGACTGGCAGGTGGTTCCAGCCAGCCCGGCAGGTGATTCCGAATTGTTCACCAAATGGTTGTGGCGTAGCCGGAAGGTGATTTTGGCGTGTCCAGCAGGTGGTTTTGGCGAGTCGAGCAGGTGGTTCTGGCGTGCTCGGCAGGTGCTTCCGGTGTCATTGGCATGTGGTTCCGGCATGTCTGAGAGGTGGTTCCGCCATGCCCGGCAGGTGATTCCGGAGTGTTCCCCAAGTGGTTCTGGCATAGCCGGCAGGTGATTTTGCATGTCCGGCAATGGTTCCGGCGAGTGGAGCCGGTGGTTCCGGCATGTCCGGCAGGTGGTTCTGGCATGCCCGGCAGGTGATTCCGGAGTGTCCGGCATGTGGTTCTGGCACCTCTGAGAGGTGGTTCCGGCATGCCCGGCAGGTGATACCGGAGTGTTCGCCAAGTTGTTCTGGCGTAGCCTGCAGGTGATTTTGCATGTCCGGCAATGGTTCTGGCGAGTCGAGCCGGTGGTTCCGGAATGTCCGGCAGGTGGTTCCGGCATGTCCAGCAGGTGGTTCCGGCATGTCCAGCATGTGGTTACAGCATGCCCGGCAGGTGATTCCGGAGTTTCCGGCATGTGGTTCGGGCACCTCTGAGAGGTGGTTCCGGAATGCCTGGCCTGTGATTCCGGAGTGTCTGCCGAGTGGTTCTGGCGTAGCCGGCAGTTGATTTTGGCATGTCCACTAGGTGGTTCTGGGGAGTGGATCGGCTGGTTCCCGCATACTCGGCAGGTGGTACCGGCGTATCCAGAACATGGTTCTGGCATGTCTGAGATGTGGTTCCGTCACGCCCGACAGGTGATTCCGGAGTGTCCGCCAAGTGTTTCTGGCGTACCCGGTAGGTGATTTACGCCTGTCTGACAGGTGTATCTTGCCAGTCGAGCAGGTGGCTGAGGCATGCTCAACAGGTGCTTCCAGCGTCTCTGGCACGTGGTTCTGGTGTGTCTGAGAGCTGGTTCTGGCATCTCCGGCAGCTGATTCCGGAGTGTCCACCAAGTGGTTCTTGTATACCTGGCAGGTGATTTTGGCGTGTCAGGAAGTTGGTTCCGGCTAGTTGAGCAGGTGGATCAGGCATGCTCGCCAGGGGGCTCAGGCGGGTCTGGCAGGTGGATCCGGCATCTCAGGCTCATGGTTCTGGCACGTGTGAGAGGTGGTTCCGGCCGGCCCGACGGGTGTTTCCATGGTGTCCGCCAAGTGGTTCTGGCATAGCTGGCAGGTGATGTTGGCGTGACCGGCAGGTGGTTCCAGAAAGCCCGGCAGGTGATTCCGAAGATTTCACCAAATGGTTGTGGCATTGCCGGCAGGTGATGTTGGCGTGTCCAGCAGGTGGTTTTGGCGAGTCGAGCAGGTGGTTCTGGCGTGCTTGGCAGGTGCTTCCGGTGTCATTGGCATGTGGTTCCGGCATGTCTGAGAGGTGGTTCCGGCATGCCCGGCAGGTGGTTCCGGAGAGTCTGCCGAGTTGTTCTGGAGCCAGCCCGGCAGGTGATTCCGAAGAGTTCACAAAATGGTTGTGGCGTAGCCGGCAGGTGATTTTGGCGTGTCAGGAAGTTGGTTCCGGCTAGTTGAGCAGGTGGATCAGGCGTGCTCGCCAGGGGGTTCAGGCGGGTCTGGCAGGTGGTTTCGGTCTGTTCGGGTAGTGGTTCCGGCATCTCAGGCACATGGTTCTGGCACGTCTGAGAGGTGGTTACCGCCGGCCGTAGAGGTGTTTCCAGAGTTTCCGCCAAGTGGTTCTGGCGTGGCTGAAAGGTGATGTTGGCGTGACCAGCAGGTGGTTCCAGAGAGCCCGGCAGGTGATTCCGGAGTGTCTGCCGTGTGGTTCTGGCGTAGCTGGCAGGTGATTTTGGCGTGTCCAGCAGGTGGTTCCGGCGAGCTCGGCAGGTGGTACCAGCGTGTCCGGAACATGGTTCTGGCACGTCTGAGAGATGGTTCCGTCATGCCAGGCAGGTGATTCCGGAGTGTCCGGCATGTGGTTCTGGCACCTCTGAGAGGTGGTTCCGGCATGCCCGGCAGGTGATACCGGAGTCTCCGGCATGTGGTTCTGGCGTAGTCGGCAGGTGATTCTGGCGTGTCCACTAGGTAGTTCTGGGGAGTGGACCAGGTGGTTCCGGCAACTCGGCAGGTGGTACCGGCGTATCCAGAACATGGTTCTGGCAAGTCTGAGGGGTGGTTCCAGCACACCCGACAGGTGATTCCGGAGTGTTCGCCAAGTGGTTCTGGCGTAGCCGGCAGCTCATTTTGCATGTCCGGCGGTGGTTCCGGCGAGTCGAGCCGGTGGTTCCGGGGTGTCCGGCAGGTGCTTCTGGCGTGACCGGCACGAGGTTCTGGCATGTCTGAGAGTTGGTTCCGGCATGCCCGACAGGTGATTCCGGAGTGTCCGCCAGGTGGTTCTGGCGTACCCGGCAGGTGATTTTGGCGTGTCTGGCAGGTGCTTCTTGCAAGTCGAGCATTTGGCTCAGGCATGCTCAGCAGGTGCTTCCGGCGTGTCTGACACGTGGTTCTGGTGTGTCTGAGAGCTGGTTCTGGCATGTCCGGCAGATGATTCCGGAGTGTCCACCAAGTGGTTGTGGCATACCCGGCAGGTGATTTTAGCGTGTCAGGTAGGTGGTTCCAGCGAGTCGAGTAGGTGGTTCCGGCGTGCTCGGCAGGTGGTTCAGGCGGGTCTGGCAGGTGGTTTCGGTCTATTCAGGGTGTGGTTCCGGCATCTCAGGCACATGGTTCTGGCATGTCTGATAGGTGGTTCCGGCCGGCCCGACAGGTGTTTCCATGGTGTCCGCCAGGTGGTTCTGGCATAGCTGGCAGGTGATGTTGGCGTGACTGGCAGGTGGTTCCAGCCAGCCTGGCAGGTGATACCAAAGTGTTCACCAAATAGTTGTGGCGTAGCCGGAAGGTGATTTTGGCGTGTCCAGCAGGTGGTTTTGTCGAGTCGAGCAGGTGGTTCTGGCGTGCTCGCTAGGTGCTTCCGGTGTCATTGGCATGTGGTGCCGGCATGTCTGAGAGGTGGTTCCGCCATGCCCGGCAGGTGATTCCGGAGTGTTCCCCAAGTGGTTCTGGCATAGCCGGCAGGTGATTTTGCATGTTTGGCAATGGTTCCGGCGAGTCGAGCCGGTGGGTCCGGCATGTCCGGCATGTGGTTCCGGCATGCCCGGGAGGTGATTCCGGAGTGTCCGGCATGTGGTTCTGGCACCTCTGAGAGGTGGTTCCGGCATGACCGGCAGGTGATACCGGAGTGTTCGCCAAGTGGTTCTGGCGTAGCCTGCAGGTGATTTGGCATGTCCGGCAATGGTTCCGGCGAGTCGAGCCGGTGGTTCCGGAATGTCCGGCAGGTGGTTCCGGCATGTCCGGCAGGTGGTTCCGGCATGTCCAGCATGTGGTTACAGCATGCCTGGCAGGTGATTCCGGAGTGTCCGGCATGTGGTTCTGGCACCTCTGAGAGGTGGTTCCGGCGTACCCGGCAGGTGATTTTGGCGTGTCTGGCAGGTGCTTCTCGCAAGTCGAGCATTTGTCTCAGGCATGCTCAGCAGGTGCTTCCGGCATGTCTGGCACGTGGTTCTGGTTTGTCTGAGAGCTGCTTCTGGCATGTCCGGCAGATGATTCCGGAGTGTCCACCAAGTGGTTGTGGCATACCCGGCAGGTGATTTTAGCGTGTCAGGTAGGTGGTTCCAGCGAGTCGAGTCGGTGGTTCCGGCGTGCTCGGAAGGTGGTTCAGGCGGGTCTGGCAGGTGGTTTCGTCTGTTCGGGGTGTGCTTCCGGCATCTCAGGCACATGGTTCTGGCACGTCTGAGAGATGGTTCCGGCATGCCAGGCAGGTGATTCCGGAGTGTCCGGCATTTGGTTCTGGCACATCTGAGAGGTGGTTCCGGCATGCCCGGCAGGTGATACCGGAGTCTCGGACATGTGGTTCTGGCACCTCTGAGAGGTGGTTCCGGCTGCCCGGCAGGTGGTTCCGGAGTGTCTGCCGACTGGTTCTGGCGTAGTCGGCAGGTGATTTTGGCGTGTTCACTAGGTGGTTCTGGGGAGTGGATCAGGTGGTTCCGGCATACTCGGCAGGTGTTACCGGCGTGTCCGGAACATAGTTTTGGCAAGTCTGAGAGGTGGTTCGGGCAGGCCCAACAGGTGATTCCGGAGTGTTCGCCAAGTGGTTCTGGCATAGCCGGCAGGTCATTTTGCATGTCCGGCGGTGGTTCCGGCGAGTCGAGCCGGTGGTTGCGGCGTATCCAGCAGGTGTTTCCGGTCTGTCCGGCAGGTGGTTCTGGCGTGACCGGCACGAGGTTCTGGCACGTCTGAGAGTTGGTTCCGGCATGCCCGACAGGTGATTCCGGAGTGTCCGCCACGTGGTTCTGGCGTACCCGGCAGGTGATTTTGGCGTGTCAGGCAGCTGTTTCTTGCAAGTCGAGCATTTGGCTCAGGCATGCTCAGCAGGTGCTTCCGGCGTGTCTGGCACGTGGTTCTGGTGTGTCTGAGAGCTGGTTCTGGCATGTCCGGCAGATGATTCCGGAGTGTCCAACAAGTGGTTGTGGCATACCCGGCAGGTGATTTTAGCGTGTCAAGTAGGTGGTTCCGGCGAGTCGAGTAGGCGGTTCCGGCGTGCTCGGCAGGTGGTTCAGGAGGGTCTGGCAGGTGGTTTCGGTCTGTTCGGGGTGTGGTTCCGGCATCTCAGGCACATGGTTCTGGCACGTCTGATAGGTGGTTCTGGCCGGCCCGACAGGTGTTTCCATGGTGTCTGCCAAGTGGTTCTGGCATAGCTGGCAGGTGATGTTGGCGTGATCGGCAGGTGGTTCCAGCCAGCCCGGCAGGTGATTCCGAAGCGTTCACCAAATGGTTGTGGCGTAGCCGGCAGGTGATTTTGGCGTGTCCAGCCGGTGGTTTTGGCGAGTCGAGCAGGTGGTTCTGGCTTGCTCGGCAGGTGCTTCCGGTGTCATTGGCATGTGGTTCCGGCATGTCTCAGAGGTGGTTCCGCCATGCCCGGCAGGTGATTCCGGAGTGTTCGCCAAGTGGTTCTGTCGTAGCCAGCAGGTGATTTTGCATGTCCGGCAATGGTTCCGGCGAGTCGAGCCGGTGGTTCCGGCATGTCCGTCATGTGGTTCCGGCATGTCCGGCAGGTGGTTCCGGCATGCCCGGCAGGTGATTCCGGAGTGTCCAGCATGTGGTTCTGGCACCTCTGAGAGGTGGTTCCGGCATGCCCGGCAGGTGATACCGGAGTGTTCGCCAAGTGGTTCTGGCGTAGCCAGCAGGTGATTTTGCATGTCCGGCAATGGTTCCGGCGAGTCAAGCCGGTGGTACCGGCATGTCCGGCAGGTGATACCGGAGTGTTCGCCAAGTGGTTCTGGCCTAGCCAGCAGGTGATTTTGCATGTCCGGCAATGGTTCCGGCGAGTCGAGCCGGTGGTTCCGGAATGTCCCGAAGGTGGTTCCGGCATGTCCGGCAGGTGGTTCCGGCATGTCCAGCACGTGGTTCCAGCATGCCCGGCAGGTGATTCCGGAGTGTCCGGCATGTGGTTCTGGCACCTCTGAGAGGTGGTTCCGGAATGCCTGGCCTGTGATTCCGGAGTTTCTGACGAGTGGTTCTGGCGTAGCCGGCAGTTGATTTTGGCGTGTCCACTAGGTGGTTCTGGGGAGTGGATCATCTGGTTCCGGCATACTCGGCAGGTGGTACCGGCGTGTCCGGAACATGGTTCTGGCAAGTCTTAGAGGAGGTTCCGGCATGCCCGACAGGTGATTCCGGAGCGTCCGCCAAGTATTTCTGGCGTACCCGGCAGGTGAATTTGGCCTCCGACAGGTGTATCTTGCGAGTCGAGCAGGTGGCTCAGGCATGCTCAGCTGTTGCTTCCGACGTCTCTGGCACGTGGTTCTGGTGTGTCTGAGAGCTGGTTCTGGCATGTCCGGCAGATGATTCCGGAGTGTCCACAAGTGGTTCTTGTATACCTGTCAGGTGATTTTGGCGTGTCAGGGAGTTGGTTCCGGCTAGTTGAGCAGGTGGATCAGGCGTGCTCGCCAGGTGGTTCAGGCAGGTCTGGCAGGTGGTTTCGGTCTGTTCGGGGAGTGGTTCCGGCATCTCAGGCACATGGTTCTGCCACGTCTGAGAGGTGGTTCCGGCCGGCCCGACAGGTGTTTCCACGGTGTCCGCCAAGTGGTTCTGGCATAGCTGGCAGGTGATGTGGGCGTGACCGGCAGGTGGTTCCAGCAAGCCCGGTAGGTGATTCCGAAGAGTTCACCATATGGTTGTGGCGTAGCCGGCAGGTGATTTTGGCGTGTCCAGCAGGTGGTTTTGGCGAGTCGAGCAGGTGGTTCTGGCGTGCTCGGCAGGTGCTTCCGGTGTCATTGGCATGTGGTTCTGGCATGTCTGAGAGGTGGTTCCGGCATGCCCGGCAGGTGGTTCCGGAGTGTCTGCCGAGTGGTTCTGGAGCCAGCCCGGCAGGTGATTCTGAAGAGTTCACCAAATGGTTGTGGCGTAGCCGGCAGGTGATTTTGGCGTGTCAGGAAGGTGGTTCAGGGCTAGTTGAGCAGGTGGATCAGGCGTGCTCGCCAGGGGGTTCAGGCGGGTCTGGCAGGTGGTTTCGGTCTTTTCGGGGAGTGGTTCCGGCATCTCAGGCACATGGTTCTGGCACGTCTGAGAGGTGGTTCCGGCCGGCCGGAGAGGTGTTTCCGGAGTGTCCGCCAAGTGGTTCTGGCGTAGCTGAAAGGTGATGTTGGCGTGACAGGCAGGTGGTTCCAGCCAGCCCGGCAGGTGATTCCGGAGTGTCTGCCGTGTTTTTCTGGCGTAGCTGGCAGGTGATTTTGGCGTGTCCAGCAGGTGGTTCCGGCGAGCTCGGCAGGTGGTACCAGCGTGTCCGGAACATGGTTCTGGCACCTCTGAGAGATGGTTCCTGCATGCCAGGCAGGTGATTCCGGAGTGTCCGGGATGTGGTTCTGGCACCTCTGAGATGTGGGTCCGGCATGCCCGGCAGGTGGTTCCGGAGTGTCTTCCGAGTGGTTCTGGCGTAGCTGGCAGGTGATTTTGGCGTGTCCAGCAGGTGGTTCCGGCGAGCTCGGCAGGTGGTACCAGCGTGTCCGGAACATCGTTCTGGCATGTCTGAGAGATGGTTCCGTAATGCCAGGCAGGTGATTCCGGAGTGTCCGGCATGTGGTTCGGGCACCTCTGAGAGGTGGTTCCGGCATGCCCGGCAGGTGATTCCGGAGTGTCCGGCATTTGGTTCTGGCACCTCTGAGAGGTGGTTCCGGCATGTCCGTCATGTGGTTCCGGAGTGTCTGCCGAGTGGTTCTGGCGTAGTCGGCAGGTGATTCTGGCGTGTCCAGCTGGTGGTTGTGGGGAGTGGATCAGGTGGTTCCGGCATACTCGGCAGGTGGTACCGGCGTGTCCGGAACATGGTTCTGGCAAGTCTCAGAGGCGGTTCCGGCATGCCCGACAGGTGATTCCGGAGTGTCCGCAACATGGTTCTGGCGTACCCGGCAGGTGATTTTGGCGTGTCTGGCAGGTGCTTCTTGCAAGTCGAGCATTTGGCTCCGGCATGCTCAGCAGGTGCTTCCGGCGTGTCTGGCACGTGGTTCTGGTGTGTCTGAGAGCTGGTTCTGGCATGTCCGGCAGATGATTCCGGAGTGTCCACCAAGTGGTTGTGGCATACCCGGCAGGTGATTTTAGCGTGTCAGGTAGGTGGTTCCAACGAGTCGAGTAGGTGGTTTCGGCGTGCTCGGAAGATGGTTCAGGCTGGTCAGGCAGGTGGTTTCGTCTGTTCGGGGTGTGGTTCCGGCATCTCAGGCACATGGTTCTGGCACGTCTGACAGATGATCCGGCATGCCCGGCAGGTGATTCCGGAGTGTCCGGCATGTCGTTCTGGCACCTCTGAGAGGTGGTTCCGGCATGCCCGGCTGTTGGTTACGGAGTGTCTGCCAAGTGGTTCTGGACTAGCCGGCAGGTGATTCTGGCGTATCCAGCAGGTGGTTCTGGGGAGTGGATCAGGTGGTTCCGGCATACTCGGCAGGTGGTACCGGCGTGTCCGGAACATGGTTTTGGCAAGTCTGAGAGGTGGTTCGGGCAGGCCCGACAGGTGATTCCGGAGTGTTCGCCAAGTGGTTCTGGCATAGCCGGCAGGTCATTTTGCATGTCCGGCGGTGGTTCCGGCGAGTCGAGCCAGTGGTTGCGGCGTATCCAGCAGGTGTTTCCGGTCTGTCCGGAGGTGGTTCTGGCGTGACCGGCACGAGGTTCTGGCACGTCTGAGAGTTGGTTCCGGCATGCCCGACAGGTGATTCCGGAGTGTCCGCCACGTGGTTCTGGCGTACCCGGCAGGTGATTTTGGCATGTCTGACAGGTGTATCTTGCGAGTCGAGCAGGTGGCTCAGGCATGCTCAGCTGGTGCTTCCGGCGTCTCTGGCACGTGGTTCTGGTGTGTCTGAGAGCTGGTTCTGGCATGTCCGGCAGATGATTCCGGAGTGTCCACCAAGTGGTTCTTGTATACCTGGCAGGTGATTTTGGCGTGTCAGGAAGTTGGTTCCGGCTAGTTGAGCAGGTGGATCAGGCATGCTCGCCAGGGGGCTCAGGCGGGTCTGGCAGGTGGATCCGGCATCTCAGGCTCATGGTTCTGGCACGTGTGAGAGGTGGTTCCGGCCGGCCCGACGGGTGTTTCCATGGTGTCCGCCAAGTGGTTCTGGCATAGCTGGCAGGTGATGTTGGCGTGACCGGCAGGTGGTTCCAGAAAGCCCGGCAGGTGATTCCGAAGATTTCACCAAATGGTTGTGGCATTGCCGGCAGGTGATGTTGGCGTGTCCAGCAGGTGGTTTTGGCGAGTCGAGCAGGTGGTTCTGGCGTGCTTGGCAGGTGCTTCCGGTGTCATTGGCATGTGGTTCCGGCATGTCTGAGAGGTGGTTCCGGCATGCCCGGCAGGTGGTTCCGGAGAGTCTGCCGAGTTGTTCTGGAGCCAGCCCGGCAGGTGATTCCGAAGAGTTCACAAAATGGTTGTGGCGTAGCCGGCAGGTGATTTTGGCGTGTCAGGAAGTTGGTTCCGGCTAGTTGAGCAGGTGGATCAGGCGTGCTCGCCAGGGGGTTCAGGCGGGTCTGGCAGGTGGTTTCGGTCTGTTCGGGTAGTGGTTCCGGCATCTCAGGCACATGGTTCTGGCACGTCTGAGAGGTGGTTACCGCCGGCCGTAGAGGTGTTTCCAGAGTTTCCGCCAAGTGGTTCTGGCGTGGCTGAAAGGTGATGTTGGCGTGACCAGCAGGTGGTTCCAGAGAGCCCGGCAGGTGATTCCGGAGTGTCTGCCGTGTGGTTCTGGCGTAGCTGGCAGGTGATTTTGGCGTGTCCAGCAGGTGGTTCCGGCGAGCTCGGCAGGTGGTACCAGCGTGTCCGGAACATGGTTCTGGCACGTCTGAGAGATGGTTCCGTCATGCCAGGCAGGTGATTCCGGAGTGTCCGGCATGTGGTTCTGGCACCTCTGAGAGGTGGTTCCGGCATGCCCGGCAGGTGATACCGGAGTCTCCGGCATGTGGTTCTGGCGTAGTCGGCAGGTGATTCTGGCGTGTCCACTAGGTAGTTCTGGGGAGTGGACCAGGTGGTTCCGGCAACTCGGCAGGTGGTACCGGCGTATCCAGAACATGGTTCTGGCAAGTCTGAGGGGTGGTTCCAGCACACCCGACAGGTGATTCCGGAGTGTTCGCCAAGTGGTTCTGGCGTAGCCGGCAGCTCATTTTGCATGTCCGGCGGTGGTTCCGGCGAGTCGAGCCGGTGGTTCCGGGGTGTCCGGCAGGTGCTTCTGGCGTGACCGGCACGAGGTTCTGGCATGTCTGAGAGTTGGTTCCGGCATGCCCGACAGGTGATTCCGGAGTGTCCGCCAGGTGGTTCTGGCGTACCCGGCAGGTGATTTTGGCGTGTCTGGCAGGTGCTTCTTGCAAGTCGAGCATTTGGCTCAGGCATGCTCAGCAGGTGCTTCCGGCGTGTCTGACACGTGGTTCTGGTGTGTCTGAGAGCTGGTTCTGGCATGTCCGGCAGATGATTCCGGAGTGTCCACCAAGTGGTTGTGGCATACCCGGCAGGTGATTTTAGCGTGTCAGGTAGGTGGTTCCAGCGAGTCGAGTAGGTGGTTCCGGCGTGCTCGGCAGGTGGTTCAGGCGGGTCTGGCAGGTGGTTTCGGTCTATTCAGGGTGTGGTTCCGGCATCTCAGGCACATGGTTCTGGCATGTCTGATAGGTGGTTCCGGCCGGCCCGACAGGTGTTTCCATGGTGTCCGCCAGGTGGTTCTGGCATAGCTGGCAGGTGATGTTGGCGTGACTGGCAGGTGGTTCCAGCCAGCCTGGCAGGTGATACCAAAGTGTTCACCAAATAGTTGTGGCGTAGCCGGAAGGTGATTTTGGCGTGTCCAGCAGGTGGTTTTGTCGAGTCGAGCAGGTGGTTCTGGCGTGCTCGCTAGGTGCTTCCGGTGTCATTGGCATGTGGTGCCGGCATGTCTGAGAGGTGGTTCCGCCATGCCCGGCAGGTGATTCCGGAGTGTTCCCCAAGTGGTTCTGGCATAGCCGGCAGGTGATTTTGCATGTTTGGCAATGGTTCCGGCGAGTCGAGCCGGTGGGTCCGGCATGTCCGGCATGTGGTTCCGGCATGCCCGGGAGGTGATTCCGGAGTGTCCGGCATGTGGTTCTGGCACCTCTGAGAGGTGGTTCCGGCATGACCGGCAGGTGATACCGGAGTGTTCGCCAAGTGGTTCTGGCGTAGCCTGCAGGTGATTTGGCATGTCCGGCAATGGTTCCGGCGAGTCGAACCGGTGGTTCCGGAATGTCCGGCAGGTGGTTCCGGCATGTCCGGCAGGTGGTTCCGGCATGTCCAGCATGTGGTTACAGCATGCCTGGCAGGTGATTCCGGAGTGTCCGGCATGTGGTTCTGGCACCTCTGAGAGGTGGTTCCGGCGTACCCGGCAGGTGATTTTGGCGTGTCTGGCAGGTGCTTCTCGCAAGTCGAGCATTTGTCTCAGGCATGCTCAGCAGGTGCTTCCGGCATGTCTGGCACGTGGTTCTGGTTTGTCTGAGAGCTGCTTCTGGCATGTCCGGCAGATGATTCCGGAGTGTCCACCAAGTGGTTGTGGCATACCCGGCAGGTGATTTTAGCGTGTCAGGTAGGTGGTTCCAGCGAGTCGAGTCGGTGGTTCCGGCGTGCTCGGAAGGTGGTTCAGGCGGGTCTGGCAGGTGGTTTCGTCTGTTCGGGGTGTGCTTCCGGCATCTCAGGCACATGGTTCTGGCACGTCTGAGAGATGGTTCCGGCATGCCAGGCAGGTGATTCCGGAGTGTCCGGCATTTGGTTCTGGCACATCTGAGAGGTGGTTCCGGCATGCCCGGCAGGTGATACCGGAGTCTCGGACATGTGGTTCTGGCACCTCTGAGAGGTGGTTCCGGCTGCCCGGCAGGTGGTTCCGGAGTGTCTGCCGACTGGTTCTGGCGTAGTCGGCAGGTGATTTTGGCGTGTTCACTAGGTGGTTCTGGGGAGTGGATCAGGTGGTTCCGGCATACTCGGCAGGTGTTACCGGCGTGTCCGGAACATAGTTTTGGCAAGTCTGAGAGGTGGTTCGGGCAGGCCCAACAGGTGATTCCGGAGTGTTCGCCAAGTGGTTCTGGCATAGCCGGCAGGTCATTTTGCATGTCCGGCGGTGGTTCCGGCGAGTCGAGCCGGTGGTTGCGGCGTATCCAGCAGGTGTTTCCGGTCTGTCCGGCAGGTGGTTCTGGCGTGACCGGCACGAGGTTCTGGCACGTCTGAGAGTTGGTTCCGGCATGCCCGACAGGTGATTCCGGAGTGTCCGCCACGTGGTTCTGGCGTACCCGGCAGGTGATTTTGGCGTGTCAGGCAGCTGTTTCTTGCAAGTCGAGCATTTGGCTCAGGCATGCTCAGCAGGTGCTTCCGGCGTGTCTGGCACGTGGTTCTGGTGTGTCTGAGAGCTGGTTCTGGCATGTCCGGCAGATGATTCCGGAGTGTCCAACAAGTGGTTGTGGCATACCCGGCAGGTGATTTTAGCGTGTCAAGTAGGTGGTTCCGGCGAGTCGAGTAGGCGGTTCCGGCGTGCTCGGCAGGTGGTTCAGGAGGGTCTGGCAGGTGGTTTCGGTCTGTTCGGGGTGTGGTTCCGGCATCTCAGGCACATGGTTCTGGCACGTCTGATAGGTGGTTCTGGCCGGCCCGACAGGTGTTTCCATGGTGTCTGCCAAGTGGTTCTGGCATAGCTGGCAGGTGATGTTGGCGTGATCGGCAGGTGGTTCCAGCCAGCCCGGCAGGTGATTCCGAAGCGTTCACCAAATGGTTGTGGCGTAGCCGGCAGGTGATTTTGGCGTGTCCAGCCGGTGGTTTTGGCGAGTCGAGCAGGTGGTTCTGGCTTGCTCGGCAGGTGCTTCCGGTGTCATTGGCATGTGGTTCCGGCATGTCTCAGAGGTGGTTCCGCCATGCCCGGCAGGTGATTCCGGAGTGTTCGCCAAGTGGTTCTGTCGTAGCCAGCAGGTGATTTTGCATGTCCGGCAATGGTTCCGGCGAGTCGAGCCGGTGGTTCCGGCATGTCCGTCATGTGGTTCCGGCATGTCCGGCAGGTGGTTCCGGCATGCCCGGCAGGTGATTCCGGAGTGTCCAGCATGTGGTTCTGGCACCTCTGAGAGGTGGTTCCGGCATGCCCGGCAGGTGATACCGGAGTGTTCGCCAAGTGGTTCTGGCGTAGCCAGCAGGTGATTTTGCATGTCCGGCAATGGTTCCGGCGAGTCAAGCCGGTGGTACCGGCATGTCCGGCAGGTGATACCGGAGTGTTCGCCAAGTGGTTCTGGCCTAGCCAGCAGGTGATTTTGCATGTCCGGCAATGGTTCCGGCGAGTCGAGCCGGTGGTTCCGGAATGTCCCGAAGGTGGTTCCGGCATGTCCGGCAGGTGGTTCCGGCATGTCCAGCACGTGGTTCCAGCATGCCCGGCAGGTGATTCCGGAGTGTCCGGCATGTGGTTCTGGCACCTCTGAGAGGTGGTTCCGGAATGCCTGGCCTGTGATTCCGGAGTTTCTGACGAGTGGTTCTGGCGTAGCCGGCAGTTGATTTTGGCGTGTCCACTAGGTGGTTCTGGGGAGTGGATCATCTGGTTCCGGCATACTCGGCAGGTGGTACCGGCGTGTCCGGAACATGGTTCTGGCAAGTCTTAGAGGAGGTTCCGGCATGCCCGACAGGTGATTCCGGAGCGTCCGCCAAGTATTTCTGGCGTACCCGGCAGGTGAATTTGGCCTCCGACAGGTGTATCTTGCGAGTCGAGCAGGTGGCTCAGGCATGCTCAGCTGTTGCTTCCGACGTCTCTGGCACGTGGTTCTGGTGTGTCTGAGAGCTGGTTCTGGCATGTCCGGCAGATGATTCCGGAGTGTCCACAAGTGGTTCTTGTATACCTGTCAGGTGATTTTGGCGTGTCAGGGAGTTGGTTCCGGCTAGTTGAGCAGGTGGATCAGGCGTGCTCGCCAGGTGGTTCAGGCAGGTCTGGCAGGTGGTTTCGGTCTGTTCGGGGAGTGGTTCCGGCATCTCAGGCACATGGTTCTGCCACGTCTGAGAGGTGGTTCCGGCCGGCCCGACAGGTGTTTCCACGGTGTCCGCCAAGTGGTTCTGGCATAGCTGGCAGGTGATGTGGGCGTGACCGGCAGGTGGTTCCAGCAAGCCCGGTAGGTGATTCCGAAGAGTTCACCATATGGTTGTGGCGTAGCCGGCAGGTGATTTTGGCGTGTCCAGCAGGTGGTTTTGGCGAGTCGAGCAGGTGGTTCTGGCGTGCTCGGCAGGTGCTTCCGGTGTCATTGGCATGTGGTTCTGGCATGTCTGAGAGGTGGTTCCGGCATGCCCGGCAGGTGGTTCCGGAGTGTCTGCCGAGTGGTTCTGGAGCCAGCCCGGCAGGTGATTCTGAAGAGTTCACCAAATGGTTGTGGCGTAGCCGGCAGGTGATTTTGGCGTGTCAGGAAGGTGGTTCAGGGCTAGTTGAGCAGGTGGATCAGGCGTGCTCGCCAGGGGGTTCAGGCGGGTCTGGCAGGTGGTTTCGGTCTTTTCGGGGAGTGGTTCCGGCATCTCAGGCACATGGTTCTGGCACGTCTGAGAGGTGGTTCCGGCCGGCCGGAGAGGTGTTTCCGGAGTGTCCGCCAAGTGGTTCTGGCGTAGCTGAAAGGTGATGTTGGCGTGACAGGCAGGTGGTTCCAGCCAGCCCGGCAGGTGATTCCGGAGTGTCTGCCGTGTTTTTCTGGTGTAGCTGGCAGGTGATTTTGGCGTGTCCAGCAGGTGGTTCCGGCGAGCTCGGCAGGTGGTACCAGCGTGTCCGGAACATGGTTCTGGCACCTCTGAGAGATGGTTCCTGCATGCCAGGCAGGTGATTCCGGAGTGTCCGGGATGTGGTTCTGGCACCTCTGAGATGTGGGTCCGGCATGCCCGGCAGGTGGTTCCGGAGTGTCTTCCGAGTGGTTCTGGCGTAGCTGGCAGGTGATTTTGGCGTGTCCAGCAGGTGGTTCCGGCGAGCTCGGCAGGTGGTACCAGCGTGTCCGGAACATCGTTCTGGCATGTCTGAGAGATGGTTCCGTAATGCCAGGCAGGTGATTCCGGAGTGTCCGGCATGTGGTTCGGGCACCTCTGAGAGGTGGTTCCGGCATGCCCGGCAGGTGATTCCGGAGTGTCCGGCATTTGGTTCTGGCACCTCTGATAGGTGGTTCCGGCATGTCCGTCATGTGGTTCCGGAGTGTCTGCCGAGTGGTTCTGGCGTAGTCGGCAGGTGATTCTGGCGTGTCCAGCTGGTGGTTGTGGGGAGTGGATCAGGTGGTTCCGGCATACTCGGCAGGTGGTACCGGCGTGTCCAGAACATGGTTCTGGCAAGTCTCAGAGGCGGTTCCGGCATGCCCGACAGGTGATTCCGGAGTGTCCGCAACATGGTTCTGGCGTACCCGGCAGGTGATTTTGGCGTGTCTGGCAGGTGCTTCTTGCAAGTCGAGCATTTGGCTCCGGCATGCTCAGCAGGTGCTTCCGGCGTGTCTGGCACGTGGTTCTGGTGTGTCTGAGAGCTGGTTCTGGCATGTCCGGCAGATGATTCCGGAGTGTCCACCAAGTGGTTGTGGCATACCCGGCAGGTGATTTTAGCGTGTCAGGTAGGTGGTTCCAACGAGTCGAGTAGGTGGTTTCGGCGTGCTCGGAAGATGGTTCAGGCTGGTCAGGCAGGTGGTTTCGTCTGTTCGGGGTGTGGTTCCGGCATCTCAGGCACATGGTTCTGGCACGTCTGACAGATGATCCGGCATGCCCGGCAGGTGATTCCGGAGTGTCCGGCATGTCGTTCTGGCACCTCTGAGAGGTGGTTCCGGCATGCCCGGCTGTTGGTTACGGAGTGTCTGCCAAGTGGTTCTGGACTAGCCGGCAGGTGATTCTGGCGTATCCAGCAGGTGGTTCTGGGGAGTGGATCAGGTGGTTCCGGCATACTCGGCAGGTGGTACCGGCGTGTCCGGAACATGGTTTTGGCAAGTCTGAGAGGTGGTTCGGGCAGGCCCGACAGGTGATTCCGGAGTGTTCGCCAAGTGGTTCTGGCATAGCCGGCAGGTCATTTTGCATGTCCGGCGGTGGTTCCGGCGAGTCGAGCCAGTGGTTGCGGCGTATCCAGCAGGTGTTTCCGGTCTGTCCGGAGGTGGTTCTGGCGTGACCGGCACGAGGTTCTGGCACGTCTGAGAGTTGGTTCCGGCATGCCCGACAGGTGATTCCGGAGTGTCCGCCACGTGGTTCTGGCGTACCCGGCAGGTGATTTTGGCATGTCTGACAGGTGTATCTTGCGAGTCGAGCAGGTGGCTCAGGCATGCTCAGCTGGTGCTTCCGGCGTCTCTGGCACGTGGTTCTGGTGTGTCTGAGAGCTGGTTCTGGCATGTCCGGCAGATGATTCCGGAGTGTCCACCAAGTGGTTCTTGTATACCTGGCAGGTGATTTTGGCGTGTCAGGAAGTTGGTTCCGGCTAGTTGAGCAGGTGGATCAGGCGTGCTTGCCAGGGGGTTCAAGTGGGTCTGGCAGGTGGTTTCGGTCTGTTCGGGGAGTGGTTCCGGCATCTCAGGCTCATGGTTGTGGCTCGTCTGAGAGGTGGTTGTGGCCGGCCCGACAGGTGTTTCCATGGTGTCCGCCAAGTGGTTCTGGCATAGCTGGCAGGTGATATTGTCGTGACCGGCAGGTGGTTTCAGCAAGCCCGGCAGGTGATTCCGAAGCGTTCACCAAATGGTTGTGGCGTAGCCGGCAGGTGATTTTGGCGTGTCCAGCAGGAGGTTTTGGCGAGTCAAGCAGGTGGTTCTGGCGTGCTTGGCAGGTGCTTCCGGTGTCATTGGCATGTGGTTCCGGCATGTCTGAGAGGTGGTTCCGGCATGCCCGGCAGGTGGTTCCGGAGTGTCTGCCGAGTGGTTCTGGAGCCAGCCCGGCATGTGATTCCGAAGAGTTCACCAAATGGTTGTGGCGTAGCCGGCAGCTGATTTTGGCGTGTCAGGAAGTTGGTTCCGGCTAGTTGAGCAGGTGGATCAGGCGTGCTCGCCAGGGGGTTCAGGCGGGTCTGGCAGGTTGTTTCGGTCTGTTCGGGGAGTCGTTCCGGCATCTCAGGCTCATGGTTCAGGCACGTCTCTGAGGTGGTTCCGGGAGGCCGGAGAGGTGTTTCCGGAGTGTCCGCCAAGTGGTTCTGGCGTACCTGAAAGGTGATGTTGGCGTGACCGGCAGGTGGTTCCAGCCAGCCTGGCAGGTGATTCCGGAGTGTCTGCCGTGTGGTTCTGGCATAGATGGCAGGTGATTTTGGCGTGTCCAGCATGGGGTTACGGCGAGCTCTGCAGGTGGTACCAGCGTGTCCGGAACATGGTTCTGGCACGTCTGAGAGATGGTTCCGGCATGCCCGACAGGTGATTCGGGAGTGTCCGGTATGTGGTTCTGGCATACCCGGCAGGTGATTTTGGCGTGTCTGGCAGGTGTTTCTTGCAAGTCGAGCATTTGGCTCAGGCATGCTCAGCAGGTGCTTCCGGCGTGTCTGTCACGTGGTTCTGGTGTGTCTGAGAGCTGGTTCTGGCATGTCCGGCAGATGATTCCGGAGTGTCCACCAAGTGGTTGTGGCATACCCGGCAGGTGATTTTAGCTTGTCAGGTAGGTGGTTCCAGCGAGTCGAGTAGGTGGTTCCGGCGTGCTCGGCAGGTGGTACAGGCGGGTCTGGCAGGTGGTTTCGGTCTGTTCGGGGTGTGGTTCCGGCATCTCAGGCACGTGGTCCTGGCACGTCTGATAGGTGGTTCCGGCCGGCCCGACAGGTGTTTCCATGGTGTCCGCCAAGTGGTTCTGGCATAGCTGGCAGGTGATGTTGGCGTGACCGGCAGGTGGTTCCAGCCAGCCTGGCAGGTGATTCCGAAGAGTTCACCAAATGGTTGTGGCGTAGCCGGCAGGTGATTCTGGTGTGTCCTGCAGGTGGTTCTGGGGAGTGGATCAGGTGGTTCCGGCATACTCGGCAGGTTGTACGGGCGTGTCCTGAACATGGTTCTGGCAAGTCTGAGAGGTGGTTCCGGCATGCACGACAGGTGATTCCGGACTGTTCGCCATGTGGTTCTGGCCTAGTCGGCAGGTTATTTTGCATGTCCGGCGGTGGTTCCGCCGAGTCGAGCCGGTGGTTCCGGCGTGTCCAGCAGGTGTTCCCGGTCTGTCCGGCAGGTGGTTCTGGCGTGACCGGCACGAGGTTCTGGCACGTCTGAGAGTTGGTTCCGGCATGCCCGGCAGGTGGTTCCGGAGTGTCTGCCGAGTGGTTCTGGAGCCAGCCCGGCAGGTGATTCCGAAGAGTTCACCAAATGGTTGTGGCGTAGCCGGCAGGTGATTTTGGAATGTCAGGAAGTTGGTTCCGGCTAGTTGAGCAGGTGGATCAGGCGTGCTTGCCAGGGGCTTCAGGCGGGTCTGGCAGGTGGTTTCGGTCTGTTCGGGGAGTGGTTCCGCCATCTCAGGCTCATGGTTCTGGCACGTCTGAGAGGTGGTTCCGGCCGGCCCGACAGGTGTTTCCATGGTGTCCACCGAGTGGTTCTGGCGTAGCCGTCAGTTGATTTTGGCGTGACCACTAGGTGGTTCTGGGGAGTGGATCAGCTGGTTCCGGCATACTCGGCAGGTGGTACGGGCGTGTCCAGAACATGGTTCTGGCAAGTCTGAGAGGTCGGTCCGGCACGCCCGACAGGTGATTCCGGAGCGTCCGCCAAGTGTTTCTGGCGTACCCGGCAGGTGATTTTGGCATGTCCGACAGGTGTTTCTTGCAAGTCGAGCAGGTGGCTCAGGCATGCTCAGCTGGTGCTTCCGGCGTCTCTGGCACGTGGTTGTGGTGTGTCTGAGAGCTGGTTCTGGCATCTCCGGCAGATGATTCCGGAGTGGCCAGAAAGTGGTTCTGGTATACCTGGCAGGTGATTTTGGCGTGTCAGGAAGTTGGTTCCGGCTAGTTGAGCAGGTGGATCAGGCGTGCTCGCCAGGGGGTTCAGGCGGGTCTGGCAGGTGGTTTCGGTCTGTTCGGGGAGTGGTTCCGGCATCTCAGGCACATGGTTCTGCCACGTCTGAGATGAGGTTGTGGCCGGCCCGACAGGTGATTCCGGAGTGTCTGCCGAGTGGTTCTGGTGTAGCCGGCAGGTGATTTTGGCGTGTCCAGCAGGTGGTTTTGGCGATTCGAGCAGGTGGTTCTGGCTTGCTCGGCAGGTGCTTCCGGTGTCATTGGCATGTGGTTCCGGCATGTCCGGCAGGTGGTTCCGGTACGCCCGACAGGTGATTCCGGAGCGTCCGCCCAGTGTTTCTGGCGTACCCGGCAGGTGATTTTGGCATGTCCGACAGGTGTATCTTGCGAGTCGAGCTGGTGGCTCAGGCATGCTCATCTGGTGCTTCCGGCGTCTCTGGCACGTGGTTCTGGTGTGTCTGAGAGCTGGTTCTGGCATCTCCGGCAGATGATTCCGGAGTGTCCACCAAGTGGTTCTTGTATACCTGGCAGGTGATTTTGGCGTGTCAGGAAGTTGGTTCCAGCTAGTTGAGCAGGTGGCTCAGGCGTGCTTGCCAGGGGCTTCAGGCGGGTCTGGCAGGTGGTTTCGGTCTGTTCGGGGAGTGGTTCCGGCATCTCAGGCTCATGGTTCTGGGACGTCTGAGAGGTGGTTCCGGCCGGCCCGACAGGTGTTTCCATGGTGTCCGCCAAGTGGTTCTGGCATAGCTGGCACGTGATGTTGGCTTGACCGGCAGGTGGTTCCAGCAAGCCCGGCAGGTGATTCCGAAGAGTTCACCAAATGGTTGAGGCGTAGCCGGCAGGTGATTTTGGCGTGTCCAGCAGGTGGTTTTGGCGAGTCGAGCAGGTGGTTCTGGCGTGCTCGGCAGGTGCTTCCGGTGTCATTGGCATGTGGTTCCGGCATGTCTGAGAGGTGGTTCCGGCATGCCCGGCAGGTGGTTCCGGAGTGTCTGCCGAGTGGTTCTGGAGCCAGCCCGGCAGGTGATTCTGAAGAGTTCACCAAATGGTTGTGGCGTAGCCGGCAGGTGATTTTGGAATGTCAGGAAGTTGGTTCCGGCTAGTTGAGCAGGTGGATCAGGCGTGCTCGCCAGGGGGTTCAGGCGGGTCTGGCAGGTGGTTTCGGTCTGTTCGGGGAGTGGTTCCGGCATCTCAGGCACATGGTTCTGGCACGTCTGAGAGGTGGTTCCGGCCGGCCGGAGAGGTGTTTCCGGAGAGTCCGCCAAGTGGTTCTGGCGTAGCTGAAAGGTGATGTTGGCGTGACCGGCAGGTGGTTCCAGCCAGCCCGGCAGGTGATTCCGGAGTGTCTGCCGTGTGGTTCTGGCGTAGCTGGCAGGTGATTTTCGCGTGTACAGCAGGTGGTTCCGGCGAGCTCGGCAGGTGGTACCAGCATGTCGGGAACAAGGTTCTTGCACGTCTGAGAGATGGTTCCGGCATGCCCGGCAGGTGATTCGGGAGTGTCCGGCATGTGGTTCTGGCACCTCTGAGAGGTGGTTCCGGCATGCCCGGCAGGTGATTCCGGAGTGTTCGGCATGTGGTTCTGGCACCTCTGAGAGGTGGTTCCGGCATGCCCGGCAGGTGGTTCCGGAGTGTCTGCCGAGTGGTTCTGGCGTAGTCGGCAGGTGATTCTGGCGTGTCCAGCAGGTGGTTCTGGGGAGTGGATCAGGTGGTTCCGGCATACTCGGCAGGTGGTACCGGCGTGTCCGGAACATGGTTCTGGCAAGTCTGAGAGGCGGTTCCGGCATGCCGGACAGGTGATTCCGGAGTGTCCGCCACATGGTTCTGGCGTACCCGGCAGGTGATTTTGGCGTGTCTGGCAGGTGCTTCTTGCAAGTCGAGCATTTGGCTCAGGCATGCTCAGCAGGTGCTTCCGGCATGTCTGGCACGTGGTTCTGGTTTGTCTGAGAGCTGGTTCTGGCATGTCCGGCAGATGATTCCGGAGTGTCCAACAAGTGGTTGTGGCATACCTGGCAGGTGATTTTAGCGTGTCAGGTAGGTGGTTCCAGCGAGTCGATTAGGTGGTTCCGGCGTGCTCGGCAGGTGGTTCAGGCGGGTCCGGCAGGTGGTTTCGTCTGTTCGGGGTGTGGTTCCGGCATCTCAGGCACATGGTTCTGGCACGTCTGACAGATGGTTCCGCCATGCCCGGCAGGTGATTCGGGAGTCTCCGGCATGTGGTTCTGGCACCTCTGAGAGGTGGTTCCGGCATGCCCGGCAGGTGATTCCGGAGTGTCCGGCATTTGGTTCTGGCACCTCTGAGAGGTGGTTCCGGAATGTGTGTCATGTGATTCCCGAGTGTCTGCCGAGTGGTTCTGGCGTAGCCGGCAGGTGATTTTGTCGTGTCCAGCAGGTGGTTCCGGCAAGCTCGGCAGGTGGTTCCGGCATGTCCGGAACATGGTTCTGGCAAGTCTGAGAGATGGTTCCGGCATGCCCGACAGGTGATTCCGGAGTGTCCGCCACGTGGTTCTGGCGTACCCGGCAGGTGATTTTGGCGTGTCAGGCAGGTGTTTCTTGCAAGTCAAGCATTTGGCTCAGGCATGCTCAGCAGGTGTTTCCGGCGTGTCTGGTACGTGGTTCTGGTGAGTCTGAGAGCTGGTTCTGGCATGTCCGGCAGATGATACCGGAGTGTCCACCAAGTGGTTGTGGCATACCCGGCAGGTGATTTTAGCGTGTCAGGCAGGTGGTTCCAGCCAGCCCGGCAGGTGATTCCGGAGTGTCTGCCGTGTGGTTCTGGCGTAGCTGGCAGGTGATTTTGGCGTGTACAGCAGGTGGTTCCGGCGAGCTCGGCAGGTGATTCGGGAGTGTCCGGCATGTGGTTCTGGCACCACTGAGAGGTGGTTCCGGCATGCCCGGCAGGTGATTCCGGAGTGTTCGGCATGTGGTTCTGGCACCTCTGAGAGGTGGTTCCGGCATGCCCGGCAGTTGGTTACGGAGTGTCTGCCGAGTGGTTCTGGAGTAGGCTGCAGGTGATTCAGGCGTATCCAGCAGGTGGTTCTGGGGAGTGGATCAGGTGGTTCTGGCATACTCGGCAGGTCGTACCGGCGTGTCCGGAGCATGGTTCTGGCAAGTCTGAGAGGTGGTTCCGGCATGCCCGACAGGTGATTCCGGAGTGTTCGCCAAGTGGTTCTGGCGTAGCCGGCAGGTCATTTTGCATGTCCGGCGGTGGTTCCGGCGAGTCGAGCCGGTGGTTGCGGCGTATCCAGCAGGTGTTTCCGGTCTGTCCGGCAGGTGGTTCTGGCGTTACCGGCACGAGGTTCTGGTACGTCTGATAGTTGGTTCCGGCATGCCCGACAGGTGATTCCGGAGTGTCCGCCACGTGGTTCTGGCGTACCCGGCAGGTGATTTTGGCGTGTCAGGCAGGTGTTTCTTGCAAGTCGAGCATTTGGCTCAGGCATGCTCAGCAGGTGCTTCCGGCGTTTCTGGCACGCTGTTCTGGTGTGTCTGAGAGCTGGTTCTGGCATGCCCGGCAGATGATTCCGGATTGTCCACGAAGTGGTTGTGGCATACCCGGCAGGTGATTTTAGCGTGTCAGGTAGGTGGTTCCGGCGAGTCGAGTAGGTGGTTCCGGCATGCTCGGCAGGTGGTTCAGGCGGGTCTGGCAGGTGGTTTCGGTCTGTTCGGGGTGTGGTTCCGGCATCTCAGGCACATGGTTCTGGCACGTCTGATAGGTGGTTCTGGCCGGCCCGACAGGTGTTTCCATGGTGTCAGCCAAGTGGTTCTGGCATAGCTGGCAGGTGATGTTGGCGTGACCGGCAGGTGGTTCCAGCCAGCCCGGCGGGTGATTCCGAAGCGTTCACCAAATGGTTGTGGCGTAGCCGGCAGGTGATTTTGGCGTGTACAGCAGGTGGATTTGGCAAGTCCAGCAGGTGGTTCTGGCGTGCTCGGCATGTGCTTCCGGTGTCATTTGAATGTGCTTCCGGCATGTCTGAGAGGTGGTTCCGCCATGCCCGGCAGGTGGTTCCGGAGTGTCTGCCGAGTGGTTCTGGCGTAGTCGGCAGGTGATTCTGGCGTGTCCAGCTCGTGGTTGTGGGGAGTGGATCAGGTGGTTCCGGCATACTTGGCAGGTGGTACCAGCGTGTCCGGAACATGGTTCTGGCAAGTCTGAGAGGCGGTTTCGGCATGCCCGACAGGTGATTCCGGAGTGTTCGCCAAGCGGTTCTGGCGTAGCCGGCAGGTCATTTTGCATGTCCAGCGGTGGTTCCGACGAGTTGAGCCTGTGGTTCCGGCGTGTCCGGCAGGTGGTTCTGGCGTGACCGGCACGAGGTTCTGGCACGTCTGAGAGTTGGTTCCGGCATGCCCGACTGGTGATTCCGGAGTGTCCGCCACGTGGTTCTGGCGTACCCGGCAGGTGATTTTGGCGTGTCTGGCAGGTGCTTCTCGCAAGTCGAGCATTTGGCTCAGGCATGCTCAGCAGGTGATTCCGGCGTGTCTGTCACGTGGTTCTGGTGTGTCTGAGAGCTGGTTCTGGCATGTCCGGCAGATGATTCCGGAGTGTCCACCAAGTGGTTGTGGCATACCCGGCAGGTGATTTTAGCGTGTCAGGTAGGTGGTTCCAGCGAGTCGAGTAGGTGGTTCCGGCGTGCTCGGCAGGTGGTTCAGGCGGGTCTGGCAGGTGCTTTCGGTCTGTTCGGGGTGTGGTTCCGGCATCTCAGGCACATGGTTCTGGCACGTCTGATAGGTGGTTCCGTCCGGCACGACAGGTGTTTCCATGTTGTCCGCCAAGTGGTTCTGGCATAGCTGGCAGGTGATGTTGGCGTGACCGGCAGGTGGTTCCAGCAAGCCCGGCAGGTGATTCCGAAGAGTTCACCAAATGGTTGTGGCATTGCCGGCAGGTGATTTTGGCGTGTCCAGCAGGTGGTTTTGGCGAGTCGAGCAGGTGGTTCTGGCGTGCTTGGCAGGTGCTTCCGGTGTCATTGGCATGTGGTTCCGGCATGTCTGAGAGGTGGTTCCGGCATGCCCGGCAGGTGGTTCCGGAGAGTCTGCCGAGTGGTTCTGGAGCCAGCCCGGCAGGTGATTCCGAAGAGTTCACCAAATGGTTGTGGCATTGCCGGCAGGTGATTTTGGCGTGTCCAGCAGGTGGTTTTGGCGAGTCGAGCAGGTGGTTCTGGCGTGCTTGGCAGGTGCTTCCGGTGTCATTGGCATGTGGTTCCGGCATGTCTGAGAGGTGGTTCCGCCATGCCCGGCAGGTGATTCCGGAGTGTTCCCCAAGTGGTTCTGGCATAGCCGGCAGGTGATTTTGCATGTCCGGCAATGGTTCCGGCGAGTCGAGCCGGTGGTTCCGGCATGTCCGGCAGGTGGTTCCGGCATGCCCGGCAGGTGATTCCGGAGTGTCCGGCATGTGGTTCTGGCACCTCTGAGAGGTGGTTCCGGCATGCCCGGCAGGTGATACCGGAGTGTTCGCCAAGTTGTTCTGGCGTAGCCTGCAGGTGATTTTGCATGTCCGGCAATGGTTCTGGCGAGTCGAGCCGGTGGTTCCGGAATGTCCGGCAGGTGGTTCCGGCATGTCCAGCAGGTGGTTCCGGCATGTCCAGCATGTGGTTACAGCATGCCCGGCAGGTGATTCCGGAGTTTCCGGCATGTGGTTCGGGCACCTCTGAGAGGTGGTTCCGGAATGCCTGGCCTGTGATTCCGGAGTGTCTGCCGAGTGGTTCTGGCGTAGCCGGCAGTTGATTTTGGCATGTCCACTAGGTGGTTCTGGGGAGTGGATCGGCTGGTTCCCGCATACTCGGCAGGTGGTACCGGCGTATCCAGAACATGGTTCTGGCATGTCTGAGATGTGGTTCCGTCACGCCCGACAGGTGATTCCGGAGTGTCCGCCAAGTGTTTCTGGCGTACCCGGTAGGTGATTTACGCCTGTCTGACAGGTGTATCTTGCCAGTCGAGCAGGTGGCTGAGGCATGCTCAACAGGTGCTTCCAGTGTCTCTGGCACGTGGTTCTGGTGTGTCTGAGAGCTGGTTCTGGCATCTCCGGCAGATGATTCCGGAGTGTCCACCAAGTGGTTCTTGTATACCTGGCAGGTGATTTTGGCGTGTCAGGAAGTTGGTTCCGGCTAGTTGAGCAGGTGGATCAGGCATGCTCGCCAGGGGGCTCAGGCGGGTCAGGCAGGTGGATCCGGCATCTCAGGCTCATGGTTCTGGCACGTGTGAGAGGTGGTTCCGGCCGGCCCGACAGGTGTTTCCATGGTGTCCGCCAAGTGGTTCTGGCATAGCTGGCAGGTGATGTTGGCGTGACCGGCAGGTGGTTCCAGCCAGCCCGGCGGGTGATTCCGAAGCGTTCACCAAATGGTTGTGGCGTAGCCGGCAGGTGATTTTGGCGTGTACAGCAGGTGGATTTGGCAAGTCCAGCAGGTGGTTCTGGCGTGCTCGGCATGTGCTTCCGGTGTCATTTGAATGTGCTTCCGGCATGTCTGAGAGGTGGTTCCGCCATGCCCGGCAGGTGGTTCCGGAGTGTCTGCCGAGTGGTTCTGGCGTAGTCGGCAGGTGATTCTGGCGTGTCCAGCTCGTGGTTGTGGGGAGTGGATCAGGTGGTTCCGGCATACTTGGCAGGTGGTACCAGCGTGTCCGGAACATGGTTCTGGCAAGTCTGAGAGGCGGTTTCGGCATGCCCGACAGGTGATTCCGGAGTGTTCGCCAAGCGGTTCTGGCGTAGCCGGCAGGTCATTTTGCATGTCCAGCGGTGGTTCCGACGAGTTGAGCCTGTGGTTCCGGCGTGTCCGGCAGGTGGTTCTGGCGTGACCGGCACGAGGTTCTGGCACGTCTGAGAGTTGGTTCCGGCATGCCCGACTGGTGATTCCGGAGTGTCCGCCACGTGGTTCTGGCGTACCCGGCAGGTGATTTTGGCGTGTCTGGCAGGTGCTTCTCGCAAGTCGAGCATTTGGCTCAGGCATGCTCAGCAGGTGATTCCGGCGTGTCTGTCACGTGGTTCTGGTGTGTCTGAGAGCTGGTTCTGGCATGTCCGGCAGATGATTCCGGAGTGTCCACCAAGTGGTTGTGGCATACCCGGCAGGTGATTTTAGCGTGTCAGGTAGGTGGTTCCAGCGAGTCGAGTAGGTGGTTCCGGCGTGCTCGGCAGGTGGTTCAGGCGGGTCTGGCAGGTGCTTTCGGTCTGTTCGGGGTGTGGTTCCGGCATCTCAGGCACATGGTTCTGGCACGTCTGATAGGTGGTTCCGTCCGGCACGACAGGTGTTTCCATGTTGTCCGCCAAGTGGTTCTGGCATAGCTGGCAGGTGATGTTGGCGTGACCGGCAGGTGGTTCCAGCAAGCCCGGCAGGTGATTCCGAAGAGTTCACCAAATGGTTGTGGCATTGCCGGCAGGTGATTTTGGCGTGTCCAGCAGGTGGTTTTGGCGAGTCGAGCAGGTGGTTCTGGCGTGCTTGGCAGGTGCTTCCGGTGTCATTGGCATGTGGTTCCGGCATGTCTGAGAGGTGGTTCCGGCATGCCCGGCAGGTGGTTCCGGAGAGTCTGCCGAGTGGTTCTGGAGCCAGCCCGGCAGGTGATTCCGAAGAGTTCACCAAATGGTTGTGGCATTGCCGGCAGGTGATTTTGGCGTGTCCAGCAGGTGGTTTTGGCGAGTCGAGCAGGTGGTTCTGGCGTGCTTGGCAGGTGCTTCCGGTGTCATTGGCATGTGGTTCCGGCATGTCTGAGAGGTGGTTCCGCCATGCCCGGCAGGTGATTCCGGAGTGTTCCCCAAGTGGTTCTGGCATAGCCGGCAGGTGATTTTGCATGTCCGGCAATGGTTCCGGCGAGTCGAGCCGGTGGTTCCGGCATGTCCGGCAGGTGGTTCCGGCATGCCCGGCAGGTGATTCCGGAGTGTCCGGCATGTGGTTCTGGCACCTCTGAGAGGTGGTTCCGGCATGCCCGGCAGGTGATACCGGAGTGTTCGCCAAGTTGTTCTGGCGTAGCCTGCAGGTGATTTTGCATGTCCGGCAATGGTTCTGGCGAGTCGAGCCGGTGGTTCCGGAATGTCCGGCAGGTGGTTCCGGCATGTCCAGCAGGTGGTTCCGGCATGTCCAGCATGTGGTTACAGCATGCCCGGCAGGTGATTCCGGAGTTTCCGGCATGTGGTTCGGGCACCTCTGAGAGGTGGTTCCGGAATGCCTGGCCTGTGATTCCGGAGTGTCTGCCGAGTGGTTCTGGCGTAGCCGGCAGTTGATTTTGGCATGTCCACTAGGTGGTTCTGGGGAGTGGATCGGCTGGTTCCCGCATACTCGGCAGGTGGTACCGGCGTATCCAGAACATGGTTCTGGCATGTCTGAGATGTGGTTCCGTCACGCCCGACAGGTGATTCCGGAGTGTCCGCCAAGTGTTTCTGGCGTACCCGGTAGGTGATTTACGCCTGTCTGACAGGTGTATCTTGCCAGTCGAGCAGGTGGCTGAGGCATGCTCAACAGGTGCTTCCAGTGTCTCTGGCACGTGGTTCTGGTGTGTCTGAGAGCTGGTTCTGGCATCTCCGGCAGATGATTCCGGAGTGTCCACCAAGTGGTTCTTGTATACCTGGCAGGTGATTTTGGCGTGTCAGGAAGTTGGTTCCGGCTAGTTGAGCAGGTGGATCAGGCATGCTCGCCAGGGGGCTCAGGCGGGTCAGGCAGGTGGATCCGGCATCTCAGGCTCATGGTTCTGGCACGTGTGAGAGGTGGTTCCGGCCGGCCCGACAGGTGTTTCCATGGTGTCCGCCAAGTGGTTCTGGCATAGCTGGCAGGTGATGATGGCGTGAAAAGCAGGTGTTTCCAGCAAGCCCGGCAGGTGATTCCGAAGAGTTCACCAAATGGTTGTGGCGTAGCCGGCAGGTGATTTTGGCGTGTCCAGCAGGTGGTTTTGGCGAGTCGAGCAGGTGGTTCTGGCGTGCTCGGCAGGTGCTTCCGGTGTCATTGGCATGTGGTTCCGGCATGTCTGAGAGGTGGTTCCGGCATGCCCGGCAGGTGGTTCCGGAGTGTCTGCCGAGTGGTTCTGGAGCCAGCCTGGCAGGTGATTCCGAAGAGTTCACCAAATTCTTGTGGCGTAGCCGGCAGGTGATTTTGGAATGTCAGGAAGTTGGTTCCGGCTAGTTGAGCAGGTGGATCAGGCGTTCTCGCCAGGGGGTTCAGGCGGGTCTGGCAGGTGGTTTTGGTCTGTTCGGGGAGTGGTTGCGGCATCTCAGGCACATGGTTCTGCAACGTCTGAGAGGTGGCTCCGGCCGGCCGGAGAGGTGTTTCCGGAGTGTCCGCCAAGTGGTTCTGGCGTAGCTGAAAGGTGATGTTGGCGTGACCGGCAGGTGGTTCCAGCCAGCCCGGCAGGTGATTCCGGAGTGTTCCCCAAGTGGTTCTGGCATAGCCGGCAGGTGATTTTGCATGTCCAGCAATGGTTCCGGCGAGTCGAGCCTGTGGATCCGGCATATCCGGCAGGTGATTCCTGCATGTCCAGCAGGTGGTTCCGGCATGCCCGGCAGGTGGTACCGAGTGTCTGCCGAGTGGTTCTGGAGCCAGCCCGGCAGGTGATTCCGAAGAGTTCACCAAATGGTTGTGGCGTAGCCGGCAGGTGATTTTGGAATGTCAGGAAGTTGGTTCCGGCTAGTTGAGCAGGTGGATCAGGCGTGCTTGCCAGGGGCTTCAGGCGGGTCTGGCAGGTGGTTTCGGTCTGTTCGGGGAGTGGTTCCGCCATCACAGGCTCATGGTTCTGGCACCTCTGAGAGGTGGTTCCGGCATGCCCGGCAGTTGGTTACGGAGTGTCTGCCGAGTGGTTCTGGAGTAGCCGGCAGGTGATTCAGGCGTATCCAGCAGGTGGTTCTGGGGAGTGGATCAGGTGGTTCCGGCATACTCGGCAGGTGGTACCGGCGTGTCCGGAACATGGTTTTGGCAAGTCTGAGATGTGGTTCGGGCAGGCCCGACAGGTGATTCCGGAGTGTTCGCCAAGTGGTTCTGGCATAGCCGGCAGGTCATTTTGCATGTCCGGCGGTGGTTCCGGCGACTCGAGCCGGTGGTTGTGGCGTATCCAGCAGGTATTTCCGGTCTGCCCGGCAGGAGGTTCTGGCGTGACCGGCACGAGGTTCTGGCACGTCTGAGAGTTGGTTCCGGCATGCCCGACAGGTGATTCCGGAGTGTCCGCCACGTGGTTCTGGCGTACCCGGCAGGTGATTTTGGCGTGTCAGGCAGGTGTTTCTTGCAAGTCGAGCATTTGGCTCAGGCATGCTCAGCAGGTGTTTCCGGCGTGTCTGGCACGTGGTTCTGGTGAGTCTGAGAGCTGGTTCTGGCAAGTCCGGCAGATGATTCCGGAGTGTCCACCAAGTGGTTGTGGCATACCCGGCAGGTGATTTTAGCGTGTCAGGTAGGTGGTTCCGGTGAGTCGAGTAGGCGGTTCCGGCGTGCTCGGCAGGTGGTTCAGGCGGGTCTGGCAGGTGGTTTCGGTCTGTTCGGGGTGTGGTTCCGGCATCTAAGGCACATGGTTCTGGCACGTCTGATAGGTGGTTCCGGCCGGCCCGACAGGTGTTTCCATGGTGTCCGCCAAGTGGTTCTGCCATAGCTGGCAGGTGATGTTGGCGTGACCGGCACGTGGTTCCAGCCAGCCCGGAAGGTGATTCCGAAGCGTTCACCAAATGGTTGTGGCGTAGCCGGAAGGTGATTTTGGCGTGTCCAGCAGGTGGTTTTGGCGAGTCGAGCAGGTGGTTCTGGCTTGCTCGGCAGGTGCTTCCGGTGCCATTGGCATGTGGTTCCGGCATGTCTTAGAGGTGGTTCCGCCATGCCCGGCAGGTGATTCCGGAGTGTTCGCCAAGTGGTTCTGTCGTAGCCGGCAGGTGATTTTGCATGTCCGGCAATCGTTCCGGCGAGTCGAGCCGGTGGTTCCGGCATGTCCGGCATGTGGTTCCGGCGTGTCCGGCAGGTGGTTCCGGCATGCCCGGCAGGTGATTCCGGAGTGTCCGGCATGTGGTTCTTGCACCTCTGAGAGGTGGTTCCGGCATGCCCGGCAGGTGATACCGGAGTGTTCGCCAAGTGGTTCTGGCATAGCCGACAGGTGATTTTGCATGTCCGGCAATGGTTCCGGCGAGTCGAGCCGGTGGTTCCGGAATGTCAGGCAGGTGGTTCCGGCATGTCCGGCAGGTGGTTCCGGCATGTCCAGCATGTGGTTCCAGCATGCCCTGCAGGTGATTCCGGAGTGTCCGGCATGTGGTTCTGGCACCTCTGAGAGGTGGTTCCGGCATGCCCGGCAGGTGATACCGGAGTGTCCGACATTTGGTTCTGGCACCTCTGAGAGGTGGTTCCGGAATGCCTGGCATGTGATTCCGGAGTGTCTGCCGAGTGGTTCTGGCGTAGCCGTCAGTTGATTTTGGCGTGACCACTAGGTGGTTCTGGGGAGTGGATCAGCTGGTTCCAGCATACTCGGCAGGTGGTACCGGCGTGTCCAGAACATGGTTCTGGCAAGTCTGAGAGGTGGTTCCGGCACGCCCGACAGGTGATTCCGGAGCGTCCGCCCAGTGTTTCTGGCGTACCCGGCAGGTGAGTTTGGCATGTACGACAGGTGTATCTTGCGAGTCGAGCAGGTGGCTCAGGCATGCTCAGCTGGTGCTTCCGGCGTCTCTCGCACATAGTTCTGGTGTGTCTGAGAGCTGGTTCTGGCATGTCCGGCAGATGATTCCGGAGTGTCCACCAAGTGGTTCTTGTATACCTGGCAGGTGATTTTGGCGTGTCAGGAAGTTGGTTCCAGCTAGTTGAGCAGGTGGCTCAGGCGTGCTTGCCAGGGGCTTCAGGCGGGTCTGGCAGGTGGTTTCGGTCTGTTCGGGGAGTGGTTCCGGCATCTCAGGCTCATGGTTCTGGCACGTCTGAGAGGTGGTTCCGGCCGGCCCGACATGTGTTTCCATGGTGTCCGCCAAGTGGTTCTGGCATAGCTGGCAGGTGATGTTGGCGTGACCAGCAGGTGGTTCCAGCAAGCCCGGCAGGGGATTCCGAAGAGTTCACCAAATGGTTGTGGCGTAGCCGGCAGGTGATTTTGGCGTGTCCAGCAGGTGGTTTTGGCGAGTCGAGCAGGTGGTTCTGGAGTGCTCGACAGGTGCTTCCGGTGTCATTGGCATGTGGTTCCGGCATGTCTGAGAGGTGGTTCCGGCATGCCCGGCAGGTGGTTCCGGAGTGTCTGCCGAGTGGTTCTGGAGCCAGCCCGGCAGGTGATTCCGAAGAGTTCACCAAATGGTTGTGGCGTAGCCGGCAGGTGATTTTGGAATGTCAGGAATTTGGTTCCGGCTAGTTGAGCAGGTGGATCAGGCGTGCTCGCCAGGGGGTTCAGGCGGGTCTGGCAGGTGGTTTCGGTCTGTTCGGGGAGTGGTTCCGGCATCTCAGGCACATGGTTCTGGCACGTCTGAGAGGTGGTTCCGGCCGGCCGGAGAGGTGTTTCCGGAGTGTCCGCCAAGTGGTTCTGGCGTAGCTGAAAGGTGATGTTGGCGTGACCGGCAGGTGGTTCCAGCCAGCCCGAGAGGTGATTCCGGAGTGTCTGCCGTGTGGTTCTGGCGTAGCTGGCAGGTGATTTTGGCGTGTACAGCAGGTGGTTCCGGCGAGCTCGGCAGGTGATTCGGGAGTGTCCGGCATGTGGTTCTGGCACCTCTGAGAGGTGGTTCCGGCATACCCGGCAGGTGATTCCGGAGTGTTCGGCATGTGGCTCTGGCACCTCTGAGAGGTGGTTCCGGCATGCCCGGCAGGTGGTTCCGGAGTGTCTGCCGAGTGGTTCTGGCGTAGTCGGCAGGTGATTCTTGCGTGTCCAGCAGGTGGTTCTGGGGAGTGGATCAGGTGGTTCCGGCATACTCGGCAGGTGGTACCGGCGTGTCCGGAACATGGTTCTGGCAAGTCTGAGAGGCGGTTCCGGCATGCCCGACAGGTGATTCCGGAGTGTCCGCCACATGGTTCTGGCGTACCCGGCAGGTGATTTTGGCGTGTCTGGCAGGTGCTTCTTGCAAGTCGAGCATTTGGCTCAGGCATGCTCAGCAGGTGCTTCCGGCATGTCTGGCACGTGGTTCTGGTTTGTCTGAGAGCTGGTTCTGGCATGTCCTGCGATGATTCCGGAGTCTCCACCAAGTGTTTGCGGCATACCCAGCAGGTGATTTTAGCGTGTCAGGTAGGTGGTTCCAGCGAGTCGAGTAGGTGGTTGCGGCGTGCTCGGCAGGTGGTTCAGGCCGGTCTGGCAGGTGGTTTCGTCTGTTCGGGGTGTGGTTCCGGCATCTCAGGCACATGGTTCTGGCAGGTCTGACAGATGGTTCCGGCATGCCCGGCAGGTGATTCGGGAGGCTCCGGCATGTGGTTCTGGCACCTCTGAGAGGTGGTTCCGGCATGCCCGGCAGTTGGTTACGGAGTGTCTGCCGAGTGGTTCTGGAGTAGCCGGCAGGTGATTCAGGGCTATCCAGCAGGTGGTTCTGGGGAGTGGATCAGGTGGTTCCGGCATACTCGGCAGGTGGTACCGGCGTGCCCGGAACATGGTTTTGGCAAGTCTGAGAGGTGGTTCGGGCAGGCCCGACAGGTGATTCCGGAGTGTTCGCCAAGTGGTTCTGGCATAGCCGGCAGGTCATTTTGCATGTCCGGCGGTGGTTCCGGCGAGTCGAGCCGGTGGTTGCGGCGTATCCAGCAGTTGTTTCCGGTCTGTCCGGCAGGTGGTTCTGGCGTGACCGGCACGAGGTTCTGGCACGTCTGAGAGTTGGTTCCGGCATGCCCGACAGGTGATTCCAGAGTGTCCGCCAGGTGGTTCTGGCGTACCCGGCAGGTGATTTTGGCGTGTCTAGCAGGTGCTTCTTGCAAGTCGAGCATTTGGCTCTGGCATTCTCAGCAGGTGCTTCCGGGGTGTCTGACACGTGGTTCTGGTGTGTCTGAGAGCTGGTTCTGGCATGTCCGGCAGATGATTCCGGAGTGTCCACCAAGGGGTTGTGGCATACCCGGCAGGTGATTTTAGCGTGTCAGGTAGGTGGTTCCAGCGAGTCGAGTAGGTGGTTCCGGCGTGCTCGGCAGGTGGTTCAGGCGGGTCTGGCAGGTGGTTTCGGTCTGTTCGGGGTGTGGTTCCGGCATCTCAGGCACATGGTTCTGGCATGTCTGATAGGTGGTTCCGGCCGGCCCGACAGGTGTTTCCATGGTGTCCGCCAAGTGGTTCTGCCATAGCTGGCAGGTGATGTTGGCGTGACCGGCAGGTGGTCCAGCCAGCCCGGAAGGTGATTCCGAAGATTTCACCAAATGGTTGTGGCATAGCCGGCAGGTGATTTTGCATGTCCGGCAATGGTTCCGGCGAGTCGAGGCGGTGGTTCCGGGATGTCCGGCATGTGGTTCCTGCATGTCCGGCAGGTGGTTCCGGCATGTCCAGCATGTGATTCCCGCATGCCCTGCAGGTGATTCCGGAGTGTCCGGCATGTGGTTCTGGCACCTCTGAGAGGTGGTTCCGGAATGCCTGGCCTGTGATTCCGGAGTGTCTGCCGAGAGGTTCTGGCGTAGCCGGCAGTTGATTTTGGCGTGTCCACTAGGTGGTTCTGGGGAGTGGATCAGCTCGTTCCGGCATACTCAGCTGGCGGTACCGGCGTGTCCAGAACATGGTTCTGGCAAGTCTGAGAGGTGGTTCCGGCACGCCCGACAGGTGATTCCGGAGCGTCCGCCCAGTGTTTCTGGCGTACCCGGCTGGTGATTTTGGCATGTCCGACAGGTGTATCTTGCGAGTCGAGCAGGTGGCTCAGGCATGCTCAGCTGGTGCTTCCGGCGTCTCTGGCACGTGGTTCTGGTGTGTCTGAGAGCTGGTTCTGGCATGTCCGGCAGATGATTCCGGAGTGTCCACCAAGTGTTTCTTGTATACCTGGCAGGTGATTTTGGCGTGTCAGGAAGTTGGTTCCAGCTAGTTGAGCAGGTGGATCAGGCGTGCTTGCCAGGGGTTCAGGCGGGTCTGGCAGGTGGTTTCGGTCTGTTCGGGGAGTGGTTCCGGCATCTCAGGCTCATGGTTCTGGCCCGTCTGAGAGGTGGTTCCGGCCGGCCCGACAGGTGTTTCCATGGTGTCCGCCAAGTGGTTCTGGCATAGCTGGCAGGTGATGTTGGCGTGATCAGCAGGTGGTTCCAGCAAGCCCGGCAGGTGATTCCGAAGAGTTCACCAAATGGTTGTGGCGTAGCCGGCAGGTGATTTTGGCGTGTCCAGAAGGTGGTTTTGGCGAGTCGAGCAGGTGGTTCTGGCTTGCTCGGCAGGTGCTTCCGGTGTCATTGGCATGTGGTTCCGGCATGTCTGAGAGGTGGTTCCGGCATGCCCGGCAGGTTGTTCCGGAGTGTCTGCCGAGTGGTTCCGGAGCCAGCCCGGCAGGTGATTCCGAAGAGTTCACCAAATGGTTGTGGCGTAGCCGGCAGGTGATTTTGGAATGTCAGGAAGTTGGTTCCGACTAGTTGAGCAGGTGGATCAGGCGTGCTCGCCAGGGGGTTCAGGCGGGTCTGGCAGGTGGTTTCGGTCTGTTCGGGGAGTGGTTCCGGCATCTCAGGCACATGGTTCTGGCACGTCTGAGAGGTGGTTCCGGCCGGCCGTAGAGGTGTTTCCGGAGTGTCCGCCAAGTGGTTCTGGCGTAGCTGAAAGGTGATGTTGGCGTGACCGGCAGGTGGTTCCAGCCAGCCCGGCAGGTGATTCCGGAGTGTCTGCCGTGTGGTTCTGGCGTAGCTGGCAGGTGATTTTGGCGTGTCCAGCAGGTGGTTCCGGCGAAGTCGGCAGGTGGTACCAGCATGTCCGGAACAAGGTTCTTGCACGTCTGAGAGATGGTTCCGGCATGCCCGGCAGGTGATTCGGGAGTTTCCGGCATGTGGATCTGGCACCTCTGAGAGCTGGTTCCGGCATGCCCGGCAGGTGATTCCGGAGTGTTCGGCATGTGGTTCTGGCACCTCTGAGAGGTGGTTCCGGCATGCCCGGCAGGTGGTTCCGGAGTGTCTACCGAGTGGTTCTGGCGTAGTCGGCAGGTGATTCTGGCGTGTCCAGCAGGTGGTTCTGGGGAGTGGATCAGGTGGTTCCGGCATACTCGGCAGGTGGTACCGGCGTGTCCGGAACATGCTTCTGGCAAGTCTGAGAGACGGTTCCGGCATGCCCGACAGGTGATTCCGGAGTGTCCGCCACATGGTTCTGGCGTACCCGGCAGGTGATTTTGGCGTGTCTGGCAGGTGCTTCTTGCAAGTCGAGCATTTGGCTCAGGCATGCTCAGCAGGTGCTTCCGGCATGTCTGGCACGTGGTTCTGGTTTGTCTGAGAGCTGGTTCTGGCATGTCCGGCAGATGATTCCGGAGTGTCCACCAAGTGGTTGTGGCATACCCGGCAGGTGATTTTAGCGTGTCAGGTAGGTGGTTCCAGCGAGTCAAGTAGGTGGTTCCGGCGTGCTCGGCAGGTAGTTCAGGCGGGTCTGGCAGGTGGTTTCGTCTGTTCGGGGTGTGGTTCCGGCATCTCAGGCACATGGTTCTGGCACGTCTGACAGATGGTTCCGGCATGCCCGGCAGGTGATTCGGGAGTGTCCGGCATGTCGTTCTGGCACCTCTGAGAGGTGGTTCCGGCATGCCCGGCAGGTGATTCCGGAGTGTCCGGCATGCACTTCTGGCACCTCTGAGAGGTGGTTCCGGCAGGCCCGGCTGTTGGTTACGGAGTGTCTGCCGATTGGTTCTGGCGTAGTCGGCATGTGATTCTGGGGTGTCCAGCAGGTGGTTCTGGGTAGTGGATCAGGTGGTTCCGGCATACTCGTCAGGCAGTACTGGCGTGTCCGGAACATGGTTCTGGCAAGTCTGAGAGGTGGTTCCGGCATGCCCGACAGGTGTTTCCGGAGTGTCCGCCAAGTGGTTCCGGCGTAGCTGAAAGGTGATGTTGGCGTGACCGGCAGGTGGTTCCAGCCAGCCCGGCAGGTGATTCCGGAGTGTCTGCCGAGTGGTTCTGGTGTAGCCGGCAGGTGATTTTGGCCTGTCCAGCGGGTGGTTTTGGCGAGTCGAGCAGTTGGTTCTGGCGTGCTCGGCAGGTGCTTCCGGTGTCATTGGCATGTGGTTCCGGCATGTCTGAGAGGTGGTTCCGCCATGCCCGGCAGGTGATTCCGGAGTGTTCGCCAAGTGGTTCTGGCGTAGCCAGCAGGTGATTTTGCATGTCCGGCAATGGTTACGGCTAGTCGAGCCGGTGGTTCCGGCATGTCCAGCAGGTGGTTCCGGCATGCCCGGCAGGTGATTCCGGAGTGTCCGGCATGTGGTTCTGGCACCTCTGAGAGGTGGTTCCGGCATGCCCGGCAGGTGATACCGGAGTGTCCAGCATTTGGTTCTGGCACCTGTGAGAGGTGGTTCCGGAATGCCCGGCATGTGATTCCGGAGTGTCTGCCGAGTGGTTCTGGCATAGCCGGCAGGTGATTTTGGCGTGTCCAGCAAGTGGTTCCGGCGAGCTCGGCAGTTGGTTCCGGCATGTCCGGGACATGGTTCTGGCACGTCTGAGAGATGGTTCCGGCATGCCCGGCAGGTGATTCCGGAGTGTCTGCCGAGTGGTTCTGGCGTAGTCGGCAGGTGATTCTGGCGTGTCCAGCAGGTGGTTCTGGGGAGTGGATCAGGTGGTTCCGGCATACTCGGCAGGTGGTACCGGCGTGTCCGGAACATGGTTCTGGCAAGTCTGAGAGGCGGTTCCGACATGCCCGACATGTGATTCCGGAGTGTTCCCCAAGTGGTTCTGGCGTAGCCGGCAGGTCATTTTGCATGTCCGGCGGTGGTTCCGGCGAGTCGAGCCGCTCGTTCCGGCGTGTCCGGCAGATGGTTCTGGCGTGACCGGCACGAGGTTCTGGCACGTCTGAGAGTTGGTTCAGGCATGCCCGACAGGTGATTCCAGAGTGTCCGCAACGTGGTTCTGGCGTACCCGTCAGGTGATTTTGGCGTGTCTGGCAGGTGTTTCTTGCAAGTCGAGCATTTGGCTCAGGCATGCTCAGCAGGTGCTTCCGGCGTGTCTGGCAAGTGGTTCTGGTGAGTCTGAGAGCTGGTTCTGGCATGTCCGGCAGATGATTCCGGAGTGTACAACAAGTGGTTGTGACATACCCGGCAGGTGATTTTAGCGTGTCAGGTAGGTGGATCCAGCGAGTCGAGTAGGTGGTTCCGGAGTGCTCGGCAGGTGGTTCAGGCGGGTCTGGCAGGTGGTTACTTCTGTTCGGGGTGTGGTTCCGGCATCTCAGGCACATGGTTCTGGCACGTCTGATAGGTGGTTCCGGACAGCCCGACAGGTGTTTCCATGGTGTCCGCCAAGTGGTTATGGCATAGCTGGCAGGTGATGTTGGCGTGACCGGCAGGTGGTTCCAGCCAGCCCGGCAGGTGATTCCGAAGTGTTCACCAAATGGTTGAGGCGTAGCCGGAAGGTGATTTTGGCATGTCCAGCAGGTGGTTTTGGCGAGTCGATCATGTGGTTCTGGAGTGCTCGGCAGGTGCTTCCGGTGTCATTGGCATGTGGTTCCGGCATGTCTGAGAGGTGGTTCCGCCATGCCCGGCAGGTGATTCCGGAGTGTTCCCCAAGTGGTTCTGGCATAGCCGGCAGGTGATTTTGCATGTCCGGCAATGGTTCTGGCGAGTCGAGCCGGTGGTTCCGTCATGTCCGGCAGGTGGTTCCGGCATGCCCGGCAGGTGATTCCGGAGTGTCCGGCATGGGGTTCCAGCATGCCCGGCAGGTGATTCCGGAGTGTACGGCATGTGGTTCTGGCACCTCTGAGAGGTGGTTCCGGCATGCCCGGAAGGTGATACCGGAGTCTCCGGCATTTGGCTCTGGCACCTCTGAGAGGTGGTTCCGGAATGCCTGGCCTGTGATTCCGGAGTGTCTGCCGAGTGGTTCTGGCGTAGCCGGCAGTTGATTTTGGCGTGTCCACTAGGTGGTTGTGGGGAGTGGATCAGCTGGTTCCGGCATACTCGGCAGGTTGTACCGGCGTGTCCAGAACATGGTTCTGGCAAGTCTGAGAGGTGGTTCCGGCACGCACGACAGGTGATTCCGGAGCGTCCGCCCAGTGTTTCTGGCGTACCCGGCAGGTGATTTTGGCATGTCCGACAGGTGTTCCTTGCAAGTCGAGCAGGTGGCTCAGGCATGCTCAGCTGGTGCTTCCGGCGTCTCTGGCACGTGGTTGTGGTGTGTCTGAAAGCTGGTTCTGGCATGTCCGGCAGAATTTTCCGGAGTGTCCACAAAGTGGTTGTGGCATACCCGGCAGGTGATTTTAGCGTGTCAGGTAGGTGGTTCCAGCGAGTCGAGTAGGTGGTTCCAGCGTGCTCGGCAGGTGGTTCAGGCGGGTCTGGCAGGTTGTTTCGGTCTCTTCGGGGTGTGGTTCCGGCATCTCAGGCACATGGTTCTGGCACGTCTGAGAGGTGGTTCCGGCCGGCCCGACAGGTGTTTCCATGGTGTCCGCCAAGTGGTTCGGGCATAGCTGGCAGGTGATGTTGGCGTGACAGGCAGGTGGTTCCAGACAGCCCGGCAGGTGATTCCGGAGTGTCTGCCGTGTGGTTCTGGCGTAGCTGGCAGGTGATTTTGGCGTGTCCAGCAGGTGGTTCCGGCGATCTCTGCAGGTGGTACCAGCGTGTCAGGTACATGGTACTGGCACGTCTGAGAGATGGTTCCGTCATGCCAGGCAGGTGATTCCGGAGTGTCCGGCATTTGGTTCTGGCACCTCTGAGAGGTGGTTCCGGCATGCCCGGCAGGTGATACCGGAGTCTCCGGCATGTGGTTCTGGCACCTCTGAGAAGTGGTTCCGGCTGCCCGGCATGTGGTTGCGGAGTGTCTGCCGACTGGTTCTGGCGTAGTCGGCAGGTGATTCTGGCGTGTCCACTAGGTGGTTCTGGGGAGTGGATCAGGTGGTTCCGGCATACTCGGCAGGTGGTACCGGCGTGTCCAGAACATGGTTCTGGCAAGTCTGAGAGGTGGTTCCGGCACGCCCGACAGGTGATTCCGGAGTGTTCGCCAAGTGGTTCTGGCGTAGCCGGCAGGTCATTTTGCATGTCCAGCGGTGGTTCCGGCGAGTCGAGCCGGTGGTTCCGGCGTGTCCGGCAGGTGCTTCTGGCGTGACCGGCACGAGGTTCTGGCACGTCTGAGAGTTGGTTCCGGCATGCCCGACAGGTGATTCCGGAGTGTCCGCCACGTGGTTCTGGCGTACCCGGCAGGTGATTTTGGCGTGTCTGGCAGGTGTTTCTTGCAAGTCGAGCATTTGGCTCAGGCATGCTCAGCAGGTGCTTCCGGCGTGTCTGGCACGTGGTTCTGGTGTGTCTGAGAGCTGGTTCTGGCATGTCCGGCAGATTTTTCAGGAGTGTCCACAAAGTGGTTGTGGCATACCCGGCAGGTGATTTTAGCGTGTCAGGTAGGTGGTTCCAGCGAGTCAAGTAGGTGGTTCCAGCGTGCTCGGCTGGTGGTTCAGGCGGTTCTGGCAGGTTGTTTCGGTCTCTTCGGGGTGTGGTTCCGGCATCTCAGGCACATGGTTCTGGCACGTCTGAGAGGTGGTTCCGGCCGGCCCGACAGGTGTTTCCATGGTGTCCGCCAAGTGGTTCGGGCATAGCTGGCAGGTGATGTTGGCGTGACCGGCAGGTGGTTCCAGCCAGCCTGGCAGGTGATTCCGAAGTGTTCACCAAATGGTTGAGGCATAGCCGGAAGGTGATTTTGGCATGTCCAGCAGGTGGTTTTGGCGAGTCGATCATGTGGTTCTGGCTTGCTCGGCAGGTGCTTCCGGTGTCATTGGCATGTGGTTCCGGCATGTCTGAGAGGTGGTTCCGCCATGCCCGGCAGGTGATTCCGGAGTGTTCCCCAAGTGGTTCTGGCATAGCCGGCAGGTGATTTTTCATGTCCGGCAATGGTTCTGGCGAGTCGAGCCGGTGGTTCCGGCATGTCCGGCAGGTGGTTCCGGCATGCCCGGCAGGTGATTCCGGTGTGTCCGGCATGTGGTTCCAGCATGCCCGGCAGGTGATTCCGGAGTGTACGGCATGTGGTTCTGGCACCTCTGAGAGGTGGTTCCGGCATGCCCGGCAGGTGATACCGGAGTCTCCGGCATTTGGCTCTGGCACCTCTGAGAGGTGGTTCCGGAATGCCTGGCCTGTGATTCCGGAGTGTCTGCCGAGTGGTTCTGGCGTAGCCGGCAGTTGATTTTGGCGTGTCCACTAGGTGGTTGTGGGGAGTGGATCAGCTGGTTCCGGCATACTCGGCAGGTTGTACCGGCGTGTCCAGAACATGGTTCTGGCAAGTCTGAGAGGTGGTTCCGGCACGCACGACAGGTGATTCCGGAGCGTCCGCCAAGTGTTTCTGGCGTACCCGGCAGGTGATTTTGGCATGTCCGACAGGTGTTTCTTGCAAGTCGAGCAGGTGGCTCAGGCATGCTCAGCTGGTGCTTCCGGCGTCTCTGGCACGTGGTTGTGGTGTGTCTGAGAGCTAGGTCTGCCATGTCCGGCAGATGATTCCGGAGTGTCCACCAAGTGGTTCTGGTATACCTGGCAGGTGATTTTGGCGTGTCAGGAAGGTGGTTCCGGCTAGTTGAGCAGGTGGATCAGGCGTGCGCGCCAGGGGGTTCAGGCGGGTCTGGCAGGTGGTTTCGGTCTGTTCGGGGAGTGGTTCCGGCATCTCAGGCACATGGTTCTGGCACGTCTGAGAGGTGGTTTCGGCCGGCCCGACAGGTGATTCCTGAGTGTCCGCCAAGTGTTCTGGCTTTGCTGAAAGGTGATGTTGGCATGACCGGCAGGTGGTTCCATCCAGCCCGGCAGGTGATTCCGGAGTGTCTGCCGAGTGGTTCTGGCGTAGCCGGCACATGATTTTGGCGTGTCCAGCAGGTGGTTCCGGCGAGCTCAGCAGGTGGTACCGGCGTGTCTGCCGAGTGGTTCTGGCGTAGCCGGCAGGTGATTCTGGCGTGTCCAGCAGGTGGTTCTGGGGAGAGGATCAGGTGGTTCCAGCATATTCGGCAGGTGGTTCTGGCGTGACCGGCACGAGGTTCTGGCACTTCTGAGAGTTGGTTCCGGCATGCCCGACAGGTGATTCCGGAGTGTCCGCCACGTGGTTCTGTCGTACCCGGCAGGTGATTTTGGCGTGTCTGGCAGGTGCTTCTTGCAAGTCGAGCATTTGGCTCAGGCATGCTCAGCAGGTGCTTCCGTCATGTCTGGCCGTGGTTCTGGTGTGTCTGAGAGCTGGTTCTGGCATGTCCGGCAGATGATTCCGGAGTGTCCACGAAGTGGTTGTGGCATACCCGGCAGGTGATTTTAGCGTGTCAGGTAGGTGGTTCCAACGAGTCGAGTAGGTGGTTCCGGCGTGCTCGGAAGGTGGTTCAGGCCGGTCTGGCAGGTGGTTTCGTCTGTTCGGGGTGTGGTTCCGGCATCTCAGGCACATGGTTCTGGCACGTCTGACAGATGGTTCCGGCATGCTCGGCAGGTGATTCGGGAGTGTCCGGCAGGTGGTTCTGGCACCTCTGAGAGGTGGTTCCGGCATGCCTGGCAGGTGGTTCCAGAGTGTCCGGCATGCGGTTCTGGCACCTCTGAGATGTGGTTCCGGCATGCCCGGCAGTTGGTTACGGAGTGTCTGCCACGTGGTTCTGGAGTAGCCGGCAGGTGATTCTGGCGTATCCAGCAGGTGGTTCTGGGGAGTGGATCAGGTGGTTCCGGCATACTCAGCAGGTGGTACCGGCGTGTTCAGTACATCGTTCTGGCAAGTCTGAGAGGTGGTTCCGGCACGCCCGACAGGTGATTCCGGAGTGTCCGCCAAGTGGTTCTGGCGTAGCTGAAAGGTGATGTTGGCGTGACAGGCAGGTGGTTCCAGCCAGCCCGGCAGCTGATTCCGGAGTGTCTGCCGTGTGGTTCTGGCGTAGCTGGCAGGTGATATTGGCGTGTCCAGCATGTGGTTCCGGCGAGCTCGGCAGGTGGTACCAGCGTGTCCGGAACATGGTTCTGGCACCTCTGAGAGATGGTTCCTGCATGCCAGGCAGGTGATTCCGGAGTGTCCGGCATGCGGTTCTGGCACCTCTGAGAGGTGGTTCCGGCATGCCCGGCAGTTGGTTACGGAGTGTCTGCCAAGTGGTCCTGGAGTAACCGGCATGTGATTCTGGCGTATCCAGCAGGTGGTTCTGGGGAGTGGATCAGGTGGTTCCGGCATACTCGGCAGGAGGTACCGGCCTGTCCGGAACATGGTTTTGGCAAGTCTGAGAGGCGGTTCCGGCAGGCCCGAGAGGTGATTCCGGAGTGTTCGCCAAGTGGTTCTGGCGCAGCCGGCAGGTGATTTTGCATGTCCGGCAATGGTTCTGGCGAGTCGAGCCGGTGGTTCCGGAATGTCCGGCTGGTGGTTCCGGCATGTCCGGCAGGTGGTTCCGGCATGTCCAGCACGTGGTTCCAGCATGCCCTGCAGGTGATTCCGGAGTGTCCGGCATGTGGTTCTGGCACCTCTGAGAGGTGGTTCCGGCATGCCCGGCAGGTGATACCGGAGTGTCCGCCAAGTGGTTCCGGCGTAGCTGAAAGGTGATGTTGGCGTGACCGGCAGGTGGTTCCAGCCAGCCCGGCAGGTGATTCCGGAGTGTCTGCCGAGTGGTTCTGGTGTAGCCAGCAGGTGATTTTGGCGTGTCCAGCAGGTGGTTCCGGCGAGCTTGGCAGGTGGTACCGGCGTGTCCAGAACATGGTTCTGGCAAGTCTGAGAGGTGGTTCCGGCACGCCCGACAGGTGATTCCGGAGTGTTCGCCAAGTTGTTCTGGCGTAGCCGGCAGGTCATTTTGCATGTCCGGCGGTGGTTCCGGCGAGTCGAGCCGGTGGTTCCGGCGTGTCCGGCAGGTGCTTCTGGCGTGACAGGCACGACGTTCTGGGACGTCTGAGAGTTGGTTCCGGCATGCCCGACAGGTGATTCCGGAGTGTCCGCAACGTGGTTCTACGTACCCGGCAGGTGACTTTGGCGTGTCTGGCAGGTGCTTCTTGCAAGTAGAGCATTTGGCTCAGGCATGCTCAGCAGGTGCTTCCGGCGTGTCTGGCACGTGGTTGTGGTGCGTCTGAGAGCTGGTTCTGCCATGTCCGGCAGATGATTCCGAAGTGTCCACCAAGTGGTTGTGGCATACCCGGCAGGTGATTTTAGCGTGTCAGGTACGTGGTTCCAGCGAGTCGAGTAGGTGGTTCCGGAGTGCTCGGCAGGTGGTTCAGGCGGGTCTGGCAGGTGGTTTCGTCTGTTCGGGGTGTGGTTCCGGCATCTCAGGCACATGGTTCTGGCACGTCTGAGAGGTGGTTCCGGCACGCCCGACAGGTGATTCCGGAGCGTCCGCCCAGTGTTTCTGGCGTACCCGGCAGGTGATTTTGGCATGTCCGACAGGTGTATCTTGCGAGTCGAGCAGGTGGCTCAGGCATGCTCAGCTGGTTCTTCCGGCGTCTCTGGCACGTGGTTCTGGTGTGTCTGACAGCTGGTTCTGGCATGTCCGGCAGATGATTCTGGAGTGTCCACCAAGTGGTTCTGGTATACCTGGCAGGTGATTTTGGCTTGTCAGGAAGTTGGTTTCGGCTAGTTGAGCAGGTGGATCAGGCGTGCTCGCCAGGTTGTTCAGGCGGGTCTGGCAGGTGGTTTCGGTCTGTTCGGGGAGTGGTTCCGCCATCTCAGGCTCATGGTTCTGGCACGTCTGAGAGGTGGTTCCGGCCGGCCCGACAGGTGTTTCCATGGTGTCCGCCAAGTGGTTCTGGCACAGCTGGCAGGTGATATTCGCGTGACCGGCAGGTGGTTCCAGCCAGCCCGGCAGGTGATTCCGGAGTGTCTGCCGTGTGGTTCTGGCGTAGCTGGCAGGTGATTTTGGCGTTTCCAGCAGGTGGTTCCGGCGAGCTCGGCAGGTGGTACCAGCGAGTCCGGAACATGGGTCTGGCACGTCTGAGAGATGGTTCCGGCATGCCCGGCAGGTGACTTGGGAGTGTCCGGCATGTGGTTCTGGCACCTCTGAGAGGTGGTTCCGGCATGCCAGGCAGGTGATTCTGGACTGTTCGGCAAGTGGTTCTGGAACCTCTGAGAGGTGGTTCTGGCATGCCCGGCAGGTGGTTCCGGAGTGTCTGCCGAGTGGTTCTGGCGTAGTCGGCAGGTGATTCTGGCGTGTCCAGCAGGTGGTTCTGGGGAGAGGATCAGTTGGTTCCGGCATACTCGGCAGGTGGTACCGGCGTGTAAGGAACATGGTTCTGGCAAGTCTGAGAGGCGGTTCCGGCATGCCCGACAGTTGATTCCATGGTGTCTGCCAAGTGGTTCTGGCATAGCTGGCAGGTGATATTGGCGTGACCGGCAGGTGGTTCCAGCAAGCCCGGCAGGTGATTCCGAAGAGTTCACCAAATGGTTGTGGCGTAGCCAGCAGGTGATTTTGGCGTGTCCAGCAGGTGGTTTTGGCGAGTCGAGCAGGTGGTTCTGGCGTGCTTGGCAGGTGCTTCCGGTGTCATTGGCATGTGGTTCCGGCATGTCTGAGAGCTGGTTCCGCCATGCCCGGCAGGTGATTCCGGAGTGTTTGCCAAGTGGTTCTGGCGTAGCCGGCAGGTGATTTTGCATGTCCGGCAATGGTTACGGCTAGTCGAGCCGGTGGTTCCGGCATGTCCATCAGGTGGTTCCGGCATGCTCGGCAGGTGATTCCGGAGTGTCCAGAATTTGGTTCTGGCACCTGTGAGAGGTGGTTCCGGAATGCCCGGCATGTGATTCCGGACTGTCTGCCGAGTGGTTCTGGCGTAGCCGGCAGGTGATTTTGGCGTGTCCAGAAGGTGGTTCCGGCGAGCTCGGCAGGTGGTTCCGGCATGTCCGGGACATGGTTCTGGCACGTCTGAGAGATGGTTCCGGCATGCCCGGCAGGTGATTCCGGAGTGTCCGTCATGTGGTTCTGGCACCTCTGAGAGGTGGTTCCGGCATGCCCGGCAGTTGGTTATGGAGTGTCTGCCGAGTGGTTCTGGCGTAGCCGGCAGGTGATTCTGGCGTATCCAGCAGGTGGTTTTGGGGAGTGGATCAGGTGGTTCCGGCATACTCGGCAGGTGGTACCGGCGTGTCCGGACCTTGGTTCTGGCAAGTCTGAGAGGTGGTTCCGGCATGCCCGACAGGTGATTCCGGAGTGTTCGACAAGTGGTTCTGGCGTAGCCGGCAGGTCATTTTGCATGTCCGGCGGTGGTTCCGGCGAGTCGAGCCGGTGGTTCCGGTGTGTCCAGCAGGTGTTTCCGGTCTGTCCGGCAGGTGGTTCTGGCGTGACCGGCACGAGGTTCTGGCACGTCTGAGAGTTGGTTCCGGCATGCCCGACAGGTGATTCCGGAGTGTCCGCCACGTGGTTCTGGCGTACCCGGCAGGTGATTTTGGCGTGTCTGGCAGGTGTTTCTTGCAAGTCGAGCATTTGGCTCAGGCATGCTCAGCAGGTGCTTCCGGCGTGTCTGGCACGTGGTTCTGGTGTGTCTGAGAGCTGGTTCTGGCATGTCCGGCAGATTTTTCAGGAGTGTCCACAAAGTGGTTGTGGCATACCCGGCAGGTGATTTTAGCGTGTCAGGTAGGTGGTTCCAGCGAGTCGAGTAGGTGGTTCCAGCGTGCTCGGCTGGTGGTTCAGGCGGTTCTGGCAGGTTGTTTCGGTCTCTTCGGGGTGTGGTTCCGGCATCTCAGGCACATGGTTCTGGCACGTCTGAGAGGTGGTTCCGGCCGGCCCGACAGGTGTTTCCATGGTGTCCGCCAAGTGGTTCGGGCATAGCTGGCAGGTGATGTTGGCGTGACCGGCAGGTGGTTCCAGCCAGCCTGGCAGGTGATTCCGAAGTGTTCACCAAATGGTTGAGGCATAGCCGGAAGGTGATTTTGGCATGTCCAGCAGGTGGTTTTGGCGAGTCGATCATGTGGTTCTGGCTTGCTCGGCAGGTGCTTCCGGTGTCATTGGCATGTGGTTCCGGCATGTCTGAGAGGTGGTTCCGCCATGCCCGGCAGGTGATTCCGGAGTGTTCCCCAAGTGGTTCTGGCATAGCCGGCAGGTGATTTTTCATGTCCGGCAATGGTTCTGGCGAGTCGAGCCGGTGGTTCCGGCATGTCCGGCAGGTGGTTCCGGCATGCCCGGCAGGTGATTCCGGTGTGTCCGGCATGTGGTTCCAGCATGCCCGGCAGGTGATTCCGGAGTGTACGGCATGTGGTTCTGGCACCTCTGAGAGGTGGTTCCGGCATGCCCGGCAGGTGATACCGGAGTCTCCGGCATTTGGCTCTGGCACCTCTGAGAGGTGGTTCCGGAATGCCTGGCCTGTGATTCCGGAGTGTCTGCCGAGTGGTTCTGGCGTAGCCGGCAGTTGATTTTGGCGTGTCCACTAGGTGGTTGTGGGGAGTGGATCAGCTGGTTCCGGCATACTCGGCAGGTTGTACCGGCGTGTCCAGAACATGGTTCTGGCAAGTCTGAGAGGTGGTTCCGGCACGCACGACAGGTGATTCCGGAGCGTCCGCCAAGTGTTTCTGGCGTACCCGGCAGGTGATTTTGGCATGTCCGACAGGTGTTTCTTGCAAGTCGAGCAGGTGGCTCAGGCATGCTCAGCTGGTGCTTCCGGCGTCTCTGGCACGTGGTTGTGGTGTGTCTGAGAGCTAGGTCTGCCATGTCCGGCAGATGATTCCGGAGTGTCCACCAAGTGGTTCTGGTATACCTGGCAGGTGATTTTGGCGTGTCAGGAAGGTGGTTCCGGCTAGTTGAGCAGGTGGATCAGGCGTGCGCGCCAGGGGGTTCAGGCGGGTCTGGCAGGTGGTTTCGGTCTGTTCGGGGAGTGGTTCCGGCATCTCAGGCACATGGTTCTGGCACGTCTGAGAGGTGGTTTCGGCTGGCCCGACAGGTGATTCCTGAGTGTCCGCCAAGTGTTCTGGCTTTGCTGAAAGGTGATGTTGGCATGACCGGCAGGTGGTTCCATCCAGCCCGGCAGGTGATTCCGGAGTGTCTGCCGAGTGGTTCTGGCGTAGCCGGCACATGATTTTGGCGTGTCCAGCAGGTGGTTCCGGCGAGCTCAGCAGGTGGTACCGGCGTGTCTGCCGAGTGGTTCTGGCGTAGCCGGCAGGTGATTCTGGCGTGTCCAGCAGGTGGTTCTGGGGAGAGGATCAGGTGGTTCCAGCATATTCGGCAGGTGGTTCTGGCGTGACCGGCACGAGGTTCTGGCACTTCTGAGAGTTGGTTCCGGCATGCCCGACAGGTGATTCCGGAGTGTCCGCCACGTGGTTCTGTCGTACCCGGCAGGTGATTTTGGCGTGTCTGGCAGGTGCTTCTTGCAAGTCGAGCATTTGGCTCAGGCATGCTCAGCAGGTGCTTCCGTCATGTCTGGCCGTGGTTCTGGTGTGTCTGAGAGCTGGTTCTGGCATGTCCGGCAGATGATTCCGGAGTGTCCACGAAGTGGTTGTGGCATACCCGGCAGGTGATTTTAGCGTGTCAGGTAGGTGGTTCCAACGAGTCGAGTAGGTGGTTCCGGCGTGCTCGGAAGGTGGTTCAGGCCGGTCTGGCAGGTGGTTTCGTCTGTTCGGGGTGTGGTTCCGGCATCTCAGGCACATGGTTCTGGCACGTCTGACAGATGGTTCCGGCATGCTCGGCAGGTGATTCGGGAGTGTCCGGCAGGTGGTTCTGGCACCTCTGAGAGGTGGTTCCGGCATGCCTGGCAGGTGGTTCCAGAGTGTCCGGCATGCGGTTCTGGCACCTCTGAGATGTGGTTCCGGCATGCCCGGCAGTTGGTTACGGAGTGTCTGCCACGTGGTTCTGGAGTAGCCGGCAGGTGATTCTGGCGTATCCAGCAGGTGGTTCTGGGGAGTGGATCAGGTGGTTCCGGCATACTCAGCAGGTGGTACCGGCGTGTTCAGTACATCGTTCTGGCAAGTCTGAGAGGTGGTTCCGGCACGCCCGACAGGTGATTCCGGAGTGTCCGCCAAGTGGTTCTGGCGTAGCTGAAAGGTGATGTTGGCGTGACAGGCAGGTGGTTCCAGCCAGCCCGGCAGCTGATTCCGGAGTGTCTGCCGTGTGGTTCTGGCGTAGCTGGCAGGTGATATTGGCGTGTCCAGCATGTGGTTCCGGCGAGCTCGGCAGGTGGTACCAGCGTGTCCGGAACATGGTTCTGGCACCTCTGAGAGATGGTTCCTGCATGCCAGGCAGGTGATTCCGGAGTGTCCGGCATGCGGTTCTGGCACCTCTGAGAGGTGGTTCCGGCATGCCCGGCAGTTGGTTACGGAGTGTCTGCCAAGTGGTCCTGGAGTAACCGGCATGTGATTCTGGCGTATCCAGCAGGTGGTTCTGGGGAGTGGATCAGGTGGTTCCGGCATACTCGGCAGGAGGTACCGGCCTGTCCGGAACATGGTTTTGGCAAGTCTGAGAGGCGGTTCCGGCAGGCCCGAGAGGTGATTCCGGAGTGTTCGCCAAGTGGTTCTGGCGCAGCCGGCAGGTGATTTTGCATGTCCGGCAATGGTTCTGGCGAGTCGAGCCGGTGGTTCCGGAATGTCCGGCTGGTGGTTCCGGCATGTCCGGCAGGTGGTTCCGGCATGTCCAGCACGTGGTTCCAGCATGCCCTGCAGGTGATTCCGGAGTGTCCGGCATGTGGTTCTGGCACCTCTGAGAGGTGGTTCCGGCATGCCCGGCAGGTGATACCGGAGTGTCCGCCAAGTGGTTCCGGCGTAGCTGAAAGGTGATGTTGGCGTGACCGGCAGGTGGTTCCAGCCAGCCCGGCAGGTGATTCCGGAGTGTCTGCCGAGTGGTTCTGGTGTAGCCAGCAGGTGATTTTGGCGTGTCCAGCAGGTGGTTCCGGCGAGCTTGGCAGGTGGTACCGGCGTGTCCAGAACATGGTTCTGGCAAGTCTGAGAGGTGGTTCCGGCACGCCCGACAGGTGATTCCGGAGTGTTCGCCAAGTTGTTCTGGCGTAGCCGGCAGGTCATTTTGCATGTCCGGCGGTGGTTCCGGCGAGTCGAGCCGGTGGTTCCGGCGTGTCCGGCAGGTGCTTCTGGCGTGACAGGCACGACGTTCTGGGACGTCTGAGAGTTGGTTCCGGCATGCCCGACAGGTGATTCCGGAGTGTCCGCAACGTGGTTCTACGTACCCGGCAGGTGACTTTGGCGTGTCTGGCAGGTGCTTCTTGCAAGTAGAGCATTTGGCTCAGGCATGCTCAGCAGGTGCTTCCGGCGTGTCTGGCACGTGGTTGTGGTGCGTCTGAGAGCTGGTTCTGCCATGTCCGGCAGATGATTCCGAAGTGTCCACCAAGTGGTTGTGGCATACCCGGCAGGTGATTTTAGCGTGTCAGGTACGTGGTTCCAGCGAGTCGAGTAGGTGGTTCCGGAGTGCTCGGCAGGTGGTTCAGGCGGGTCTGGCAGGTGGTTTCGTCTGTTCGGGGTGTGGTTCCGGCATCTCAGGCACATGGTTCTGGCACGTCTGAGAGGTGGTTCCGGACAGCCCGACAGGTGTTTCCATGGTGTCCGCCAAGTGGTTATGGCATAGCTGGCAGGTGATGTTGGCGTGACCGGCAGGTGGTTCCAGCCAGCCCGGCAGGTGATTCCGAAGTGTTCACCAAATGGTTGAGGCGTAGCCGGAAGGTGATTTTGGCGTGTCCAGCAGGTGGTTTTGGCGAGTCGAGCAGGTGGTTCTGGCTTGCTCGGCAGGTGCTTCCGGTGCCATTGGCATGTGGTTCCGGCATGTCTTAGAGGTGGTTCCGCCATGCCCGGCAGGTGATTCCGGAGTGTTCGCCAAGTGGTTCTGTCGTAGCCGGCAGGTGATTTTGCATGTCCGGCAATCGTTCCGGCGAGTCGAGCCGGTGGTTCCGGCATGTCCGGCATGTGGTTCCGGCGTGTCCGGCAGGTGGTTCCGGCATGCCCGGCAGGTGATTCCGGAGTGTCCGGCATGTGGTTCTTGCACCTCTGAGAGGTGGTTCCGGCATGCCCGGCAGGTGATACCGGAGTGTTCGCCAAGTGGTTCTGGCATAGCCGACAGGTGATTTTGCATGTCCGGCAATGGTTCCGGCGAGTCGAGCCGGTGGTTCCGGAATGTCAGGCAGGTGGTTCCGGCATGTCCGGCAGGTGGTTCCGGCATGTCCAGCATGTGGTTCCAGCATGCCCTGCAGGTGATTCCGGAGTGTCCGGCATGTGGTTCTGGCACCTCTGAGAGGTGGTTCCGGCATGCCCGGCAGGTGATACCGGAGTGTCCGACATTTGGTTCTGGCACCTCTGAGAGGTGGTTCCGGAATGCCTGTCATGTGATTCCGGAGTGTCTGCCGAGTGGTTCTGGCGTAGCCGTCAGTTGATTTTGGCGTGACCACTAGGTGGTTCTGGGGAGTGGATCAGCTGGTTCCAGCATACTCGGCAGGTGGTACCGGCGTGTCCAGAACATGGTTCTGGCAAGTCTGAGAGGTGGTTCCGGCACGCCCGACAGGTGATTCCGGAGCGTCCGCCCAGTGTTTCTGGCGTACCCGGCAGGTGAGTTTGGCATGTACGACAGGTGTATCTTGCGAGTCGAGCAGGTGGCTCAGGCATGCTCAGCTGGTGCTTCCGGCGTCTCTCGCACATAGTTCTGGTGTGTCTGAGAGCTGGTTCTGGCATGTCCGGCAGATGATTCCGGAGTGTCCACCAAGTGGTTCTTGTATACCTGGCAGGTGATTTTGGCGTGTCAGGAAGTTGGTTCCAGCTAGTTGAGCAGGTGGCTCAGGCGTGCTTGCCAGGGGCTTCAGGCGGGTCTGGCAGGTGGTTTCGGTCTGTTCGGGGAGTGGTTCCGGCATCTCAGGCTCATGGTTCTGGCACGTCTGAGAGGTGGTTCCGGCCGGCCCGACATGTGTTTCCATGGTGTCCGCCAAGTGGTTCTGGCATAGCTGGCAGGTGATGTTGGCGTGACCAGCAGGTGGTTCCAGCAAGCCCGGCAGGGGATTCCGAAGAGTTCACCAAATGGTTGTGGCGTAGCCGGCAGGTGATTTTGGCGTGTCCAGCAGGTGGTTTTGGCGAGTCGAGCAGGTGGTTCTGGAGTGCTCGACAGGTGCTTCCGGTGTCATTGGCATGTGGTTCCGGCATGTCTGAGAGGTGGTTCCGGCATGCCCGGCAGGTGGTTCCGGAGTGTCTGCCGAGTGGTTCTGGAGCCAGCCCGGCAGGTGATTCCGAAGAGTTCACCAAATGGTTGTGGCGTAGCCGGCAGGTGATTTTGGAATGTCAGGAATTTGGTTCCGGCTAGTTGAGCAGGTGGATCAGGCGTGCTCGCCAGGGGGTTCAGGCGGGTCTGGCAGGTGGTTTCGGTCTGTTCGGGGAGTGGTTCCGGCATCTCAGGCACATGGTTCTGGCACGTCTGAGAGGTGGTTCCGGCCGGCCGGAGAGGTGTTTCCGGAGTGTCCGCCAAGTGGTTCTGGCGTAGCTGAAAGGTGATGTTGGCGTGACCGGCAGGTGGTTCCAGCCAGCCCGAGAGGTGATTCCGGAGTGTCTGCCGTGTGGTTCTGGCGTAGCTGGCAGGTGATTTTGGCGTGTACAGCAGGTGGTTCCGGCGAGCTCGGCAGGTGATTCGGGAGTGTCCGGCATGTGGTTCTGGCACCTCTGAGAGGTGGTTCCGGCATACCCGGCAGGTGATTCCGGAGTGTTCGGCATGTGGCTCTGGCACCTCTGAGAGGTGGTTCCGGCATGCCCGGCAGGTGGTTCCGGAGTGTCTGCCGAGTGGTTCTGGCGTAGTCGGCAGGTGATTCTTGCGTGTCCAGCAGGTGGTTCTGGGGAGTGGATCAGGTGGTTCCGGCATACTCGGCAGGTGGTACCGGCGTGTCCGGAACATGGTTCTGGCAAGTCTGAGAGGCGGTTCCGGCATGCCCGACAGGTGATTCCGGAGTGTCCGCCACATGGTTCTGGCGTACCCGGCAGGTGATTTTGGCGTGTCTGGCAGGTGCTTCTTGCAAGTCGAGCATTTGGCTCAGGCATGCTCAGCAGGTGCTTCCGGCATGTCTGGCACGTGGTTCTGGTTTGTCTGAGAGCTGGTTCTGGCATGTCCTGCGATGATTCCGGAGTCTCCACCAAGTGTTTGCGGCATACCCAGCAGGTGATTTTAGCGTGTCAGGTAGGTGGTTCCAGCGAGTCGAGTAGGTGGTTGCGGCGTGCTCGGCAGGTGGTTCAGGCCGGTCTGGCAGGTGGTTTCGTCTGTTCGGGGTGTGGTTCCGGCATCTCAGGCACATGGTTCTGGCAGGTCTGACAGATGGTTCCGGCATGCCCGGCAGGTGATTCGGGAGGCTCCGGCATGTGGTTCTGGCACCTCTGAGAGGTGGTTCCGGCATGCCCGGCAGTTGGTTACGGAGTGTCTGCCGAGTGGTTCTGGAGTAGCCGGCAGGTGATTCAGGGCTATCCAGCAGGTGGTTCTGGGGAGTGGATCAGGTGGTTCCGGCATACTCGGCAGGTGGTACCGGCGTGCCCGGAACATGGTTTTGGCAAGTCTGAGAGGTGGTTCGGGCAGGCCCGACAGGTGATTCCGGAGTGTTCGCCAAGTGGTTCTGGCATAGCCGGCAGGTCATTTTGCATGTCCGGCGGTGGTTCCGGCGAGTCGAGCCGGTGGTTGCGGCGTATCCAGCAGTTGTTTCCGGTCTGTCCGGCAGGTGGTTCTGGCGTGACCGGCACGAGGTTCTGGCACGTCTGAGAGTTGGTTCCGGCATGCCCGACAGGTGATTCCAGAGTGTCCGCCAGGTGGTTCTGGCGTACCCGGCAGGTGATTTTGGCGTGTCTAGCAGGTGCTTCTTGCAAGTCGAGCATTTGGCTCTGGCATTCTCAGCAGGTGCTTCCGGGGTGTCTGACACGTGGTTCTGGTGTGTCTGAGAGCTGGTTCTGGCATGTCCGGCAGATGATTCCGGAGTGTCCACCAAGGGGTTGTGGCATACCCGGCAGGTGATTTTAGCGTGTCAGGTAGGTGGTTCCAGCGAGTCGAGTAGGTGGTTCCGGCGTGCTCGGCAGGTGGTTCAGGCGGGTCTGGCAGGTGGTTTCGGTCTGTTCGGGGTGTGGTTCCGGCATCTCAGGCACATGGTTCTGGCATGTCTGATAGGTGGTTCCGGCCGGCCCGACAGGTGTTTCCATGGTGTCCGCCAAGTGGTTCTGCCATAGCTGGCAGGTGATGTTGGCGTGACCGGCAGGTGGTCCAGCCAGCCCGGAAGGTGATTCCGAAGATTTCACCAAATGGTTGTGGCATAGCCGGCAGGTGATTTTGCATGTCCGGCAATGGTTCCGGCGAGTCGAGGCGGTGGTTCCGGGATGTCCGGCATGTGGTTCCTGCATGTCCGGCAGGTGGTTCCGGCATGTCCAGCATGTGATTCCCGCATGCCCTGCAGGTGATTCCGGAGTGTCCGGCATGTGGTTCTGGCACCTCTGAGAGGTGGTTCCGGAATGCCTGGCCTGTGATTCCGGAGTGTCTGCCGAGAGGTTCTGGCGTAGCCGGCAGTTGATTTTGGCGTGTCCACTAGGTGGTTCTGGGGAGTGGATCAGCTCGTTCCGGCATACTCAGCTGGCGGTACCGGCGTGTCCAGAACATGGTTCTGGCAAGTCTGAGAGGTGGTTCCGGCACGCCCGACAGGTGATTCCGGAGCGTCCGCCCAGTGTTTCTGGCGTACCCGGCTGGTGATTTTGGCATGTCCGACAGGTGTATCTTGCGAGTCGAGCAGGTGGCTCAGGCATGCTCAGCTGGTGCTTCCGGCGTCTCTGGCACGTGGTTCTGGTGTGTCTGAGAGCTGGTTCTGGCATGTCCGGCAGATGATTCCGGAGTGTCCACCAAGTGTTTCTTGTATACCTGGCAGGTGATTTTGGCGTGTCAGGAAGTTGGTTCCAGCTAGTTGAGCAGGTGGATCAGGCGTGCTTGCCAGGGGTTCAGGCGGGTCTGGCAGGTGGTTTCGGTCTGTTCGGGGAGTGGTTCCGGCATCTCAGGCTCATGGTTCTGGCCCGTCTGAGAGGTGGTTCCGGCCGGCCCGACAGGTGTTTCCATGGTGTCCGCCAAGTGGTTCTGGCATAGCTGGCAGGTGATGTTGGCGTGATCAGCAGGTGGTTCCAGCAAGCCCGGCAGGTGATTCCGAAGAGTTCACCAAATGGTTGTGGCGTAGCCGGCAGGTGATTTTGGCGTGTCCAGAAGGTGGTTTTGGCGAGTCGAGCAGGTGGTTCTGGCTTGCTCGGCAGGTGCTTCCGGTGTCATTGGCATGTGGTTCCGGCATGTCTGAGAGGTGGTTCCGGCATGCCCGGCAGGTTGTTCCGGAGTGTCTGCCGAGTGGTTCCGGAGCCAGCCCGGCAGGTGATTCCGAAGAGTTCACCAAATGGTTGTGGCGTAGCCGGCAGGTGATTTTGGAATGTCAGGAAGTTGGTTCCGACTAGTTGAGCAGGTGGATCAGGCGTGCTCGCCAGGGGGTTCAGGCGGGTCTGGCAGGTGGTTTCGGTCTGTTCGGGGAGTGGTTCCGGCATCTCAGGCACATGGTTCTGGCACGTCTGAGAGGTGGTTCCGGCCGGCCGTAGAGGTGTTTCCGGAGTGTCCGCCAAGTGGTTCTGGCGTAGCTGAAAGGTGATGTTGGCGTGACCGGCAGGTGGTTCCAGCCAGCCCGGCAGGTGATTCCGGAGTGTCTGCCGTGTGGTTCTGGCGTAGCTGGCAGGTGATTTTGGCGTGTCCAGCAGGTGGTTCCGGCGAAGTCGGCAGGTGGTACCAGCATGTCCGGAACAAGGTTCTTGCACGTCTGAGAGATGGTTCCGGCATGCCCGGCAGGTGATTCGGGAGTTTCCGGCATGTGGATCTGGCACCTCTGAGAGCTGGTTCCGGCATGCCCGGCAGGTGATTCCGGAGTGTTCGGCATGTGGTTCTGGCACCTCTGAGAGGTGGTTCCGGCATGCCCGGCAGGTGGTTCCGGAGTGTCTACCGAGTGGTTCTGGCGTAGTCGGCAGGTGATTCTGGCGTGTCCAGCAGGTGGTTCTGGGGAGTGGATCAGGTGGTTCCGGCATACTCGGCAGGTGGTACCGGCGTGTCCGGAACATGCTTCTGGCAAGTCTGAGTGACGGTTCCGGCATGCCCGACAGGTGATTCCGGAGTGTCCGCCACATGGTTCTGGCGTACCCGGCAGGTGATTTTGGCGTGTGTGGCAGGTGCTTCTTGCAAGTCGAGCATTTGGCTCAGGCATGCTCAGCAGGTGCTTCCGGCATGTCTGGCACGTGGTTCTGGTTTGTCTGAGAGCTGGTTCTGGCATGTCCGGCAGATGATTCCGGAGTGTCCACCAAGTGGTTGTGGCATACCCGGCAGGTGATTTTAGCGTGTCAGGTAGGTGGTTCCAGCGAGTCAAGTAGGTGGTTCCGGCGTGCTCGGCAGGTAGTTCAGGCGGGTCTGGCAGGTGGTTTCGTCTGTTCGGGGTGTGGTTCCGGCATCTCAGGCACATGGTTCTGGCACGTCTGACAGATGGTTCCGGCATGCCCGGCAGGTGATTCGGGAGTGTCCGGCATGTCGTTCTGGCACCTCTGAGAGGTGGTTCCGGCATGCCCGGCAGGTGATTCCGGAGTGTCCGGCATGCACTTCTGGCACCTCTGAGAGGTGGTTCCGGCAGGCCCGGCTGTTGGTTACGGAGTGTCTGCCGATTGGTTCTGGCGTAGTCGGCATGTGATTCTGGGGTGTCCAGCAGGTGGTTCTGGGTAGTGGATCAGGTGGTTCCGGCATACTCGTCAGGCAGTACTGGCGTGTCCGGAACATGGTTCTGGCAAGTCTGAGAGGTGGTTCCGGCATGCCCGACAGGTGTTTCCGGAGTGTCCGCCAAGTGGTTCCGGCGTAGCTGAAAGGTGATGTTGGCGTGACCGGCAGGTGGTTCCAGCCAGCCCGGCAGGTGATTCCGGAGTGTCTGCCGAGTGGTTCTGGTGTAGCCGGCAGGTGATTTTGGCCTGTCCAGCGGGTGGTTTTGGCGAGTCGAGCAGTTGGTTCTGGCGTGCTCGGCAGGTGCTTCCGGTGTCATTGGCATGTGGTTCCGGCATGTCTGAGAGGTGGTTCCGCCATGCCCGGCAGGTGATTCCGGAGTGTTCGCCAAGTGGTTCTGGCGTAGCCGGCAGGTGATTTTGCATGTCCGGCAATGGTTACGGCTAGTCGAGCCGGTGGTTCCGGCATGTCCAGCAGGTGGTTCCGGCATGCCCGGCAGGTGATTCCGGAGTGTCCGGCATGTGGTTCTGGCACCTCTGAGAGGTGGTTCCGGCATGCCCGGCAGGTGATACCGGAGTGTCCAGCATTTGGTTCTGGCACCTGTGAGAGGTGGTTCCGGAATGCCCGGCATGTGATTCCGGAGTGTCTGCCGAGTGGTTCTGGCATAGCCGGCAGGTGATTTTGGCGTGTCCAGCAAGTGGTTCCGGCGAGCTCGGCAGTTGGTTCCGGCATGTCCGGGACATGGTTCTGGCACGTCTGAGAGATGGTTCCGGCATGCCCGGCAGGTGATTCCGGAGTGTCTGCCGAGTGGTTCTGGCGTAGTCGGCAGGTGATTCTGGCGTGTCCAGCAGGTGGTTCTGGGGAGTGGATCAGGTGGTTCCGGCATACTCGGCAGGTGGTACCGGCGTGTCCGGAACATGGTTCTGGCAAGTCTGAGAGGCGGTTCCGACATGCCCGACATGTGATTCCGGAGTGTTGCCCAAGGGGTTCTGGCGTAGCCGGCAGGTCATTTTGCATGTCCGGCGGTGGTTCCGGCGAGTCGAGCCGCTCGTTCCGGCGTGTCCGGCAGATGGTTCTGGCGTGACCGGCACGAGGTTCTGGCACGTCTGAGAGTTGGTTCAGGCATGCCCGACAGGTGATTCCAGAGTGTCCGCAACGTGGTTCTGGCGTACCCGTCAGGTGATTTTGGCGTGTCTGGCAGGTGTTTCTTGCAAGTCGAGCATTTGGCTCAGGCATGCTCAGCAGGTGCTTCCGGCGTGTCTGGCAAGTGGTTCTGGTGAGTCTGAGAGCTGGTTCTGGCATGTCCGGCAGATGATTCCGGAGTGTACAACAAGTGGTTGTGACATACCCGGCAGGTGATTTTAGCGTGTCAGGTAGGTGGATCCAGCGAGTCGAGTAGGTGGTTCCGGAGTGCTCGGCAGGTGGTTCAGGCGGGTCTGGCAGGTGGTTACTTCTGTTCGGGGTGTGGTTCCGGCATCTCAGGCACATGGTTCTGGCACGTCTGATAGGTGGTTCCGGACAGCCCGACAGGTGTTTCCATGGTGTCCGCCAAGTGGTTATGGCATAGCTGGCAGGTGATGTTGGCGTGACCGGCAGGTGGTTCCAGCCAGCCCGGCAGGTGATTCCGAAGTGTTCACCAAATGGTTGAGGCGTAGCCGGAAGGTGATTTTGGCATGTCCAGCAGGTGGTTTTGGCGAGTCGATCATGTGGTTCTGGTGTGCTCGGCAGGTGCTTCCGGTGTCATTGGCATGTGGTTCCGGCATGTCTGAGAGGTGGTTCCGCCATGCCCGGCAGGTGATTCCGGAGTGTTCCCCAAGTGGTTCTGGCATAGCCGGCAGGTGATTTTGCATGTCCGGCAATGGTTCTGGCGAGTCGAGCCGGTGGTTCCGTCATGTCCGGCAGGTGGTTCCGGCATGCCCGGCAGGTGATTCCGGAGTGTCCGGCATGGGGTTCCAGCATGCCCGGCAGGTGATTCCGGAGTGTACGGCATGTGGTTCTGGCACCTCTGAGAGGTGGTTCCGGCATGCCCGGAAGGTGATACCGGAGTCTCCGGCATTTGGCTCTGGCACCTCTGAGAGGTGGTTCCGGAATGCCTGGCCTGTGATTCCGGAGTGTCTGCCGAGTGGTTCTGGCGTAGCCGGCAGTTGATTTTGGCGTGTCCACTAGGTGGTTGTGGGGAGTGGATCAGCTGGTTCCGGCATACTCGGCAGGTTGTACCGGCGTGTCCAGAACATGGTTCTGGCAAGTCTGAGAGGTGGTTCCGGCACGCACGACAGGTGATTCCGGAGCGTCCGCCCAGTGTTTCTGGCGTACCCGGCAGGTGATTTTGGCATGTCCGACAGGTGTTCCTTGCAAGTCGAGCAGGTGGCTCAGGCATGCTCAGCTGGTGCTTCCGGCGTCTCTGGCACGTGGTTGTGGTGTGTCTGAAAGCTGGTTCTGGCATGTCCGGCAGAATTTTCCGGAGTGTCCACAAAGTGGTTGTGGCATACCCGGCAGGTGATTTTAGCGTGTCAGGTAGGTGGTTCCAGCGAGTCGAGTAGGTGGTTCCAGCGTGCTCGGCAGGTGGTTCAGGCGGGTCTGGCAGGTTGTTTCGGTCTCTTCGGGGTGTGGTTCCGGCATCTCAGGCACATGGTTCTGGCACGTCTGAGAGGTGGTTCCGGCCGGCCCGACAGGTGTTTCCATGGTGTCCGCCAAGTGGTTCGGGCATAGCTGGCAGGTGATGTTGGCGTGACAGGCAGGTGGTTCCAGACAGCCCGGCAGGTGATTCCGGAGTGTCTGCCGTGTGGTTCTGGCGTAGCTGGCAGGTGATTTTGGCGTGTCCAGCAGGTGGTTCCGGCGATCTCTGCAGGTGGTACCAGCGTGTCAGGTACATGGTACTGGCACGTCTGAGAGATGGTTCCGTCATGCCAGGCAGGTGATTCCGGAGTGTCCGGCATTTGGTTCTGGCACCTCTGAGAGGTGGTTCCGGCATGCCCGGCAGGTGATACCGGAGTCTCCGGCATGTGGTTCTGGCACCTCTGAGAAGTGGTTCCGGCTGCCCGGCATGTGGTTGCGGAGTGTCTGCCGACTGGTTCTGGCGTAGTCGGCAGGTGATTCTGGCGTGTCCACTAGGTGGTTCTGGGGAGTGGATCAGGTGGTTCCGGCATACTCGGCAGGTGGTACCGGCGTGTCCAGAACATGGTTCTGGCAAGTCTGAGAGGTGGTTCCGGCACGCCCGACAGGTGATTCCGGAGTGTTCGCCAAGTGGTTCTGGCGTAGCCGGCAGGTCATTTTGCATGTCCAGCGGTGGTTCCGGCGAGTCGAGCCGGTGGTTCCGGCGTGTCCGGCAGGTGCTTCTGGCGTGACCGGCACGAGGTTCTGGCACGTCTGAGAGTTGGTTCCGGCATGCCCGACAGGTGATTCCGGAGTGTCCGCCACGTGGTTCTGGCGTACCCGGCAGGTGATTTTGGCGTGTCTGGCAGGTGTTTCTTGCAAGTCGAGCATTTGGCTCAGGCATGCTCAGCAGGTGCTTCCGGCGTGTCTGGCACGTGGTTCTGGTGTGTCTGAGAGCTGGTTCTGGCATGTCCGGCAGATTTTTCAGGAGTGTCCACAAAGTGGTTGTGGCATACCCGGCAGGTGATTTTAGCGTGTCAGGTAGGTGGTTCCAGCGAGTCAAGTAGGTGGTTCCAGCGTGCTCGGCTGGTGGTTCAGGCAGTTCTGGCAGGTTGTTTCGGTCTCTTCGGGGTGTGGTTCCGGCATCTCAGGCACATGGTTCTGGCACGTCTGAGAGGTGGTTCCGGCCGGCCCGACAGGTGTTTCCATGGTGTCCGCCAAGTGGTTCGGGCATAGCTGGCAGGTGATGTTGGCGTGACCGGCAGGTGGTTCCAGCCAGCCTGGCAGGTGATTCCGAAGTGTTCACCAAATGGTTGAGGCATAGCCGGAAGGTGATTTTGGCATGTCCAGCAGGTGGTTTTGGCGAGTCGATCATGTGGTTCTGGCTTGCTCGGCAGGTGCTTCCGGTGTCATTGGCATGTGGTTCCGGCATGTCTGAGAGGTGGTTCCGCCATGCCCGGCAGGTGATTCCGGAGTGTTCCCCAAGTGGTTCTGGCATAGCCGGCAGGTGATTTTTCATGTCCGGCAATGGTTCTGGCGAGTCGAGCCGGTGGTTCCGGCATGTCCGGCAGGTGGTTCCGGCATGCCCGGCAGGTGATTCCGGTGTGTCCGGCATGTGGTTCCAGCATGCCCGGCAGGTGATTCCGGAGTGTACGGCATGTGGTTCTGGCACCTCTGAGAGGTGGTTCCGGCATGCCCGGCAGGTGATACCGGAGTCTCCGGCATTTGGCTCTGGCACCTCTGAGAGGTGGTTCCGGAATGCCTGGCCTGTGATTCCGGAGTGTCTGCCGAGTGGTTCTGGCGTAGCCGGCAGTTGATTTTGGCGTGTCCACTAGGTGGTTGTGGGGAGTGGATCAGCTGGTTCCGGCATACTCGGCAGGTTGTACCGGCGTGTCCAGAACATGGTTCTGGCAAGTCTGAGAGGTGGTTCCGGCACGCACGACAGGTGATTCCGGAGCGTCCGCCAAGTGTTTCTGGCGTACCCGGCAGGTGATTTTGGCATGTCCGACAGGTGTTTCTTGCAAGTCGAGCAGGTGGCTCAGGCATGCTCAGCTGGTGCTTCCGGCGTCTCTGGCACGTGGTTGTGGTGTGTCTGAGAGCTAGGTCTGCCATGTCCGGCAGATGATTCCGGAGTGTCCACCAAGTGGTTCTGGTATACCTGGCAGGTGATTTTGGCGTGTCAGGAAGGTGGTTCCGGCTAGTTGAGCAGGTGGATCAGGCGTGCGCGCCAGGGGGTTCAGGCGGGTCTGGCAGGTGGTTTCGGTCTGTTCGGGGAGTGGTTCCGGCATCTCAGGCACATGGTTCTGGCACGTCTGAGAGGTGGTTTCGGCTGGCCCGACAGGTGATTCCTGAGTGTCCGCCAAGTGTTCTGGCTTTGCTGAAAGGTGATGTTGGCATGACCGGCAGGTGGTTCCATCCAGCCCGGCAGGTGATTCCGGAGTGTCTGCCGAGTGGTTCTGGCGTAGCCGGCACATGATTTTGGCGTGTCCAGCAGGTGGTTCCGGCGAGCTCAGCAGGTGGTACCGGCGTGTCTGCCGAGTGGTTCTGGCGTAGCCGGCAGGTGATTCTGGCGTGTCCAGCAGGTGGTTCTGGGGAGAGGATCAGGTGGTTCCAGCATATTCGGCAGGTGGTTCTGGCGTGACCGGCACGAGGTTCTGGCACTTCTGAGAGTTGGTTCCGGCATGCCCGACAGGTGATTCCGGAGTGTCCGCCACGTGGTTCTGTCGTACCCGGCAGGTGATTTTGGCGTGTCTGGCAGGTGCTTCTTGCAAGTCGAGCATTTGGCTCAGGCATGCTCAGCAGGTGCTTCCGTCATGTCTGGCCGTGGTTCTGGTGTGTCTGAGAGCTGGTTCTGGCATGTCCGGCAGATGATTCCGGAGTGTCCACGAAGTGGTTGTGGCATACCCGGCAGGTGATTTTAGCGTGTCAGGTAGGTGGTTCCAACGAGTCGAGTAGGTGGTTCCGGCGTGCTCGGAAGGTGGTTCAGGCCGGTCTGGCAGGTGGTTTCGTCTGTTCGGGGTGTGGTTCCGGCATCTCAGGCACATGGTTCTGGCACGTCTGACAGATGGTTCCGGCATGCTCGGCAGGTGATTCGGGAGTGTCCGGCAGGTGGTTCTGGCACCTCTGAGAGGTGGTTCCGGCATGCCTGGCAGGTGGTTCCAGAGTGTCCGGCATGCGGTTCTGGCACCTCTGAGATGTGGTTCCGGCATGCCCGGCAGTTGGTTACGGAGTGTCTGCCACGTGGTTCTGGAGTAGCCGGCAGGTGATTCTGGCGTATCCAGCAGGTGGTTCTGGGGAGTGGATCAGGTGGTTCCGGCATACTCAGCAGGTGGTACCGGCGTGTTCAGTACATCGTTCTGGCAAGTCTGAGAGGTGGTTCCGGCACGCCCGACAGGTGATTCCGGAGTGTCCGCCAAGTGGTTCTGGCGTAGCTGAAAGGTGATGTTGGCGTGACAGGCAGGTGGTTCCAGCCAGCCCGGCAGCTGATTCCGGAGTGTCTGCCGTGTGGTTCTGGCGTAGCTGGCAGGTGATATTGGCGTGTCCAGCATGTGGTTCCGGCGAGCTCGGCAGGTGGTACCAGCGTGTCCGGAACATGGTTCTGGCACCTCTGAGAGATGGTTCCTGCATGCCAGGCAGGTGATTCCGGAGTGTCCGGCATGCGGTTCTGGCACCTCTGAGAGGTGGTTCCGGCATGCCCGGCAGTTGGTTACGGAGTGTCTGCCAAGTGGTCCTGGAGTAACCGGCATGTGATTCTGGCGTATCCAGCAGGTGGTTCTGGGGAGTGGATCAGGTGGTTCCGGCATACTCGGCAGGAGGTACCGGCCTGTCCGGAACATGGTTTTGGCAAGTCTGAGAGGCGGTTCCGGCAGGCCCGAGAGGTGATTCCGGAGTGTTCGCCAAGTGGTTCTGGCGCAGCCGGCAGGTGATTTTGCATGTCCGGCAATGGTTCTGGCGAGTCGAGCCGGTGGTTCCGGAATGTCCGGCTGGTGGTTCCGGCATGTCCGGCAGGTGGTTCCGGCATGTCCAGCACGTGGTTCCAGCATGCCCTGCAGGTGATTCCGGAGTGTCCGGCATGTGGTTCTGGCACCTCTGAGAGGTGGTTCCGGCATGCCCGGCAGGTGATACCGGAGTGTCCGCCAAGTGGTTCCGGCGTAGCTGAAAGGTGATGTTGGCGTGACCGGCAGGTGGTTCCAGCCAGCCCGGCAGGTGATTCCGGAGTGTCTGCCGAGTGGTTCTGGTGTAGCCAGCAGGTGATTTTGGCGTGTCCAGCAGGTGGTTCCGGCGAGCTTGGCAGGTGGTACCGGCGTGTCCAGAACATGGTTCTGGCAAGTCTGAGAGGTGGTTCCGGCACGCCCGACAGGTGATTCCGGAGTGTTCGCCAAGTTGTTCTGGCGTAGCCGGCAGGTCATTTTGCATGTCCGGCGGTGGTTCCGGCGAGTCGAGCCGGTGGTTCCGGCGTGTCCGGCAGGTGCTTCTGGCGTGACAGGCACGACGTTCTGGGACGTCTGAGAGTTGGTTCCGGCATGCCCGACAGGTGATTCCGGAGTGTCCGCAACGTGGTTCTACGTACCCGGCAGGTGACTTTGGCGTGTCTGGCAGGTGCTTCTTGCAAGTAGAGCATTTGGCTCAGGCATGCTCAGCAGGTGCTTCCGGCGTGTCTGGCACGTGGTTGTGGTGCGTCTGAGAGCTGGTTCTGCCATGTCCGGCAGATGATTCCGAAGTGTCCACCAAGTGGTTGTGGCATACCCGGCAGGTGATTTTAGCGTGTCAGGTACGTGGTTCCAGCGAGTCGAGTAGGTGGTTCCGGAGTGCTCGGCAGGTGGTTCAGGCGGGTCTGGCAGGTGGTTTCGTCTGTTCGGGGTGTGGTTCCGGCATCTCAGGCACATGGTTCTGGCACGTCTGAGAGGTGGTTCCGGCACGCCCGACAGGTGATTCCGGAGCGTCCGCCCAGTGTTTCTGGCGTACCCGGCAGGTGATTTTGGCATGTCCGACAGGTGTATCTTGCGAGTCGAGCAGGTGGCTCAGGCATGCTCAGCTGGTTCTTCCGGCGTCTCTGGCACGTGGTTCTGGTGTGTCTGACAGCTGGTTCTGGCATGTCCGGCAGATGATTCTGGAGTGTCCACCAAGTGGTTCTGGTATACCTGGCAGGTGATTTTGGCTTGTCAGGAAGTTGGTTTCGGCTAGTTGAGCAGGTGGATCAGGCGTGCTCGCCAGGTTGTTCAGGCGGGTCTGGCAGGTGGTTTCGGTCTGTTCGGGGAGTGGTTCCGCCATCTCAGGCTCATGGTTCTGGCACGTCTGAGAGGTGGTTCCGGCCGGCCCGACAGGTGTTTCCATGGTGTCCGCCAAGTGGTTCTGGCACAGCTGGCAGGTGATATTCGCGTGACCGGCAGGTGGTTCCAGCCAGCCCGGCAGGTGATTCCGGAGTGTCTGCCGTGTGGTTCTGGCGTAGCTGGCAGGTGATTTTGGCGTTTCCAGCAGGTGGTTCCGGCGAGCTCGGCAGGTGGTACCAGCGAGTCCGGAACATGGGTCTGGCACGTCTGAGAGATGGTTCCGGCATGCCCGGCAGGTGACTTGGGAGTGTCCGGCATGTGGTTCTGGCACCTCTGAGAGGTGGTTCCGGCATGCCAGGCAGGTGATTCTGGACTGTTCGGCAAGTGGTTCTGGAACCTCTGAGAGGTGGTTCTGGCATGCCCGGCAGGTGGTTCCGGAGTGTCTGCCGAGTGGTTCTGGCGTAGTCGGCAGGTGATTCTGGCGTGTCCAGCAGGTGGTTCTGGGGAGAGGATCAGTTGGTTCCGGCATACTCGGCAGGTGGTACCGGCGTGTAAGGAACATGGTTCTGGCAAGTCTGAGAGGCGGTTCCGGCATGCCCGACAGTTGATTCCATGGTGTCTGCCAAGTGGTTCTGGCATAGCTGGCAGGTGATATTGGCGTGACCGGCAGGTGGTTCCAGCAAGCCCGGCAGGTGATTCCGAAGAGTTCACCAAATGGTTGTGGCGTAGCCAGCAGGTGATTTTGGCGTGTCCAGCAGGTGGTTTTGGCGAGTCGAGCAGGTGGTTCTGGCGTGCTTGGCAGGTGCTTCCGGTGTCATTGGCATGTGGTTCCGGCATGTCTGAGAGCTGGTTCCGCCATGCCCGGCAGGTGATTCCGGAGTGTTTGCCAAGTGGTTCTGGCGTAGCCGGCAGGTGATTTTGCATGTCCGGCAATGGTTACGGCTAGTCGAGCCGGTGGTTCCGGCATGTCCATCAGGTGGTTCCGGCATGCTCGGCAGGTGATTCCGGAGTGTCCAGAATTTGGTTCTGGCACCTGTGAGAGGTGGTTCCGGAATGCCCGGCATGTGATTCCGGACTGTCTGCCGAGTGGTTCTGGCGTAGCCGGCAGGTGATTTTGGCGTGTCCAGAAGGTGGTTCCGGCGAGCTCGGCAGGTGGTTCCGGCATGTCCGGGACATGGTTCTGGCACGTCTGAGAGATGGTTCCGGCATGCCCGGCAGGTGATTCCGGAGTGTCCGTCATGTGGTTCTGGCACCTCTGAGAGGTGGTTCCGGCATGCCCGGCAGTTGGTTATGGAGTGTCTGCCGAGTGGTTCTGGCGTAGCCGGCAGGTGATTCTGGCGTATCCAGCAGGTGGTTTTGGGGAGTGGATCAGGTGGTTCCGGCATACTCGGCAGGTGGTACCGGCGTGTCCGGACCTTGGTTCTGGCAAGTCTGAGAGGTGGTTCCGGCATGCCCGACAGGTGATTCCGGAGTGTTCGACAAGTGGTTCTGGCGTAGCCGGCAGGTCATTTTGCATGTCCGGCGGTGGTTCCGGCGAGTCGAGCCGGTGGTTCCGGTGTGTCCAGCAGGTGTTTCCGGTCTGTCCGGCAGGTGGTTCTGGCGTGACCGGCACGAGGTTCTGGCACGTCTGAGAGTTGGTTCCGGCATGCCCGACAGGTGATTCCGGAGTGTCCGCCACGTGGTTCTGGCGTACCCGGCAGGTGATTTTGGTGTGTCTGGCAGGTGTTTCTTGCAAGTAGAGCATTTGGCTCAGGCATGCTCAGCAGGTGCTTCTGGCGTGTCTGTCACGTGGTTCTGGTGTGTCTGAGAGCTGGTTGTGGCATGTCCGGCAGATTTTTCCGGAGTGTCCACAAAGTGGTTGTGGCATACCTGGCAGGTGATTTTAGCGTGTCAGGTAGGTGGTTCCAGCGAATCGAGTAGGTGGTTCCAGCGTGCTCGGCAGGTTGTTCAGGCGGGTCTGGCAGGTTGTTTCGGTCTCTTCGGGGTGTGGTTCCGGCATCTCAGGCACATGGTTCTGGCACGTCTGAGAGGTGGTTCCGGCCGGCCCGAAAGGTGTTTCCATGGTGTCCGCCAAGTGGTTCGGGCATAGCTGGCAGGTGATGTTGGCGTGACCGGCAGGTGGTTCCAGAAAGCCCGGCAGGTGATTCCGAAGAGTTCACCAAATGGTTGTGGCGTAGCCGGCAGGTGATTTTGGCGTGTTCAGCAGGTGGTTTTGGAGAGTCGAGCAGGTGGTTCTGGCGTGCTCGGCAGGTGCTTCCGGAGTCATTGGCATGTGGTTCCGGCATGTCTGAGAGGCAGGTCATTTTGCATGCCCGGCAGGTGATTCCGGAGTGTTCGCCAAGTGGTTCTGGCGTAGCCGGCAGGTGATTTTGCATGTCCGGCAATGGTTCCTGCGAGTCGAGCCGGTGGTTCCGGCATGTCCGGCAGGTGATTCCTGCATGTCCAGCAGGTGGATCCGGCATGCCCGGCAGGTGATTCCGGAGTGTCCGGCATGTGGTTCTGGCACCTCTGAGAGGTGGTTCCAGCATGCCCGGCAGGTGATACCGGAGTCTCCGGCATTTGGTTCTGGCACCTGTGAGAGGTGGTTCCGGAATGCCTGGCATGTGATTCCGGAGTGTCTGCCGTGTGGTTCTGGCGTAGCTGGCAGGTGATTTTGGCGTGTCCAGCAGGTGGTTCTGGGGAGTGGATCAGGTGGTTCCGGCATACTCGGCAGGTGGTACCGGCGTGTCCGGAACATGGTTCTGGCAAGTCTGAGAGGCGGGTCCGGCATGCCCGACATGTGATTCCGGAGTGTTCGCCAAGTGGTTCTGGCGTAGCCGGCAGGTCATTTTGCATGTCCGGCGGTGGTTCCGGCGAGTCGAGCCGGTGGTTCCGGCGTGTCCGGCAGGTGGTTCTGGCGTGACCGGCACGAGGTTCTGGCACGTCTGAGAGTTGGTTCCGGCATGCCCGACAGGTGATTCCGGAGTGTCCGCAACGTGGTTCTGGCGTACCCGGCAGGTGATTTTGGCGTGTCTGGCAGGTGTTTCTTGCAAGTCGAGCATTTGGCTCAGGCATGCTCAGCAGGTGCTTCCGGCGTGTCTGGCACGTGGTTCTGGTGTGTCTGAGAGCTGGTTCTGGCATGTCCGGCAGATGATTCCGGAGTGTCCAACAAGTGGTTGTGGCATACCCGGCAGGTGATTTTAGCGTGTCAGGTAGGTGGTTCCAGCGAGTCGAGTAGGTGGTTCCGGAGTGCTCGGCAGGTGGTTCAGGCGGGTCTGGCAGGTGGTTTCTTCTGTTCGGGGTGTGGTTCCGGCATCTCAGGCACATGGTTGTGGCACGTCTGTTAGGTGGTTCCGGCCGGCCCGACAGGTGTTTCCATGGTGTCCGCCAAGTGGTTCTGGCATAGCTGGCAGGTGATGTTGGCGTGACCGGCAGGTGGTTCCAGGGAGCCCGGCAGGTGATTCCGAAGTGTTCACCAAATGCTTGTGGCGTAGCCGGAAGGTGATTTTGGCGTGTCCAGCAGGTGGTTCTGGCGAGCTCGGCAGGTGGTACCAGCGTGTCCGGAACATGGTTCTGGCACGTCTGAGAGATGGTTCCGTCATGTCAGGCAGGTGATTCAGGAGTGTCCGGCATTTGGTTCTGGCACCTCTGAGAGGTGGTTCCGGCATGCCAGGCAGGTGATACCGGAGTCTCCGGCATGTGGTTCTGGCACCTCTGAGAGGTGGTTCCGGCTGCCCGGCAGGTGGTTCCGGAGTGTCTGACTACTGGTTCTGGCGTAGTCGGCAGGTGATTCTGGCGTGTCCAGCAGGTGGTTCTGGGGAGTGGATCAGGTGGTTCCAGCATACTCGGCAGGTGGTACCGGCGTGTCCGGAACATGGTTCTGGCAAGTCTGAGAGGCGGTTCCGGCATGCCCGACAGGTGATTCCGGAGTGTCCGCCACATGGTTTTGGCGTACCCGGCAGGTGATTTTGGCGTGTCTGGCAGGTGCTTCTTGCAAGTCGAGCATTTGGCTCAGGCATGCTCAACAGGTGCTTCCGGCATGTCTGGCACGTGGTTCTGGTTTGTCTGAGAGCTGGTTCTGGCATGTCCGGCAGATGATTCTGGAGTGTCCACCAAGTGGTTGTGGCATACCCGGCAGGTGATTTTAGCGTGTCAGGTAGGTGGTTCCAGCGAGTCGAGTAGGTGGTTCCGGTGTGCTCGGAAGGTGGTTCAGGCGGGTCTGGCAGGTGGTTTCGTCTGTTCGGGGTTTGGTTCCGGCATCTCAGGCACATGGTTCTGGCACGTCTGAGAGGTGGTTCCGGCCAGCCCGACAGGTGTTTCCGGAGTGTCCACCAAGTGGTTCTGGCGTAGCTGAAAGGTGATGTTGGCGTGACAGGCAGGTGGTTCCAGCCAGCCCGGCAGGTGATTCCGGAGTGTCTGCCGTGTGGTTCTGGCGTAGCTGGCAGGTGATATTGGCGTGTCCAGCATGTGGTTCCGGCGAGCTCGGCAGGTGGTACCAGCGTGTCCGGAACATGGTTCTGGCACCTCTGAGAGATGGTTTCTGCATGCCAGGCAGGTGATTCCGGAGTGTCCGGCATGCGGTTCTGGCACCTCTGAGAGGTGGTTCCGGCATGCCCGGCAGTTGGTTACGGAGTGTCTGCCAAGTGGTCCTGGAGTAACCGGCATGTGATTCTGGCGTATCCAGCAGGTGGTTCTGGGGAGTGGATCAGGTGGTTCCGGCATACTCGGCAGGAGGTACCGGCCTGTCCGGCACATGGTTTTGGCAAGTCTGAGAGGCGGTTCCGGCAGGCCCGAGAGGTGATTCCGGAGTGTTCGCCAAGTGGTTCTGGCGCAGCCGGCAGGTGATTTTGCATGTCCGGCAATGGTTCTGGCGAGTCGAGCCGGTGGTTCCGGAATGTCCGGCTGGTGGTTCCGGCATGTCCGGCAGGTGGTTCCGGCATGTCCAGCACGTGGTTCCAGCATGCCCTGCAGGTGATTCCGGAGTGTCCGGCATGTGGTTCTGGCACCTCTGAGAGGTGGTTCCGGCATGCCCGGCAGGTGATACCGGAGTGTCCGCCAAGTGGTTCCGGCGTAGCTGAAAGGTGATGTTGGCGTGACCGGCAGGTGGTTCCAGCCAGCCCGGCAGGTGATTCCGGAGTGTCTGCCGAGTGGTTCTGGTGTAGCCAGCAGGTGATTTTGGCGTGTCCAGCAGGTGGTTCCGGCGAGCTCGGCAGGTGGTACCGGCGTGTCCAGAACATGGTTCTGGCAAGTCTGAGAGGTGGTTCCGGCACGCCCGACAGGTGATTCCGGAGTGTTCGCCAAGTTGTTCTGGCGTAGCCGGCAGGTCATTTTGCATGTCCGGCGGTGGTTCCGGCGAGTCGAGCCGGTGGTTCCGGCGTGTCCGGCAGGTGCTTCTGGCGTGACAGGCACGACGTTCTGGGACGTCTGAGAGTTGGTTCCGGCATGCCCGACAGGTGATTCCGGAGTGTCCGCCACGTGGTTCTACGTACCCGGCAGGTGACTTTGGCGTGTCTGGCAGGTGCTTCTTGCAAGTCGAGCATTTGGCTCAGGCATGCTCAGCAGGTGCTTCCGGCGTGTCTGGCACGTGGTTGTGGTGCGTCTGAGAGCTGGTTCTGCCATGTCCGGCAGATGATTCCGAAGTGTCCACCAAGTGGTTGTGGCATACCCGGCAGGTGATTTTAGCGTGTCAGGTACGTGGTTCCAGCGAGTCGAGTAGGTGGTTCCGGAGTGCTCGGCAGGTGGTTCAGGCGGGTCTGGCAGGTGGTTTCGTCTGTTCGGGGTGTGGTTCCGGCATCTCAGGCACATGGTTCTGGCACGTCTGAGAGGTGGTTCCGGCACGCCCGACAGGTGATTCCGGAGCGTCCGCCAAGTGTTTCTGGCGTACCCGGCAGGTGATTTTGGCATGTCCGACAGGTGTATCTTGCGAGTCGAGCAGGTGGCTCAGGCATGCTCAGCTGGTTCTTCCGGCGTCTCTGGCACGTGGTTCTGGTGTGTCTGACAGCTGGTTCTGGCATGTCCGGCAGATGATTCTGGAGTGTCCACCAAGTGGTTCTGGTATACCTGGCAGGTGATTTTGGCTTGTCAGGAAGTTGGTTTCGGCTAGTTGAGCAGGTGGATCAGGCGTGCTCGCCAGGTTGTTCAGGCGGGTCTGGCAGGTGGTTTCGGTCTGTTCGGGGAGTGGTTCCGCCATCTCAGGCTCATGGTTCTGGCACGTCTGAGAGGTGGTTCCGGCCGGCCCGACAGGTCTTTCCATGGTGTCCGCCAAGTGGTTCTGGCACAGCTGGCAGGTGATATTCACGTGACCGGCAGGTGGTTCCAGCCAGCCCGGCAGGTGATTCCGGAGTGTCTGCCGTGTGGTTCTGGCGTAGCTGGCAGGTGATTTTGGCGTTTCCAGCAGGTGGTTCCGGCGAGCTCGGCAGGTGGTACCAGCGAGTCCGGAACATGGGTCTGGCACGTCTGAGAGATGGTTCCGGCATGCCCGGCAGGTGACTTGGGAGTGTCCGGCATGTGGTTCTGGCACCTCTGAGAGGTGGTTCCGGCATGCCAGGCAGGTGATTCTGGACTGTTCGGCAAGTGGTTCTGGAACCTCTGAGAGGTGGTTCTGGCATGCCCGGCAGGTGGTTCCGGAGTGTCTGCCGAGTGGTTCTGGCGTAGTCGGCAGGTGATTCTGGCGTGTCCAGCAGGTGGTTCTGGGGAGAGGATCAGTTGGTTCCGGCATACTCGGCAGGTGGTACCGGCGTGTAAGGAACATGGTTCTGGCAAGTCTGAGAGGCGGTTCCGGCATGCCCGACAGTTGATTCCATGGTGTCCGCCAAGTGGTTCTGGCATAGCTGGCAGGTGATATTGGCGTGACCGGCAGGTGGTTCCAGCAAGCCCGGCAGGTGATTCCGAAGAGTTCACCAAATGGTTGTGGCGTAGCCAGCAGGTGATTTTGGCGTGTCCAGCAGGTGGTTTTGGCGAGTCGAGCAGGTGGTTCTGGCGTGCTTGGCAGGTGCTTCCGGTGTCATTGGCATGTGGTTCCGGCATGTCTGAGAGCTGGTTCCGCCATGCCCGGCAGGTGATTCCGGAGTGTTTGCCAAGTGGTTCTGGCGTAGCCGGCAGGTGATTTTGCATGTCCGGCAATGGTTACGGCTAGTCGAGCCGGTGGTTCCGGCATGTCCATCAGGTGGTTCCGGCATGCTCGGCAGGTGATTCCGGAGTGTCCAGAATTTGGTTCTGGCACCTGTGAGAGGTGGTTCCGGAATGCCCGGCATGTGATTCCGGACTGTCTGCCGAGCGGTTCTGGCGTAGCCGGCAGGTGATTTTGGCGTGTCCAGAAGGTGGTTCCGGCGAGCTCGGCAGGTGGTTCCGGCATGTCCGGGACATGGTTCTGGCACGTCTGAGAGATGGTTCCGGCATGACCGGCAGGTGATTCCGGAGTGTCCGTCATGTGGTTCTGGCACCTCTGAGAGGTGGTTCCGGCATGCCCGGCAGTTGGTTATGGAGTGTCTGCCGAGTGGTTCTGGCGTAGCCGGCAGGTGATTCTGGCGTATCCAGCAGGTGGTTTTGGGGAGTGGATCAGGTGGTTCCGGCATACTCGGCAGGTGGTACCGGCGTGTCCGGACCTTGGTTCTGGCAAGTCTGAGAGGTGGTTCCGGCATGCCCGACAGGTGATTCCGGAGTGTTCGACAAGTGGTTCTGGCGTAGCCGGCAGGTCATTTTGCATGTCCGGCGGTGGTTCCGGCGAGTCGAGCCGGTGGTTCCGGTGTGTCCAGCAGGTGTTTCCGGTCTGTCCGGCAGGTGGTTCTGGCGTGACCGGCACGAGGTTCTGGCACGTCTGAGAGTTGGTTCCGGCATGCCCGACAGGTGATTCCAGAGTGTCCGCCACGTGGTTCTGGCGTACCCGGCAGGTGATTTTGGCGTGTCTGGCAGGTGTTTCTTGCAAGTAGAGCATTTGGCTCAGGCATGCTCAGCAGGTGCTTCTGGCGTGTCTGTCACGTGGTTCTGGTGTGTCTGAGAGCTGGTTGTGGCATGTCCGGCAGATTTTTCCGGAGTGTCCACAAAGTGGTTGTGGCATACCTGGCAGGTGATTTTAGCGTGTCAGGTAGGTGGTTCCAGCGAATCGAGTAGGTGGTTCCAGCGTGCTCGGCAGGTTGTTCAGGCGGGTCTGGCAGGTTGTTTCGGTCTCTTCGGGGTGTGGTTCCGGCATCTCAGGCACATGGTTCTGGCACGTCTGAGAGGTGGTTCCGGCCGGCCCGACAGGTGTTTCCATGGTGTCCGCCAAGTGGTTCGGGCATAGCTGGCAGGTGATGTTGGCGTGACCGGCAGGTGGTTCCAGAAAGCCCGGCAGGTGATTCCGAAGAGTTCACCAAATGGTTGTGGCGTAGCCGGCAGGTGATTTTGGCGTGTTCAGCAGGTGGTTTTGGAGAGTCGAGCAGGTGGTTCTGGCATGCTCGGCAGGTGCTTCCGGAGTCATTGGCATGTGGTTCCGGCATGTCTGAGAGGCAGGTCATTTTCCATGCCCGGCAGGTGATTCCGGAGTGTTCGCCAAGTGGTTCTGGCGTAGCCGGCAGGTGATTTTGCATGTCCGGCAATGGTTCCTGCGAGTCGAGCCGGTGGTTCCGGCATGTCCGGCAGGTGATTCCTGCATGTCCAGCAGGTGGATCCGGCATGCCCGGCAGGTGATTCCGGAGTGTCCGGCATGTGGTTCTGGCACCTCTGAGAGGTGGTTCCAGCATGCCCGGCAGGTGATACCGGAGTCTCCGGCATTTGGTTCTGGCACCTGTGAGAGGTGGTTCCGGAATGCCTGGCATGTGATTCCGGAGTGTCTGCCGTGTGGTTCTGGCGTAGCTGGCAGGTGATTTTGGCGTGTCCAGCAGGTGGTTCTGGGGAGTGGATCAGGTGGTTCCGGCATACTCGGCAGGTGGTACCGGCGTGTCCGGAACATGGTTCTGGCAAGTCTGAGAGGCGGGTCCGGCATGCCCGACATGTGATTCCGGAGTGTTCGCCAAGTGGTTCTGGCGTAGCCGGCAGGTCATTTTGCATGTCCGGCGGTGGTTCCGGCGAGTCGAGCCGCTGGTTCCGGCGTGTCCGGCAGGTGGTTCTGGCGTGACCGGCACGAGGTTCTGGCACGTCTGAGAGTTGGTTCCGGCATGCCCGACAGGTGATTCCGGAGTGTCCGCAACGTGGTTCTGGCGTACCTGGCAGGTGATTTTGGCGTGTCTGGCAGGTGTTTCTTGCAAGTCGAGCATTTGGCTCAGGCATGCTCAGCAGGTGCTTCCGGCGTGTCTGGCACGTGGTTCTGGTGTGTCTGAGAGCTGGTTCTGGCATGTCCGGCAGATGATTCCGGAGTGTCCAACAAGTGGTTGTGGCATACCCGGCAGGTGATTTTAGCGTGTCAGGTAGGTGGTTCCAGCGAGTCGAGTAGGTGGTTCCGGAGTGCTCGGCAGGTGGTTCAGGCGGGTCTGGCAGGTGGTTTCTTCTGTTCGGGGTGTGGTTCCGGCATCTCAGGCACATGGTTGTGGCACGTCTGTTAGGTGGTTCCGGCCTGCCCGACAGGTGTTTCCATGGTGTCCGCCAAGTGGTTCTGGCATAGCTGGCAGGTGATGTTGGCGTGACCGGCAGGTGGTTCCAGGGAGCCCGGCAGGTGATTCCGAAGTGTTCACCAAATGCTTGTGGCGTAGCCGGAAGGTGATTTTGGCGTGTCCAGCAGGTGGTTCTGGCGAGCTCGGCAGGTGGTACCAGCGTGTCCGGAACATGGTTCTGGCACGTCTGAGAGATGGTTCCGTCATGCCAGGCAGGTGATTCCGGAGTGTCCGGCATTTGGTTCTGGCACCTCTGAGAGGTGGTTCCGGCATGCCAGGCAGGTGATACCGGAGTCTCCGGCATGTGGTTCTGGCACCTCTGAGAGTTGGTTCCGGCTGCACGGCAGGTGGTTCCGGAGTGTCTGACTACTGGTTCTGGCGTAGTCGGCAGGTGATTCTGGCGTGTCCAGCAGGTGGTTCTGGGGAGTGGATCAGGTGGTTCCAGCATACTCGGCAGGTGGTACCGGCGTGTCCGGAACATGGTTCTGGCAAGTCTGAGAGGCGGTTCCGGCATGCCCGACAGGTGATTCCGGAGTGTCCGCCACATGGTTTTGGCGTACCCGGCAGGTGATTTTGGCGTGTCTGGCAGGTGCTTCTTGCAAGTCGAGCATTTGGCTCAGGCATGCTCAACAGGTGCTTCCGGCATGTCTGGCACGTGGTTCTGGTTTGTCTGAGAGCTGGTTCTGGCATGTCCGGCAGATGATTCTGGAGTGTCCACCAAGTGGTTGTGGCATACCCGGCAGGTGATTTTAGCGTGTCAGGTAGGTGGTTCCAGCGAGTCGAGTAGGTGGTTCCGGTGTGCTCGGAAGGTGGTTCAGGCGGGTCTGGCAGGTGGTTTCGTCTGTTCGGGGTTTGGTTCCGGCATCTCAGGCACATGGTTCTGGCACGTCTGAGAGGTGGTTCCGGCCAGCCCGACAGGTGTTTCCGGAGTGTCCACCAAGTGGTTCTGGCGTAGCTGAAAGGTGATGTTGGCGTGACAGGCAGGTGGTTCCAGCCAGCCCGGCAGGTGATTCCGGAGTGTCTGCCGTGTGGTTCTGGCGTAGCTGGCAGGTGATATTGGCGTGTCCAGCATGTGGTTCCGGCGAGCTCGGCAGGTGGTACCAGCGTGTCCGGAACATGGTTCTGGCACCTCTGAGAGATGGTTTCTGCATGCCAGGCAGGTGATTCCGGAGTGTCCGGCATGCGGTTCTGGCACCTCTGAGAGGTGGTTCCGGCATGCCCGGCAGTTGGTTACGGAGTGTCTGCCAAGTGGTCCTGGAGTAACCGGCATGTGATTCTGGCGTATCCAGCAGGTGGTTCTGGGGAGTGGATCAGGTGGTTCCGGCATACTCGGCAGGAGGTACCGGCCTGTCCGGCACATGGTTTTGGCAAGTCTGAGAGGCGGTTCCGGCAGGCCCGAGAGGTGATTCCGGAGTGTTCGCCAAGTGGTTCTGGCGCAGCCGGCAGGTGATTTTGCATGTCCGGCAATGGTTCTGGCGAGTCGAGCCGGTGGTTCCGGAATGTCCGGCTGGTGGTTCCGGCATGTCCGGCAGGTGGTTCCGGCATGTCCAGCACGTGGTTCCAGCATGCCCTGCAGGTGATTCCGGAGTGTCCGGCATGTGGTTCTGGCACCTCTGAGAGGTGGTTCCGGCATGCCCGGCAGGTGATACCGGAGTGTTCGCCAAGTGGTTCTGGCGTAGCCGGCAGGTGATTTTGCATGTCCGGCAATGGTTCTGGCGAGTCGAGCCGGTGGTTCCGGAATGTCCGGCAGGTGGTTCCAGCATGTCCGTCAGGTGGTTCCGGCATGTCCAGCACGTGGTTCCAGCATGCCCTGCAGGTGATTCCGGAGTGTCCGGCATGTGGTTCTGGCACCTCTGAGAGGTGGTTCCGGCATGCCCGGCAGGTGTACCGGAGTCTCCGGCATGTGGTTCCAGCATGCCCGGCAGGTGATTCCGGAGTGTACGGCATGTGGTTCTGGCACCTCTGAGAGGTGGTTCCGGCATGCTCGGCAGGTGATTCGGGAGTGTCCGGCATGTGGTTCTGGAACCTCTGAGAGGTGGTTCCGGCATGCCCGGCAGTTGGTTACGGAGTGTCTGCCAAGTGGTTCTGGAGTAGCCGGCAGGTGATTCTGTCGTATCCAGCAGGTGGTTCTGGGGAGTGGATCAGGTGGTTCCGGCATACTCAGCAGGTGGTACCGGCATGTCCAGTACATGGTTCTGGCAAGTCTGAGAGGTGGTTCCGGCACGCCCGACAGGTGATTCCGGAGTGTTCGCCAAGTGGTTCTGGCGTAGCCGGCAGGTCATTTTGCATGTCCGGCGGTGGTTCCGGCGAGTCGAGCCGGTGGTTCCGGCGTGTCTGGCACGTGGTTCTGGTGTGTCTGAGAGCTGGTTCTGGCATGTCCGGCAGATGATTCCGGAGTGTCCACCAAGTGGTTGTGGCATACCCGGCAGGTGATTTTAGCGTTTCAGGTAGGTGGTTCCAGCGAGTCGAGTAGGTGGTTCCGGCGTGCTCGGCAGGTGGTTCAGGCGGGTCTGGCAGGTAGTTTCGGTCTGTTCGGGGTGTGGTTCCGGCATCTCAGGCACATGGTTCTGGCACGTCAGATAGGTGGTTCCGGCCGGCCCGACAGGTGTTTCCATGGTGTCCGCCAAGTGGTTCTGGCATAGCTGGCAGGTGATGTTGGCGTGACCGGCAGGTGGTTCCAGCCAGCCCGGCAGGTGATTCCGAAGTGTTCACCAAACGGTTGTGGCGTAGCCGGAAGGTGATTTTGGCGTGTCCAGCAGGTGGTTTGGCGAGTCGAGCAGATGGTTCTGACGTGCTCGGCAGGTGCTTCCGGTGTCATTGGCATGTGGTTCCAGCATGTCTGAGAGTTGGTTCCGCCATGCCCGGCAGGTGACACCGGAGTGTTCGCCAAGTGGTTCTGGCGTAGCTGGCAGGTGATTTTGCATGTCCGGCAATGCTTCCGGCGAGTCGAGCCGGTGGTTCCAGAATATCCGGCAGGTGGTTCCGGCATGTCCGGCAGGTGGTTCCGGCATGTCCAGCACGTGGTTCCAGCATTCCCGGCAGGTGATTCCGGAGTTTCCGGCATGTGGTTCTGGCACCTCTGAGAGGTGGTTCTGGCATGCCCGGCAGGTGATACCGGAGTGTCCGGCATTTGGTTCTGGCACCTCTGAGAGGTGGTTCCGGAATGCCTGGCCTGTGATTCCGGAGTGTCTGCCGAGTGGTTTTGGCATAGCCGGCAGTTGATTTTGGCGTGTCCACTAGGTGGTTGTGGGTAGTGGATCAGCTGGTTCCGGCATACTCGGCAGGTGGTACCGGCGTGTCCAGAACATGGTTCTGGCAAGTCTGAGAGGTGGTTCCGTCACGCCCGACAGGTGATTCCGGAGCGTCCGCCAAGTGTTTCTGGCGTACCCGGCAGGTGATTATCGCCTGTCCGACAGGTGTATCTTGCGAGTCGAGCAGCTGGCTGAGGCATGCTCAGCTGGTGCTTCCGGCGTCTCTGGCGCGTGGTACTGGTGTGTCTGAGAGCTGGTTCTGGCATGTCCGGCAGATGATTCCGGAGTGTCCACCAAGTGGTTCTTGTATACCTGGCAGATGATTTTGGCGTGTCAGGAAGTTGGTTCCTGCTAGTTGATCAGGTGGATCAGGCGTACTCGCCAGGGGGTTCACGCGGGTCTGGCAGGTGGTTTTGGTCTGTTCGGGGAGTGGTTCCGGCATCTCAGGCTCATGGTTCTGGCACGTCTGAGAGGTGGTTCCGGCCGGCCCGACAGGTGTTTCCATGATGTCCGCCAAGTGGTTCTGGCATAGCTGGCAGGTGATGTTTGCGTGACCGGCAGGTGGTTCCAGCCAGCCCGGCAGGTGATTCCGAAGAGTTCACCAAATGGTTGTGGCGTAGCCGGCAGGTTATTTTGGCGTGTCAGGAAGTTGGTTCCGGCTAGTTGAGCAGGTGGATCAGGCGTGCTCGCCAGGGGGTTCAGGCGGGTGTGGCAGGTGGTTTCGGTCTGTTCGGGGAGTGGTTCCGGCATCTCAGGCACATGGTTATGGCACGTCTGAGAGGTGGTTCCGGCCGGCCGGAGAGGTTTTTCCGGAGTGTCCGCCAAGTGGTTCTGGCGTAGCTGAAAGTGATGTTGGCATGACCGGCAGGTGGTTCCAGCCAGCCCGGCAGATGATTCCGGAGTGTCTGCCGTGTGGTTCTGGCGTAGCTGGCAGGTGATTTTGGCGTGTACAGCAGGCGGTTCCGGCGAGCTCGGCAGGTGGTACCAGCATGTCCGGAACAAGGTTCTTGCACGTCTGAGAGATGGTTCCGGCATGCCCGGCAGGTGATTCGGGAGTGTCCGGCATGTGGTTCTGGCACCTCTGAGAGGTGGTTCCCGGCATGCCCGGCAGGTGATTCCGGAGTGTTCGGCATGTGGTTCTGGCACCTCTGAGAGGTGGTTCCTGCATGCCCGGCAGGTGGTTCCGGAGTGTCTGCCGAGTGGTTCTGGCGTAGTCGGCATGTGATTCTGGCGTGTCCAGCAGGTGGTTCTGGGGAGTGGATCAGGTGGTTCTGGCATACTCGGCAGGTGGTACCGGCGTGTCCGGAACATGGTTATGGCAAGTCTGAGAGGCGGTTCCGGCATGCACGACTGGTGATTCCGGAGTGTCCGCAACATGGTTCTGGCGTAGCCAGCAGGTGATTTTGGCGTGTCTGGCAGGTACTTCTTGCAAGTTGAGAATGTGGCTCCGGCATGCTCAGCAGGTGCTTCCGGCGTGTCTGGCACGTGGTTCTGGTGTGTCTGAGAGCTGGTTCTGGCATGTACGGCAGATGATTCCGGAGTGTCCACCAAGTGGTTGTGGCATACCCGGCAGGTGATTTTAGCGTGTCAGGTAGGTGGTTCCAGCGCGTCGAGTAGGTGGTTCCGGCGTGCTCGGAAGATGGTTCAGGCGGGTCTGGCAGGTGGTTTAGTCTGTTTGGGGTGTGGTTCCGGCATCTCAGGCACATGGTTCTGGCACGTCTGACAGATGGTTCCGGCATGCCCGGCAGGTGATTCGGGAGTGTCCAGCATGTGGTTCTGGCACCTCTGAGAGGTGGTTCCGGCATGCCCGGCACGTGATTCCGGAGTGTCCGGCATTTGGTTCTGGCACCTTTGAGAGGTGGTTCCAGCATGCCCGGCAGGTGATTCTGGCGTATCCAGCAGGTGGTTCTGGGGAGTGGATCATGTGGTTCCGGCATACTCGTCAGGTGGTACCGGCCTGTCCGGAACATGGTTTTGGCAAGTCTGAGAGGTGGTTCGGGCAGGCCCGACAGCTGATTCCGGAGTGTTCGCCAAGTGGTTCTGGCATAGCCGGCAGGTCATTTTGCATGTCCGGCGGTGGTTCCGGCGAGTCGAGCCGGTGGTTGCGGCGTATCCAGCAGGTGTTTCCGGTCTGTCCGGCAGGTGGTTCTGGCGTGACCGGCACGAGGTTCTGGCACGTCTGAGAGTTGGTTCCGGCATGCCCGACAGGTGATTCCGGAGTGTCCGCCACGTGGTTCTGGCGTACCCGGCAGGTGATTTTGGCGTGTCAGGCAGCTGTTTCTTGCAAGTCGAGCATTTGGCTCAGGCATGCTCAGCAGGTGCTTCCGGCGTGTCTGGCACGTGGTTCTGGTGAGTCTGAGAGCTGGTTCTGGCATGACCGGCAGATGATTCCGGAGTGTCCACCAAGTGGTTGTGGCATACCCGGCAGGTGATTTTAGCATGTCAGGTAGGTGGTTCCAGCGAGTCGAGTAGGCGGTTCCAGCGTGCTTGGCAGGTGGTTCAGGCGGGTCTGGCAGGTGGTTTCGGTCTGTTCGGGGAGTGGTTCCGGCATCTCAGGCACATGGTTATGGCACGTCTGAGAGGTGGTTCCGGCCGGCCGGAGAGGTTTTTCCGGAGTGTCCGCCAAGTGGTTCTGGCGTAGCTGAAAGTGATGTTGGCATGACCGGCAGGTGGTTCCAGCCAGCCCGGCAGATGATTCCGGAGTGTCTGCCGTGTGGTTCTGGCGTAGCTGGCAGGTGATTTTGGCGTGTACAGCAGGCGGTTCCGGCGAGCTCGGCAGGTGGTACCAGCATGTCCGGAACAAGGTTCTTGCACGTCTGAGAGATGGTTCCGGCATGCCCGGCAGGTGATTCGGGAGTGTCCTGCATGTGGTTCTGGCACCTCTGAGAGGTGGTTCCCGGCATGCCCGGCAGGTGATTCCGGAGTGTTCGGCATGTGGTTCTGGCACCTCTGAGAGGTGGTTCCTGCATGCCCGGCAGGTGGTTCCGGAGTGTCTGCCGAGTGGTTCTGGCGTAGTCGGCATGTGATTCTGGCGTGTCCAGCAGGTGGTTCTGGGGAGTGGATCAGGTGGTTCTGGCATACTCGGCAGGTGGTACCGGCGTGTCCGGAACATGGTTATGGCAAGTCTGAGAGGCGGTTCCGGCATGCACGACTGGTGATTCCGGAGTGTCCGCAACATGGTTCTGGCGTAGCCAGCAGGTGATTTTGGCGTGTCTGGCAGGTACTTCTTGCAAGTTGAGAATGTGGCTCCGGCATGCTCAGCAGGTGCTTCCGGCGTGTCTGGCACGTGGTTCTGGTGTGTCTGAGAGCTGGTTCTGGCATGTACGGCAGATGATTCCGGAGTGTCCACCAAGTGGTTGTGGCATACCCGGCAGGTGATTTTAGCGTGTCAGGTAGGTGGTTCCAGCGCGTCGAGTAGGTGGTTCCGGCGTGCTCGGAAGATGGTTCAGGCGGGTCTGGCAGGTGGTTTAGTCTGTTTGGGGTGTGGTTCCGGCATCTCAGGCACATGGTTCTGGCACGTCTGACAGATGGTTCCGGCATGCCCGGCAGGTGATTCGGGAGTGTCCAGCATGTGGTTCTGGCACCTCTGAGAGGTGGTTCCGGCATGCCCGGCACGTGATTCCGGAGTGTCCGGCATTTGGTTCTGGCACCTTTGAGAGGTGGTTCCAGCATGCCCGGCAGGTGATTCTGGCGTATCCAGCAGGTGGTTCTGGGGAGTGGATCATGTGGTTCCGGCATACTCGTCAGGTGGTACCGGCCTGTCCGGAACATGGTTTTGGCAAGTCTGAGAGGTGGTTCGGGCAGGCCCGACAGCTGATTCCGGAGTGTTCGCCAAGTGGTTCTGGCATAGCCGGCAGGTCATTTTGCATGTCCGGCGGTGGTTCCGGCGAGTCGAGCCGGTGGTTGCGGCGTATCCAGCAGGTGTTTCCGGTCTGTCCGGCAGGTGGTTCTGGCGTGACCGGCACGAGGTTCTGGCACGTCTGAGAGTTGGTTCCGGCATGCCCGACAGGTGATTCCGGAGTGTCCGCCACGTGGTTCTGGCGTACCCGGCAGGTGATTTTGGCGTGTCAGGCAGCTGTTTCTTGCAAGTCGAGCATTTGGCTCAGGCATGCTCAGCAGGTGCTTCCGGCGTGTCTGGCACGTGGTTCTGGTGAGTCTGAGAGCTGGTTCTGGCATGTCCGGCAGATGATTCCGGAGTGTCCACCAAGTGGTTGTGGCATACCCGGCAGGTGATTTTAGCATGTCAGGTAGGTGGTTCCAGCGAGTCGAGTAGGCGGTTCCAGCGTGCTTGGCAGGTGGTTCAGGCGGGTCTGGCAGGTGGTTTCGGTCTGTTCGGGGTGTGGTTCCGGCATCTCAGGCACATGGTTCTGGCACGTCTGAGAGGTGGTTCCGGCCGGCCCGACAGGTGTTTCCATGGTGTCCGCCAAGTGATTCTGGCATAGCTGGCAGGTGATGTTGGCGTGACCGGCAGGTGGTTCCAGCCAGCCCGGCAGGTGATTCCGAAGCATTCACCATATGGTTGTGGCGTAGCCGGCAGGTGATTTTGGCGTGTCCAGCAGGTGGTTTTGGCGAGTCGAGCAGGTGGTTCTGGCTTGCTCGGAAGGTGCTTCCGGTGTCATTGGCATGTGGTTCCGGCATGTCTTAGAGGTGGTTCCGCCATGCCCGGCAGGTGATTCCGGAGTGTTCGCCAAATGGTTCTGTCGTAGCCGGCAGGTGATTTTGCATGTCCGGCAATGGTTCCGGCGAGTCGAGCCGGTGGTCCCGGCATGTCCGGCATGTGGTTCCGGCATGTCCGGCAGGTGGTTCCGGCATGCCCGGCAGGTGATTCCGGAGTGTCCGGCATGTGGTTCTGGCACCTCTGAGAGGTGGTTCCGGCATGCCCGGCAGGTGATACCGGAGTGTTCGCCAAGTGGTTCTGGCTCTAGCCGGCAGGTGATTTTGCATGTCCGGCAATGGTTCCGGAGAGTCGAGCCGGTGGTTCCGGAATGTCCGGCAAGTGGTTCCGGCATGTCCGGCAGGTGGTTCCGGCATGTCCAGCATGTGGTTCCAGCATGCCCTGCAGGTGATTCCGGAGTGTCCGGCATGTGGTTCTGGCACCTCTGAGAGGTGGTTCCGGCATGCCCGGCAGGTGATACCGGAGTCTCCGGCATGTGGTTCTGGCACCTCTGAGAGGTGGTTCCGGAATGCCTGGCCTGTGATTCCGGAGTGTCTGCCGAGTGGTTCTGGCGTAGCCGGCAGTTGATTTTGGCGTGTCCACTACGTGGTTCTGAGGAGTGGATCAGCTGGTTCTGGCATACTCGGCAGGTGGTACCGGCGTGTCCAGAACATGGTCCTGGAAAGTCTGAGAGGTGGTTCCGGCACGCCCGACAGGTGATTCAGGAGCGTCCTCCCAGTGTTTCTGGCGTACCCGGCAGGAGATTTTGGCATGTCCGATAGGTGTATCTTGCGAGTCGAGCAGGTGGCTCAGGCATGCTCAGCTGGTGCTTCCGGTGTCTCTCTCACGTGGTTCTGGTGTGTCTGAGAGCTCGTTCTGGCATGTCCGGCAGATGATTCCGGAGTGTCCACCAAGTGGTTCTTGTATACCTGGCAGGTTATTTTGGCGTGTCAGGAAGTTGGTTCCAGCTAGTTGAGCAGGTGGATCAGGCGTGCTCGCCAGGGGGTTCAGGCGGGTCTGGAAGGTGGTTTCGGTCTGTTCGGGGAGTGGTTCCGGCATCTCAGGCTCATGATTCTGGCCCGTCTGAGAGGTGGTTCCGGCCGGCCCGACAGGTGTTTCCATGGTGTCCGCCAAGTGGTTCTGGCATAGCTGGCAGGTGATGTTGGCGTGACCAGCAGGTGGTTCCAGCAAGCCCGGCAGGTGATTCCGAAGGGTTCACCAAATGGTTGTGGCGTAGCCGGCAGGTGATTTTGGCATGTCCAGCTGGTGGTTTTGGCGAGTCGAGCAGGTGGTTCTGGCGTGCTCGGCAGGTGCTTCCGGTGTCATTGGCATGTGGTTCCGGCATGTCTGAGAGGTGGTTCCGGCATGCCCGGCAGGTGGTTCCGGAGTGTCTGCCGAGTGTTTCTGGAGCCAGCCCGGCAGGTGATTCCGAAGAGTTCACCAAATGGTTGTGGCGTAGCCGGCAGGTGATTTTGGAATGTCAGGAAGTTGGTTCCGGCTAGTTGAGCAGGTGGATCAGGCGTGCTCGCCAGGGGGTTCAGGCAGGTCTGGCAGGTGGTTTCGGTCTGTTCGGGGAGTGGTTCCGGCATCTCAGGCACATGGTTCTGGCACGTCTGAGAGGTGGTTCCGGCCGGCCGGAGAGGTGTTTCCGGAGTGTCCGCCAAGTGGTTCTGGCGTAGCTGAAAGGTGATGTTGGCGTGACCGGCAGGTGGTTCCAGCCAGCCCGGCAGGTGATTCCGGAGTGTCTGCCGTGTGGTTCTGGCGTAGCAGGCAGGTGATTTTGGCGTGTACAGCAGGTGGTTCCGGCGAGCTCGGCAGGTGGTACCAGCATGTCCGGAACAAGGTTCTTGCACGTCTGAGAGATGGTTCCGGCATGCCCGGCAGGTGATTCGGGAGTGTTCGGCATGTGGTTCTGGCACCTCTGAGAGGTGGTTCCGGCATGCCCGGCAGGTGATTCCGGAGTGTTCGGCATGTGGTTCTGGCACCTCTGAGAGGTGGTTCCGGCATGCCCGGCAGGTGGTTCCGGAGTGTCTGCCGAGTGGTTCTGGCGTAGTCGGCAGGTGATTCTGGCGTGTCCAGCAGGTGGTTCTGGGGAGTGGATCAGGTGGTTCCGGCATACTCGGCAGGTGGTACCGGCGTGTCCGGAACATGGTTCTGGCAAGTCTGAGAGGCGGTTCCGGCATGCCCGACAGGTGATTCCGGAGTGTCCGCCACATGGTTCTGGCGTACCCGGCAGGTGATTTTGGCGTGTCTGGCAGGTGCTTCTTGCAAGTCGAGCATTTGGCTCAGGCATGCTCAGCAGCTGCTTCCGGCATTTCTGGCACGTGGTTCTGGTTTGTCTGAGAGCTGGTTCTGGCATGTCCGGCAGATGATTCCGGAGTGTCCACCAAGTGGTTGTGGCATACCCGGCAGGTGATTTTAGCGTGTCAGGTAGGTGGTTCCAGCGAGTCGAGTAGGTGGTTCCGGCGTGCTCGGCAGGTGGTTCAGGCCGGTCTGGCAGGTGGTTTCGTCTGTTCGGGGTGTGGTTCCGGCATCTCAGGCACATGGTTCTGGCACGTCTGACAGATGGTTCCGGCATGCCCGGCAGGTGATTCGGAAGTCTCCGGCATGTGGTTCTGGCACCTCTGAGAGGTGGTTCCGGCATGCCCGGCAGGTGATTCCGGAGTGTCCGGCATTTGGTTCTGGCACCTCTGAGAGATGGTTCCGGAATGCGTGGCATGTGATTCCCGAGTGTCTGCCGAGTGGTTCTGGCGTAGCCGGCAGGTGATTTTGGCGTGTCCAGCAGGTGGTTCCGGCAAGCTCGGCAGGTGGTTCCGGCATGTCCGGAACATGGTTCTGGCAAGTCTGAGAGATGGTTCCGGCATGCCCGGCAGGTGATTCAGGAGTGTCCGGCATGTGGTTCTGGCACCTCTGAGAGGTGGTTCCGGCATGCCCGGCAGTTGGTTACGGAGTGTCTGCCGAGTGGTTCTGGAGTAGCCGGCAGGTGATTCAGGCGTATCCAGCAGGTGGTTCTTCGGAGTGGATCAGGTGGTTCCGGCATACTCGGCAGGTGGTTGCGGCGTGTCCGGAACATGGTTTTGGCAAGTCTGAGAGGTGGTTCGGGCAGGCCCGACAGGTGATTCCGGAGTGTTCGCCAAGTGGTTCTGGCATAGCCGGCAGGTCATTTTGCATGTCCGGCAGTGGTTCCGGCGAGTCGAGCCGGTGGTTGCGGCGTATCCAGCAGGTGTTTCCGGTCTGTCCGGCAGGTGGTTCTGGCGTGACCGGCACGAGGTTCTGGCACGTCTGAGAGTTGGTTCCGGCATGCCCGACAGGTGATTCCGGAGTGTCCGCCACGTGGTTCTGGCGTACCCGGCAGGTGATTTTGGAGTGTCAGGCAGGTGTTTCTTGCAAGTCGAGCATTTGGCTCAGGCATGCTCAGCAGGTGCTTCCGGCGTGTCTGGCACGTGGTTCTGGTGAGTCTGAGAGCTGGTTCTGGCATGTCCGGCAGATGATTCCGGAGTGTCCACCAAGTGGTTGTGGCATACCCGGCAGGTGATTTTAGCGTGTCAGGTAGGTGGTTCCGGCGAGTCGAGTAGGCGGTTCCGGCGTGCTCGGCAGGTGGTTCAGGCGGGTCTGGCAGGTGGTTTCGGTCTGTTCGGGGTGTGGTTCCGGCATCTCAGGCACATGGTTCTGGCACGTCTGAGAGGTGGTTCCGGCCGGCCCGACAGGTGTTTCCATGGTGTCCGCCAAGTGGTTCTGGCATAGCTGGCAGGTGATGTTGGCGTGACCGGCAGGTGGTTCCAGCAAGCCCGGCAGGTGATTCCGAAGCGTTCACCAAATGGTTGTGGCGTAGCCGGCAGGTGATTTTGGCGTGTCCAGCAGGTGGTTTTGGCGAGTCGAGCAGGTGGTTCTGGCGTGCTCGGCAGGTGCTTCCGGTGTCATTGGCATGTGGTTCCGGCATGTCTGAGAGGTGGTTCCGGCATGCCCGGCAGGTGGTTCCGGAGTGTCTGCCGAGTGGTTCTGGAGCCAGCCCGGCAGGTGATTCCGAAGAGTTCACCAAATGGTTGTGGCGTAGCCGGCAGGTGATTTTGGAATGTCAGGAAGTTGGTTCCGGCTAGTTGAGCAGGTGGATCCGGCGTGCTCGCCAGGGGGTTCAGGCGGGTCTGGCAGGTGGTTTCGGTCTGTTCGGGGTGTGGTTCCGGCATCTCAGGCACATGTTTCTGGCACGTCTGAGAGGCGGTTCCGGGAGGCCGGAGAGGTGTTTCCGGAGTGTCCGCCAAGTGGTTCTGGCGTAGCTGAAAGGTGATGTTGGCGTGACCGGCAAGTGGTTCCAGCCAGCCCGGCAGGTGATTCCGGAGTGTCTACCATGTGGTTCTGGTGTAGCTGGCAGGTGATTTTGGTGTGTACAGCAGGTGGTTCCAGCGAGCTCGGGAGGTGGTACCAGCATGTCCGGAACAAGGTTCTTGCACATCTGAGAGATGGTTCCGGCATGCCCGACAGGTGATTCGGGAGTGTCCGGCATGTGGTTCTCGCACCTCTGAGAGGTGGTTCCGGCATCCCCGGCAGGTGATTCCGGAGTGTTCGGCATGTGGTTCTGGCACCTCTGAGAGGTGGTTCCGGCATGCCCGGCAGGTGGTTCCGGAGTGTCTGCCGAGTGGTTCTGGCGTAGTCGGCAGGTGATTCTGGCGTATCCAGCAGGTGGTTCTGGGGAGTGGATCAGGTGGTTCCGGCATACTCGGCAGGAGGTACCTGTGTGTCCGGAACATGGTTTTGACAAGTCTGAGAGGTGGTTCCGGCAGGCCCGAGAGGTGATTCCGGAGTGTTCGCCAAGTGGTTCTGGCATAGCCGGCAGGTCATTTTGCATGTCCGGCAGTGGTTCCGGCGAGTCGAGGCGGTGGTTGCGGCGTATCCAGCAGATGTTTCCGGTCTGTAAGGCAGGTGGTTCTGGCGTGACAGGCACGAGGTTCTGGCACGTCTGAGAGTTGGTTCCGGCCGGCCCGACAGGTGTTTCCATGGTGTCTGCCAAGTGGTTCTGGCGTAGCTGAAAGGTGATGTTGGCGTGACCGGCAGGTGGTTCCAGAGAGCCCGGCAGGTGATTCCGGAGTGTCTGCCGTGTGGTTCTGGCGTAGCTGGCAGGTGATTTTGGCGTGTCCAGCAGGTGGTTCCGGCGAGCTCTGCAGGTGGTACCAGCGTGTCCGGAACATGGTTCTGGCACGTCTGAGAGATGGTTCCGTCATGCCAGGCAGGTGATTCCGGAGTGTCCGGCATTTGGTTCTGGCACCTCTGAGAGGTGGTTCCGGCATGCCCGGCAGGTGATACCGGAGTCTCCGGCATGTGGTTCTGGCACCTCTGAGAGGTGGTTCCGGCATGCCCGGCAGGTGGTTCCGGAGTGTCTGCCGACTGGTTCTGGCGTAGTCGGCAGGTGATTCTGGCGTGTCCACTAGGTGGTTCTGGGGAGTGGATCAGGTGGTTCCGGCATACTCGGCAGGTGGTACCGGCGTGTCCAGAAAATGGTTCTGGCAAGTCTGAGAGGTGGTTCCGGCACGCCCGACAGGTGATTCCGGAGTGTTCGCCAAGTGGTTCTGGCGTAGCCGGCAGGTCATTTTGCATGTCCGGCGGTGGTTCCGGCGAGTCGAGCCGGTGGTTCCGGCGTGTCCGGCAGGTGCTTCTGGCGTGACCGGCACGAGGTTCTGGCACGTCTGAGAGTTGGTTCCGGCATGCCCGACAGGTGATTCCGGAGTGTCCGCCACGTGGTTCTACGTACCCGGCAGGTGATTTTGGCGTGTCCACTAGGTGGTTCTGGGGAGTGGATCAGCTGGTTCCGGCATACTCGGCAGGTGGTACCGGCGTGTGCGGAACATGGTTCTGGCAAGTCTGAGAGGAGGTTCCGGCACGCCCGACAGATGATTCCGGAGCGTCCGCCAAGTGGTTCTTGTATACCTGTCAGGCGATTTTGGCGTGTCAGAGAGTTGGTTCCGGCTAGTTGAGCAGGTGGATCAGGCGTGCTCACCAGGTGGTTCAGGCGGGTCTGGCAGGTGGTTTCGGTCTGTTCGGGGAGTGGTTCCGGCATCTCAGGCACATGGTTCTGGCACGTATGAGAGGTGGTTCCGGCCGGCCCGACAGGTGTTTCCATGGTGTCCGCCAAGTGGCTCTGGCATAGCTGGAAGGTGATGTTGGCGTGACCGGCAGGTGGTTCCAGCAAGCCCGGCAGGCGATTCCGAAGAGTTCACCATATGGTTGTGGCGTAGCCGGCAGGTGATTTTGGCGTGTCCAGCAGGTTGTTTTGGCGAGTCGAGCAGGTGGTTCTGGCGTGCTCGGCAGGTGCTTCCGGTGTCTTTGGCATGTGGTTCCGGCATGTCTGAGAGGTGGTTCCGGCATGCCCGGCAGGTGGTTCCGGAGTGTCTGCCGAGTGGTTCTGGAGCCAGCCCGGCAGGTGATTCCGAAGAGTTCACCAAATGGTTGTGGCGTAGCCGGCAGGTGATTTTGGCGTGTCAGGAAGGTGGTTCCGGCTAGTTGAGCAGGTGGATCAGGCGTGCTCGCCAGGGGGTTCAGGCGGGTCTGGCAGGTGGTTTCGGTCTGTTCGGGGAGTGGTTCCGGCATCTCAGGCACATGGTTCTGGCACGTCTGAGAGGTGGTTCCGGCCGGCCGGAGAGGTGTTTCCGGAGTGTCCGCCAAGTGGTTCTGGCGTAGCTGAAAGGTGATGTTGGCGTGACCAGCAGGTGGTTCCAGCCAGCCCGGCAGGTGATTCCGGAGTGTCTGCCGTGTGGTTCTGGCGTAGCTGGCAGGTGATTTTGGCGTGTCCAGCAGGTGGTTCCCGCGAGCTCGGCAGGTGGTACCAGCGTGTCCGGAACATGGTTCTGGCACCTCTGAGAGATGGTTCCTGCATGCCAGGCAGGTGATTCCGGAGTGTCCGGGATGTGGTTCTGGCACCTCTGAGATGTGGGTCCGGCATGCCCGGCAGGTGGTTCCGGAGTGTCTGCCGAGTGGTTCTGGCGTAGTCGGCAGGTGATTCTGGCGTGTCCAGCAGGTCGTTCTGGGGCGAGGATCAGGTGGTTCCAGCATACTCGGCAGGTGGTTCTGGCTTGACCGGCACGAGGTTCTGGCACGTCTGAGAGTTGGTTCCGGCATGCCCGACAGGTGATTCCGGGGTGTCCGCCACATGGTTCTGGCGTACCCGGCAGGTGATTTTGGCGTGTCTGGCAGGTGTTTCTTGCAAGTCGAGCATTTGGCTCAGGCATGCTCAGCAGGTGCTTCCAGCGTGTCTGGCACGTGGTTCTGGTGTGTCTGAGAGCTGGTTCTGGCATGTCCGGCAGATGATTCCGGAGTGTCCACCAAGTGGTTGTGGCATACCCGGCAGGTGATTTTAGCGTGTCAGGTAGATGGTTCCAGCGAGTCGTGTAGGTGGTTCCAGCGTGCTCGGCAGGTGGTTCAGGCGGGTCTGGCAGGTGGTTTCGGTCTGTTCGGGGAGTGGTTCCGGCATCTCAGGCACATGGTTCTGGCACGTCTGATAGGTGGTTCCGGCATGCCCGTCAGGTGGTTCCGGAGTGTCTGCCGAGTGGTTCTGGCGTAGTCGGCAGGTGATTCTGGCGTTTCCAGCTGGTGGTTGTGGGGAGTGGATCAGGTGGTTCCGGCATACTCGGCAGGTGGTACCGGCGTGTCCGGAACATGGTTCTGGCAAGTCTGAGAGGCGGTTCCGACATGCCCGACAGGTGATTCCGGAGTGTCCGCAACATGGTTCTGGCGTACCCGGCAGGTGATTTTGGCGTGTCTGGCCGGTGCTTCTTGCAAGTCGAGCATTTGGCTCCGGCATGCTCAGCAGGTGCTTCCGGCGTGTCTGGCACGTGGTTCTGGTGTGTCTGAGAGCTGGTTCTGGCATGTCCGGCAGATGATTCCGGAGTGTCCACCAAGTGGTTGTGGCATACCCGGCAGGTGATTTTAGCGTGTCAGGTAGGTGGTTCCAGCGAGTCGAGTAGGTGGTTTCGGCGTGCTCGGAAGATGGTTCAGGCGTGTCTGGCAGGTGGTTTCGTCTGTTCGGGGTGTGGTTCCGGCATCTCAGGCACATGGTTCTGGCACGTCTGACAGATGGTTCCGGAATGCCCGGCAGGTGATTCGGGAGTGTCCGGCATGTGGTTCTGGCACCTCTGAGAGGTGGTTCCGGCATGCCCGGCAGGTGATTCCGGAGTGTCCCGCATGCGGTTCTGGCACCTCTGAGAGGTGGTTCCGGCATGCCCGGCTGTTGGTTACGGAGTGTCTGCCAAGTGGTTCTGGAGTAGCCGGCAGGTGATTCTGGCGTATCCAGCAGGTGGTTCTGGGGAGTGGATCAGGTGGTTACGGCATACTCGGCAGGTGGTACCGGCGTGTCCGGAACATGGTTTTGACAAGTCTGAGAGGTGGTTCGGGCAGGCCCAACAGGTGATTCCGGAGTGTTCGCCAAGTGGTTCTGGCATAGCCGGCAGGTCATTTTGCATGTCCGGCGGTGGTTCCGGCGAGTCCAGCCGGTGGTTGCGGCGTATCCAGCAGGTGTTTCCGGTCTGTCCGGCAGGTGGTTCTGGCGTGACCGGCACGAGGTTCTGGCTCGTCTGAGAGTTGGTTCCGGCATGCCCGACAGGTGATTCCGGAGTGTCCGCCACGTGGTTCTGGCGTACCCGGCAGGTGATTTTGGCATGTCAGGCAGGTGTTTCTTGCAAGTCGAGCATTTGGCTCAGGCATGCTCAGCAGGTGCTTCCGGCGTGTCTGGCACGTGGTTCTGGTGAGTCTGAGAGCTGGTTCTGGCATGTCCGGCAGATGATTCCGGAGTGTCCACCAAGTGGTTGTGGCATACCCGGCAGGTGATTTTAGCGTGTCAGGTAGGTGGTTCCGGCGAGTCGAGTAGGCGGTTCCGGCGTGCTCGGCAGGTGGTTCAGGCGGGTCTGGCAGGTGGTTTCGGTTTGTTCGGGGTGTGGTTCCGGCATCTCAGGCACATGGTTCTGGCACGTCTGTTAGGTGGTTCCGGCCGGCCCGACAGGTGTTTCCATGGTGTCCGCCAAGTGGTTCTGGCATAGCTGGCAGGTGATGTTGGCGTGACCGGCAGGTGGTTCCAGCAAGCCCGGCAGGTGATTCCGAAGAGTTCACCATATGGTTGTGGCGTAGCCGGCTGGTGATTTTGGCGTGTCCAGCAGGTGGTTTTGGCGAGTCGAGCAGGTGGTTCTGGCGTGCTCGGCAGGTGCTTCTGGTGTCATTGGCATGTGGTTCTGGCATGTCTGAGAGGTGGTTGCGACATGCCCAGCAGGTGGTTCCGGAGTGTCTGCCGATTGGTTCTGGCGTAGTCGGCATGTGATTCTGGAGTGTCCAGCAGGTGGTTCTGGGTAGTGGATCAGGTGGTTCCGGCATACTCGTCAGGCAGTACTGGCGTGTCCGGAACATGGTTCTGGCAAGTCTGAGAGGTGGTTCCGGCATGCCCGACAGGTGTTTCCGGAGTGTCCGCCAAGTGGTTCCGGCGTAGCTGAAAGGTGATGTTGGCGTGACCGGCAGGTGGTTCCAGCCAGCCCGGCAGGTGATTCCGGAGTGTCTGCCGAGTGGTTCTGGTGTAGCCAGCAGGTGATTTTGGCGTGTCCAGCAGGTGGTTCCGGCGAGCTCGGCAGGTGGTACCGGCGTGTCCAGAACATGGTTCTGGCAAGTCTGAGAGGTGGTTCCGGCACGCCCAACAGGTGATTCCGGAGTGTTCGCCAAGTTGTTCTGGCGTAGCCGGCAGGTCATTTTGCATGTCCGGCGGTGGTTCCGGCGAGTCGAGCCGGTGGTTCCGGCGTGTCCGGCAGGTGCTTCTGGCGTGACAGGCACGACGTTCTGGCACGTCTGAGAGTTGGTTCCGGCATGCCCGACAGGTGATTCCGGAGTGTCCGCCACGTGGTTCTACGTACCCGGCAGGTGACTTTGGCGTGTCTGGCAGGTGCTTCTTGCAAGTCGAGCATTTGGCTCAGGCATGCTCAGCAGGTGCTTCCGGCGTGTCTGGCACGTGGTTGTGGTGTGTCTGAGAGCTGGTTCTGCCATGTCCGGCAGATGATTCCGAAGTGTCCACCAAGTGGTTGTGGCATACCCGGCAGGTGATTTTAGCGTGTCAGGTACGTGGTTCCAGCGAGTCGAGTAGGTGGTTCCGGAGTGCTCGGCAGGTGGTTCAGGCGGGTCTGGCAGGTGGTTTCGTCTGTTCGGGGTGTGGTTCCGGCATCTCAGGCACATGGTTCTGGCACGTCTGAGAGGTGGTTCCGGCACGCCCGACAGGTGATTCCGGAGCGTCCGCCAAGTGTTTCTGGCGTACCCGGCAGGTGATTTTGGCATGTCCGACAGGTGTATCTTGCGAGTCGAGCAGGTGGCTCAGGCATGCTCAGCTGGTGCTTCCGGCGTCTCTGGCACGTGGTTCTGGTGTGTCTGACAGCTGGTTCTGGCATGTCCGGCAGATGATTCTGGAGTGTCCACCAAGTGGTTCTGGTATACCTGGCAGGTGATTTTGGCTTGTCAGGAAGTTGGTTTCGGCTAGTTGAGCAGGTGGATCAGGCGTGCTCGCCAGGTTGTTCAGGCGGGTCTGGCAGGTGGTTTCGGTCTGTTCGGGGAGTGGTTCCGCCATCTCAGGCTCATGGTTCTGGCACGTCTGAGAGGTGGTTCCGGCCGGCCCGACAGGTGTTTCCATGGTGTCCGCCAAGTGGTTCTGGCACAGCTGGCAGGTGATATTCGCGTGACCGGCAGGTGGTTCCAGCCAGCCCGGCAGGTGATTCCGGAGTGTCTGCCGTGTGGTTCTGGCGTAGCTGGCAGGTGATTTTGGCGTTTCCAGCAGGTGGTTCCGGCGAGCTCGGCAGGTGGTACCAGCGAGTCCGGAACATGGGTCTGGCACGTCTGAGAGATGGTTCCGGCATGCCCGGCAGGTGACTTGGGAGTGTCCGGCATGTGGTTCTGGCACCTCTGAGAGGTGGTTCCGGCATGCCAGGCAGGTGATTCTGGACTGTTCGGCAAGTGGTTCTGGAACCTCTGAGAGGTGGTTCTGGCATGCCCGGCAGGTGGTTCCGGAGTGTCTGCCGAGTGGTTCTGGCGTAGTCGGCAGGTGATTCTGGCGTGTCCAGCAGGTGGTTCTGGGGAGAGTATCAGTTGGTTCCGGCATACTCGGCAGGTGGTACCGGCGTGTAAGGAACATGGTTCTGGCAAGTCTGAGAGGCGGTTCCGGCATGCCCGACAGTTGATTCCATGGTGTCCGCCAAGTGGTTCTGGCATAGCTGGCAGGTGATATTGGCGTGACCGGCAGGTGGTTCCAGCAAGCCCGGCAGGTGATTCCGAAGAGTTCACCAAATGGTTGTGGCGTAGCCAGCAGGTGATTTTGGCGTGTCCAGCAGGTGGTTTTGGCGAGTCGAGCAGGTGGTTCTGGCGTGCTTGGCAGGTGCTTCCGGTGTCATTGGCATGTGGTTCCGGCATGTCTGAGAGCTGGTTCCGCCATGCCCGGCAGGTGATTCCGGAGTGTTTGCCAAGTGGTTCTGGCGTAGCCGGCAGGTGATTTTGCATGTCCGGCAATGGTTACGGCTAGTCGAGCCGGTGGTTCCGGCATGTCCATCAGGTGGTTCCGGCATGCTCGGCAGGTGATTCCGGAGTGTCCAGAATTTGGTTCTGGCACCTGTGAGAGGTGGTTCCGGAATGCCCGGCATGTGATTCCGGACTGTCTGCCGAGTGGTTCTGGCGTAGCCGGCAGGTGATTTTGGCGTGTCCAGAAGGTGGTTCCGGCGAGCTCGGCAGGTGGTTCCGGCATGTCCGGGACATGGTTCTGGCACGTCTGAGAGATGGTTCCGGCATGCCCGGCAGGTGATTCCGGAGTGTCCGTCATGTGGTTCTGGCACCTCTGAGAGGTGGTTCCGGCATGCCCGGCAGTTGGTTATGGAGTGTCTGCCGAGTGGTTCTGGCGTAGCCGGCAGGTGATTCTGGCGTATCCAGCAGGTGGTTTTGGGGAGTGGATCAGGTGGTTCCGGCATACTCGGCAGGTGGTACCGGCGTGTCCGGACCTTGGTTCTGGCAAGTCTGAGAGGTGGTTCCGGCATGCCCGACAGGTGATTCCGGAGTGTTCGACAAGTGGTTCTGGCGTAGCCGGCAGGTCATTTTGCATGTCCGGCGGTGGTTCCGGCGAGTCGAGCCGGTGGTTCCGGTGTGTCCAGCAGGTGTTTCCGGTGTGTCCGGCAGGTGGTTCTGGCGTGACCGGCACGAGGTTCTGGCACGTCTGAGAGTTGGTTCCGGCATGCCCGACAGGTGATTCCGGAGTGTCCGCCACGTGGTTCTGGCGTACCCGGCAGGTGATTTTGGTGTGTCTGGCAGGTGTTTCTTGCAAGTAGAGCATTTGGCTCAGGCATGCTCAGCAGGTGCTTCTGGCGTGTCTGTCACGTGGTTCTGGTGTGTCTGAGAGCTGGTTCTGGCATGTCCGGCAGATTTTTCCGGAGTGTCCACAAAGTGGTTGTGGCATACCTGGCAGGTGATTTTAGCGTGTCAGGTAGGTGGTTCCAGCGAATCGAGTAGGTGGTTCCAGCGTGCTCGGCAGGTGGTTCAGGCGGGTCTGGCAGGTTGTTTCGGTCTCTTCGGGGTGTGGTTCCGGCATCTCAGGCACATGGTTCTGGCACGTCTGAGAGGTGGTTCCGGCCGGCCCGACAGGTGTTTCCATGGTGTCCGCCAAGTGGTTCGGGCATAGCTGGCAGGTGATGTTGGCGTGACCGGCAGGTGGTTCCAGAAAGCCCGGCAGGTGATTCCGAAGAGTTCACCAAATGGTTGTGGCGTAGCCGGCAGGTGATTTTGGCGTGTTCAGCAGGTGGTTTTGGAGAGTCGAGCAGGTGGTTCTGGCGTGCTCGGCAGGTGCTTCCGGAGTCATTGGCATGTGGTTCCGGCATGTCTGAGAGGCAGGTCATTTTGCATGCCCGGCAGGTGATTCCGGAGTGTTCGCCAAGTGGTTCTGGCGTAGCCGGCAGGTGATTTTGCATGTCCGGCAATGGTTCCTGCGAGTCGAGCCGGTGGTTCCGGCATGTCCGGCAGGTGATTCCTGCATGTCCAGCAGGTGGATCCGGCATGCCCGGCAGGTGATTCCGGAGTGTCCGGCATGTGGTTCTGGCACCTCTGAGAGGTGGTTCCAGCATGCCCGGCAGGTGATACCGGAGTCTCCGGCATTTGGTTCTGGCACCTGTGAGAGGTGGTTCCGGAATGCCTGGCATGTGATTCCGGAGTGTCTGCCGTGTGGTTCTGGCGTAGCTGGCAGGTGATTTTGGCGTGTCCAGCAGGTGGTTCTGGGGAGTGGATCAGGTGGTTCCGGCATACTCGGCAGGTGGTACCGGCGTGTCCGGAACATGGTTCTGGCAAGTCTGAGAGGCGGGTCCGGCATGCCCGACATGTGATTCCGGAGTGTTCGCCAAGTGGTTCTGGCGTAGCCGGCAGGTCATTTTGCATGTCCGGCGGTGGTTCCGGCGAGTCGAGCCGCTGGTTCCGGCGTGTCCGGCAGGTGGTTCTGGCGTGACCGGCACGAGGTTCTGGCACGTCTGAGAGTTGGTTCCGGCATGCCCGACAGGTGATTCCGGAGTGTCCGCAACGTGGTTCTGGCGTACCCGGCAGGTGATTTTGGCGTGTCTGGCAGGTGTTTCTTGCAAGTCGAGCATTTGGCTCAGGCATGCTCAGCAGGTGCTTCCGGCGTGTCTGGCACGTGGTTCTGGTGTCTCTGAGAGCTGGTTCTGGCATGTCCGGCAGATGATTCCGGAGTGTCCAACAAGTGGTTGTGGCATACCCGGCAGGTGATTTTAGCGTGTCAGGTAGGTGGTTCCAGCGAGTCGAGTAGGTGGTTCCGGAGTGCTCGGCAGGTGGTTCAGGCGGGTCTGGCAGGTGGTTTCTTCTGTTCGGGGTGTGGTTCCGGCATCTCAGGCACATGGTTGTGGCACGTCTGTTAGGTGGTTCCGGCCGGCCCGACAGGTGTTTCCATGGTGTCCGCCAAGTGGTTCTGGCATAGCTGGCAGGTGATGTTGGCGTGACCGGCAGGTGGTTCCAGGGAGCCCGGCAGGTGATTCCGAAGTGTTCACCAAATGCTTGTGGTGTAGCCGGAAGGTGATTTTGGCGTGTCCAGCAGGTGGTTCTGGCGAGCTCGGCAGGTGGTACCAGCGTGTCCGGAACATGGTTCTGGCACGTCTGAGAGATGGTTCCGTCATGTCAGGCAGGTGATTCAGGAGTGTCCGGCATTTGGTTCTGGCACCTCTGAGAGGTGGTTCCGGCATGCCAGGCAGGTGATACCGGAGTCTCCGGCATGTGGTTCTGGCACCTCTGAGAGGTGGTTCCGGCTGCCCGGCAGGTGGTTCCGGAGTGTCTGACTACTGGTTCTGGCGTAGTCGGCAGGTGATTCTGGCGTGTCCAGCAGGTGGTTCTGGGGAGTGGATCAGGTGGTTCCAGCATACTCGGCAGGTGGTACCGGCGTGTCCGGAACATGGTTCTGGCAAGTCTGAGAGGCGGTTCCGGCATGCCCGACAGGTGATTCCGGAGTGTCCGCCACATGGTTTTGGCGTACCCGGCAGGTGATTTTGGCGTGTCTGGCAGGTGCTTCTTGCAAGTCGAGCATTTGGCTCAGGCATGCTCAACAGGTGCTTCCGGCATGTCTGGCACGTGGTTCTCGTTTGTCTGAGAGCTGGTTCTGGCATGTCCGGCAGATGATTCTGGAGTGTCCACCAAGTGGTTGTGGCATACCCGGCAGGTGATTTTAGCGTGTCAGGTAGGTGGTTCCAGCGAGTCGAGTAGGTGGTTCCGGTGTGCTCGGAAGGTGGTTCAGGCGGGTCTGGCAGGTGGTTTCGTCTGTTCGGGGTTTGGTTCCGGCATCTCAGGCACATGGTTCTGGCACGTCTGAGAGGTGGTTCCGGCCAGCCCGACAGGTGTTTCCGGAGTGTCCGCCAAGTGGTTCTGGCGTAGCTGAAAGGTGATGTTGGCGTGACAGGCAGGTGGTTCCAGCCAGCCCGGCAGGTGATTCCGGAGTGTCTGCCGTGTGGTTCTGGCATAGCTGGCAGGTGATATTGGCGTGTCCAGCATGTGGTTCCGGCGAGCTCGGCAGGTGGTACCAGCGTGTCCGGAACATGGTTCTGGCACCTCTGAGAGATGGTTCCTGCATGCCAGGCAGGTGATTCCGGAGTGTCCGGCATGCGGTTCTGGCACCTCTGAGAGGTGGTTCCGGCATGCCCGGCAGTTGGTTACGGAGTGTCTGCCAAGTGGTCCTGGAGTAACCGGCATGTGATTCTGGCGTATCCAGCAGGTGGTTCTGGGGAGTGGATCAGGTGGTTCCGGCATACTCGGCAGGAGGTACCGGCCTGTCCGGAACATGGTTTTGGCAAGTCTGAGAGGCGGTTCCGGCAGGCCCGAGAGGTGATTCCGGAGTGTTCGCCAAGTGGTTCTGGCGCAGCCGGCAGGTGATTTTGCATGTCCGGCAATGGTTCTGGCGAGTCGAGCCGGTGGTTCCGGAATGTCCGGCTGGTGGTTCCGGCATGTCCGGCAGGTGGTTCCGGCATGTCCAGCACGTGGTTCCAGCATGCCCTGCAGGTGATTCCGGAGTGTCCGGCATGTGGTTCTGGCACCTCTGAGAGGTGGTTCCGGCATGCCCGGCAGGTGATACCGGAGTGTCCGCCAAGTGGTTCCGGCGTAGCTGAAAGCTGATGTTGGCGTGACCGGCAGGTGGTTCCAGCCAGCCCGGCAGGTGATTCCGGAGTGTCTGCCGAGTGGTTCTGGTGTAGCCAGCAGGTGATTTTGGCGTGTCCAGCAGGTGGTTCCGGCGAGCTCGGCAGGTGGTACCGGCGTGTCCAGAACATGGTTCTGGCAAGTCTGAGAGGTGGTTCCGGCACGCCCGACAGGTGATTCCGGAGTGTTCGCCAAGTTGTTCTGGCGTAGCCGGCAGGTCATTTTGCATGTCCGGCGGTGGTTCCGGCGAGTCGAGCCGGTGGTTCCGGCGTGTCCGGTAGGTGCTTCTGGCGTGACAGGCACGACGTTCTGGGACGTCTGAGAGTTGGTTCCGGCATGCCCGACAGGTGATTCCGGAGTGTCCGCCACGTGGTTCTACGTACCCGGCAGGTGACTTTGGCGTGTCTGGCAGGTGCTTCTTGCAAGTCGAGCATTTGGCTCAGGCATGCTCAGCAGGTGCTTCCGGCGTGTCTGGCACGTGGTTGTGGTGCGTCTGAGAGCTGGTTCTGCCATGTCCGGCAGATGATTCCGAAGTGTCCACCAAGTGGTTGTGGCATACCCGGCAGGTGATTTTAGCGTGTCAGGTACGTGGTTCCAGCGAGTCGAGTAGGTGGTTCCGGAGTGCTCGGCAGGTGGTTCAGGCGGGTCTGGCAGGTGGTTTCGTCTGTTCGGGGTGTGGTTCCGGCATCTCAGGCACATGGTTCTGGCACGTCTGAGAGGTGGTTCCGGCACGCCCGACAGGTGATTCCGGAGCGTCCGCCAAGTGTTTCTGGCGTACCCGGCAGGTGATTTTGGCATGTCCGACAGGTGTATCTTGCGAGTCGAGCAGGTGGCTCAGGCATGCTCAGCTGGTTCTTCCGGCGTCTCTGGCACGTGGTTCTGGTGTGTCTGACAGCTGGTTCTGGCATGTCCGGCAGATGATTCTGGAGTGTCCACCAAGTGGTTCTGGTATACCTGGCAGGTGATTTTGGCTTGTCAGGAAGTTGGTTTCGGCTAGTTGAGCAGGTGGATCAGGCGTGCTCGCCAGGTTGTTCAGGCGGGTCTGGCAGGTGGTTTCGGTCTGTTCGGGGAGTGGTTCCGCCATCTCAGGCTCATGGTTCTGGCACGTCTGAGAGGTGGTTCCGGCCGGCCCGACAGGTGTTTCCATGGTGTCCGCCAAGTGGTTCTGGCACAGCTGGCAGGTGATATTCGCGTGACCGGCAGGTGGTTCCAGCCAGCCCGGCAGGTGATTCCGGAGTGTCTGCCGTGTGGTTCTGGCGTAGCTGGCAGGTGATTTTGGCGTTTCCAGCAGGTGGTTCCGGCGAGCTCGGCAGGTGGTACCAGCGAGTCCGGAACATGGGTCTGGCACGTCTGAGAGATGGTTCCGGCATGCCCGGCAGGTGACTTGGGAGTGTCCGGCATGTGGTTCTGGCACCTCTGAGAGGTGGTTCCGGCATGCCAGGCAGGTGATTCTGGACTGTTCGGCAAGTGGTTCTGGAACCTCTGAGAGGTGGTTCTGGCATGCCCGGCAGGTGGTTCCGGAGTGTCTGCCGAGTGGTTCTGGCGTAGTCAGCAGGTGATTCTGGCGTGTCCAGCAGGTGGTTCTGGGGAGAGGATCAGTTGGTTCCGGCATACTCGGCAGGTGGTACCGGCGTGTAAGGAACATGGTTCTGGCAAGTCTGAGAGGCGGTTCCGGCATGCCCGACAGTTGATTCCATGGTGTCCGCCAAGTGGTTCTGGCATAGCTGGCAGGTGATATTGGCGTGACCGGCAGGTGGTTCCAGCAAGCCCGGCAGGTGATTCCGAAGAGTTCACCAAATGGTTGTGGCGTAGCCAGCAGGTGATTTTGGCGTGTCCAGCAGGTGGTTTTGGCGAGTCGAGCAGGTGGTTCTGGCGTGCTTGGCAGGTGCTTCCGGTGTCATTGGCATGTGGTTCCGGCATGTCTGAGAGCTGGTTCCGCCATGCCCGGCAGGTGATTCCGGAGTGTTTGCCAAGTGGTTCTGGCGTAGCCGGCAGGTGATTTTGCATGTCCGGCAATGGTTACGGCTAGTCGAGCCGGTGGTTCCGGCATGTCCATCAGGTGGTTCCGGCATGCTCGGCAGGTGATTCCGGAGTGTCCAGAATTTGGTTCTGGCACCTGTGAGAGGTGGTTCCGGAATGCCCGGCATGTGATTCCGGACTGTCTGCCGAGTGGTTCTGGCGTAGCCGGCAGGTGATTTTGGCGTGTCCAGAAGGTGGTTCCGGCGAGCTCGGCAGGTGGTTCCGGCATGTCCGGGACATGGTTCTGGCACGTCTGAGAGATGGTTCCGGCATGCCCGGCAGGTGATTCCGGAGTGTCCGTCATGTGGTTCTGGCACCTCTGAGAGGTGGTTCCGGCATGCCCGGCAGTTGGTTATGGAGTGTCTGCCGAGTGGTTCTGGCGTAGCCGGCAGGTGATTCTGGCGTATCCAGCAGGTGGTTTTGGGGAGTGGATCAGGTGGTTCCGGCATACTCGCCAGGTGGTACCGGCGTGTCCGGACCTTGGTTCTGGCAAGTCTGAGAGGTGGTTCCGGCATGCCCGACAGGTGATTCCGGAGTGTTCGACAAGTGGTTCTGGCGTAGCCGGCAGGTCATTTTGCATGTCCGGCGGTGGTTCCGGCGAGTCGAGCCGGTGGTTCCGGTGTGTCCAGCAGGTGTTTCCGGTCTGTCCGGCAGGTGGTTCTGGCGTGACCGGCACGAGGTTCTGGCACGTCTGAGAGTTGGTTCCGGCATGCCCGACAGGTGATTCCAGAGTGTCCGCCACGTGGTTCTGGCGTACCCGGCAGGTGATTTTGGCGTGTCTGGCAGGTGTTTCTTGCAAGTCGAGCATTTGGCTCAGGCATGCTCAGCAGGTGCTTCTGGCGTGTCTGTCACGTGGTTCTGGTGTGTCTGAGAGCTGGTTGTGGCATGTCCGACAGATTTTTCCGGAGTGTCCACAAAGTGGTTGTGGCATACCTGGCAGGTGATTTTAGCGTGTCAGGTAGGTGTTTCCAGCGAATCGAGTAGGTGGTTCCAGCGTGCTCGGCAGGTTGTTCAGGCGGGTCTGGCAGGTTGTTTCGGTCTCTTCGGGGTGTGGTTCCGGCATCTCAGGCACATGGTTCTGGCACGTCTGAGAGGTGGTTCCGGCCGGCCCGACAGGTGTTTCCATGGTGTCCGCCAAGTGGTTCGGGCATAGCTGGCAGGTGATGTTGGCGTGACCGGCAGGTGGTTCCAGAAAGCCCGGCAGGTGATTCCGAAGAGTTCACCAAATGGTTGTGGCGTAGCCGGCAGGTGATTTTGGCGTGTTCAGCAGGTGGTTTTGGAGAGTCGAGCAGGTGGTTCTGGCATGCTCGGCAGGTGCTTCCGGAGTCATTGGCATGTGGTTCCGGCATGTCTGAGAGGCAGGTCATTTTCCATGCCCGGCAGGTGATTCCGGAGTGTTCGCCAAGTGGTTCTGGCGTAGCCGGCAGGTGATTTTGCATGTCCGGCAATGGTTCCTGCGAGTCGAGCCGGTGGTTCCGGCATGTCCGGCAGGTGATTCCTGCATGTCCAGCAGGTGGATCCGGCATGCCCGGCAGGTGATTCCGGAGTGTCCGGCATGTGGTTCTGGCACCTCTGAGAGGTGGTTCCAGCATGCCCGGCAGGTGATACCGGAGTCTCTGGCATTTGGTTCTGGCACCTGTGAGAGGTGGTTCCGGAATGCCTGGCATGTGATTCCGGAGTGTCTGCCGTGTGGTTCTGGCGTAGCTGGCAGGTGATTTTGGCGTGTCCAGCAGGTGGTTCTGGGGAGTGGATCAGGTGGTTCCGGCATACTCGGCAGGTGGTACCGGCGTGTCCGGAACATGGTTCTGGCAAGTCTGAGAGGCGGGTCCGGCATGCCCGACATGTGATTCCGGAGTGTTCGCCAAGTGGTTCTGGCGTAGCCGGCAGGTCATTTTGCATGTCCGGCGGTGGTTCCGGCGAGTCGAGCCGCTGGTACCGGCGTGTCCGGCAGGTGGTTCTGGCGTGACCGGCACGAGGTTCTGGCACGTCTGAGAGTTGGTTCCGGCATGCCCGACAGGTGATTCCGGAGTGTCCGCAACGTGGTTCTGGCGTACCCGGCAGGTGATTTTGGCGTGTCTGGCAGGTGTTTCTTGCAAGTCGAGCATTTGGCTCAGGCATGCTCAGCAGGTGCTTCCGGCGTGTCTGGCACGTGGTTCTGGTGTGTCTGAGAGCTGGTTCTGGCATGTCCGGCAGATGATTCCGGAGTGTCCAACAAGTGGTTGTGGCATACCCGGCAGGTGATTTTAGCGTGTCAGGTAGGTGGTTCCAGCGAGTCGAGTAGGTGGTTCCGGAGTGCTCGGCAGGTGGTTCAGGCGGGTCTGGCAGGTGGTTTCTACTGTTCGGGGTGTGGTTCCGGCATCTCAGGCACATGGTTGTGGCACGTCTGTTAGGTGGTTCCGGCCTGCCCGACAGGTGTTTCCATGGTGTCCGCCAAGTGGTTCTGGCATAGCTGGCAGGTGATGTTGGCGTGACCGGCAGGTGGTTCCAGGGAGCCCGGCAGGTGATTCCGAAGTGTTCACCAAATGCTTGTGGCGTAGCCGGAAGGTGATTTTGGCGTGTCCAGCAGGTGGTTCTGGCGAGCTCGGCAGGTGGTACCAGCGTGTCCGGAACATGGTTCTGGCACGTCTGAGAGATGGTTCCGTCATGCCAGGCAGGTGATTCCGGAGTGTCCGGCATTTGGTTCTGGCACCTCTGAGAGGTGGTTCCGGCATGCCAGGCAGGTGATACCGGAGTCTCCGGCATGTGGTTCTGGCACCTCTGAGAGGTGGTTCCGGCTGCCCGGCAGGTGGTTCCGGAGTGTCTGACTACTGGTTCTGGCGTAGTCGGCAGGTGATTCTGGCGTGTCCAGCAGGTGGTTCTGGGGAGTGGATCAGGTGGTTCCAGCATACTCGGCAGGTGGTACCGGCGTGTCCGGAACATGGTTCTGGCAAGTCTGAGAGGCGGTTCCGGCATGCCCGACAGGTGATTCCAGAGTGTCCGCCACATGGTTTTGGCGTACCCGGCAGGTGATTTTGGCGTGTCTGGCAGGTGCTTCTTGCAAGTCGAGCATTTGGCTCAGCCATGCTCAACAGGTGCTTCCGGCATGTCTGGCACGTGGTTCTGGTTTGTCTGAGAGCTGGTTCTGGCATGTCCGGCAGATGATTCTGGAGTGTCCACCAAGTGGTTGTGGCATACCCGGCAGGTGATTTTAGCGTGTCAGGTAGGTGGTTCCAGCGAGTCGAGTAGGTGGTTCCGGTGTGCTCGGAAGGTGGTTCAGGCGGGTCTGGCAGGTGGTTTCGTCTGTTCGGGGTTTGGTTCCGGCATCTCAGGCACATGGTTCTGGCACGTCTGAGAGGTGGTTCCGGCCAGCCCGACAGGTGTTTCCGGAGTGTCCGCCAAGTGGTTTTGGCGTAGCTGAAAGGTGATGTTGGCGTGACAGGCAGGTGGTTCCAGCCAGCCCGGCAGGTGATTCCGGAGTGTCTGCCGTGTGGTTCTGGCGTAGCTGGCAGGTGATATTGGCGTGTCCAGCATGTGGTTCCGGCGAGCTCGGCAGGTGGTACCAGCGTGTCCGGAACATGGTTCTGGCACCTCTGAGAGATGGTTCCTGCATGCCAGGCAGGTGATTCCGGAGTGTCCGGCATGCGGTTCTGGCACCTCTGAGAGGTGGTTCCGGCATGCCCGGAAGTTGGTTACGGAGTGTCTGCCAAGTGGTCCTGGAGTAACCGGCATGTGATTCTGGCGTGTCCAGCAGGTGGTTCTGGGGAGTGGATCAGGTGGTTCCAGCATACTCGGCAGGAGGTACCGGCCTATCCGGAACATGGTTTTGGCAAGTCTGAGAGGCGGTTCCGGCAGGCCCGAGAGGTGATTCCGGAGTGTTCGCCAAGTGGTTCTGGCGCAGCCGGCAGGTGATTTTGCATGTCCGGCAATGGTTCTGGCGAGTCGAGCCGGTGGTTCCGGAATGTCCGGCTGGTGGTTCCGGCATGTCCGGCAGGTGGTTCCGGCATGTCCAGCACGTGGTTCCAGCATGCCCTGCAGGTGATTCCGGAGTGTCCGGCATGTGGTTCTGGCACCTCTGAGAGGTGGTTCCGGCATGCCCGGCAGGTGATACCGGAGTGTTCGCCAAGTGGTTCTGGCGTAGCCGGCAGGTGATTTTGCATGTCCGGCAATGGTTCTGGCAGGTCGAGCCGGTGGTTCAGGAATGTCCGGCAGGTGGTTCCAGCATGTCCGTCAGGTGGTTCCGGCATGTCCAGCACGTGGTTCCAGCATGCCCTGCAGGTGATTCCGGAGTGTCCGGCATGTGGTTCTGGCACCTCTGAGAGGTGGTTCCGGCATGCCCGGCAGGTGTACCGGAGTCTCCGGCATGTGGTTCCAGCATGCCCGGCAGGTGATTCCGGAGTGTACGGCATGTGGTTCTGGCACCTCTGAGAGGTGGTTCCGGCATGCCCGGCAGTTGGTTACGGAGTGTCTGCCAAGTGGTTCTGGAGTAGCCGGCAGGTGATTCTGTCGTATCCAGCAAGTGGTTCTGGGGAGTGGATCAGGTGGTTCCGGCATACTCAGCAGGTGGTACCGGCATGTCCAGTACATGGTTCTGGCAAGTCTGAGAGGTGGTTCCGGCACGCCCGACAGGTGATTCCGGAGTGTTCGCCAAGTGTTTCTGGCGTAGCCGGCAGGTCATTTTGCATGTCCGGCGGTGGTTCCGGCGAGTCGAGCCGGTGGTTCCGGCGTGTCCGGCAGGTGGTTCTGGCGTGACCGGCACGAGGTTCTGGCACATCTGAGAGTTGGTTCCGGCATGCCCGACAGGTGATTCCGGAGTGTCTGCCACGTGGTTCTACGTACCCGGCAGGTGATTTTGGCGTGTCTGGCAGGTGCTTCTTGCAAGTCTCGCATTTGGCTCAGGCATGCTCAGCAGGTGCTTCCGGCGTGTCTGGCACGTGGTTCTGGTGTGTCTGAGAGCTTGTTCTGGCATGTCCGGCAGATGATTCCGGAGTGTCCACCAAGTGGTTGTGGCATACCCGGCAGGTGATTTTAGCGTTTCAGGTAGGTGGTTCCAGCGAGTCGAGTAGGTGGTTCCGGCGTGCTCGGCAGGTGGTTCAGGCGGGTCTGGCAGGTAGTTTCGGTCTGTTCGGGGTGTGGTTCCGGCATCTCAGGCACATGGTTCTGGCACGTCAGATAGGTGGTTCCGGCCGGCCCGACAGGTGTTTCCATGGTGTCCGCCAAGTGGTTCTGGCATAGCTGGCAGGTGATGTTGGCGTGACCGGCAGGTGGTTCCAGCCAGCCCGGCAGGTGATTCCGAAGTGTGCACCAAACGGTTGTGGCGTAGCCGGAAGGTGATTTTGGCGTGTCCAGCAGGTGGTTTGGCGAGTCGAGCAGATGGTTCTGACGTGCTCGGCAGGTGCTTCCGGTGTCATTGGCATGTGGTTCCAGCATGTCTGAGAGTCGGTTCCGCCATGCCCGGCAGGTGACACCGGAGTGTTCGCCAAGTGGTTCTGGCGTAGCTGGCAGGTGATTTTGCATGTCCGGCAATGCTTCCGGCGAGTCGAGCCGGTGGTTCCAGAATATCCGGCAGGTGGTTCCGGCATGTCCGGCAGGTGGTTCCGGCATGTCCAGCACGTGGTTCCAGCATTCCCGGCAGGTGATTCCGGAGTTTCCGGCATGTGGTTCTGGCACCTCTGAGAGGTGGTTCCGGCATGCCCGGCAGGTGATACCGGAGTGTCCGGCATTTGGTTCTGGCACCTCTGAGAGGTGGTTCCGGAATGCCTGGCCTGTGATTCCGGAGTGTCTGCCGAGTGGTTCTGGCATAGCCGGCAGTTGATTTTGGCGTGTCCACTAGGTGGTTGTGGGTAGTGGATCAGCTGGTTCCGGCATACTCGGCAGGTGGTACCGGCGTGTCCAGAACATGGTTCTGGCAAGTCTGAGAGGTGGTTCCGTCACGCCCGACAGGTGATTCCGGAGCGTCCGCCAAGTGTTTCTGGCGTACCCGGCAGGTGATTATCGCCTGTCCGACAGGTGTATCTTGCGAGTCGAGCAGCTGGCTGAGGCATGCTCAGCTGGTGCTTCCGGCGTCTCTGGCGCGTGGTACTGGTGTGTCTGAGAGCTGGTTCTGGCATGTCCGGCAGATGATTCCGGAGTGTCCACCAAGTGGTTCTTGTATACCTGGCAGATGATTTTGGCGTGTCAGGAAGTTGGTTCCGGCTAGTTGATCAGGTGGATCAGGCGTACTCGCCAGGGGGTTCACGCGGGTCTGGCAGGTGGTTTTGGTCTGTTCGGGGAGTGGTTCCGGCATCTCAGGCTCATGGTTCTGGCACGTCTGAGAGGTGGTTCCGGCCGGCCCGACAGGTGTTTCCATGATGTCCGCCAAGTGGTTCTGGCATAGCTGGCAGGTGATGTTTGCGTGACCGGCAGGTGGTTCCAGCCAGCCCGGCAGGTGATTCCGAAGAGTTCACCAAATGGTTGTGGCGTAGCCGGCAGGTTATTTTGGCGTGTCAGGAAGTTGGTTCCGGCTAGTTGAGCAGGTGGATCAGGCGTGCTCGCCAGGGGGTTCAGGCGGGTGTGGCAGGTGGTTTCGGTCTGTTCGGGGAGTGGTTCCGGCATCTCAGGCACATGGTTATGGCACGTCTGAGAGGTGGTTCCGGCCGGCCGGAGAGGTTTTTCCGGAGTGTCCGCCAAGTGGTTCTGGCGTAGCTGAAAGTGATGTTGGCATGACCGGCAGGTGGTTCCAGCCAGCCCGGCAGATGATTCCGGAGTGTCTGCCGTTTGGTTCTGGCGTAGCTGGCAGGTGATTTTGGCGTGTACAGCAGGCGGTTCCGGCGAGCTCGGCAGGTGGTACCAGCATGTCCGGAACAAGGTTCTTGCACGTCTGAGAGATGGTTCCGGCATGCCCGGCAGGTGATTCGGGAGTGTCCGGCATGTGGTTCTGGCACCTCTGAGAGGTGGTTCCCGGCATGCCCGGCAGGTGATTCCGGAGTGTTCGGCATGTGGTTCTGGCACCTCTGAGAGGTGGTTCCTGCATGCCCGGCAGGTGGTTCCGGAGTGTCTGCCGAGTGGTTCTGGCGTAGTCGGCATGTGATTCTGGCGTGTCCAGCAGGTGGTTCTGGGGAGTGGATCAGGTGGTTCTGGCATACTCGGCAGGTGGTACCGGCGTGTCCGGAACATGGTTATGGCAAGTCTGAGAGGCGGTTCCGGCATGCACGACTGGTGATTCCGGAGTGTCCGCAACATGGTTCTGGCGTAGCCAGCAGGTGATTTTGGCGTGTCTGGCAGGTACTTCTTGCAAGTTGAGAATGTGGCTCCGGCATGCTCAGCAGGTGTTTCCGGCGTGTCTGGTACGTGGTTCTGGTGAGTCTGAGAGCTGGTTCTGGCATGTCCGGCAGATGATACCGGAGTGTCCACCAAGTGGTTGTGGCATACCCGGCAGGTGATTTTAGCGTGTCAGGTAGGTGGTTCCGGTGAGTCGAGTAGGCGGTTCCGGCGTGCTTGGCAGGTGGTTCAGGCGGGTCTGGCAGGTGGTTTCGGTCTGTTCGGGGTGTGGTTCCGGCATCTCAGGCACATGGTTCTGTCACGTCTGATAGGTGGTTCCGGCCGGCCCGACAGGTGTTTCCATGGTGTCCGCCAAGTGGTTCTGCCATAGCTGGCAGGTGATGTTGGCGTGACCGGCAGGTGGTTCCAGCCAGCCCGGCAGGTGATGCCGAAGCGTTCACCAAATGGTTGTGGCGTAGCCGGCAGGTGATTTTGGCGTGTCCAGCAGGTGGTTATGGCGAGTCGAGCAGGTGGTTCTGGCTTGCTCGGCAGGTGCTTCCGGTGTCATTGGCATGTGGTTCCGGCATGTCTTAGAGGTGGTTCCGCCATGCCCGGCAGGTGATTCCGGAGTGTTCGCCAAGTGGTTCTGTCGTAGCCGGCAGGTGATTTTGCATGTCCGGCAATGGTTCCGGCGAGTCGAGCCGGTGGTTCCGGCATGTCCGGCATGTGGTTCCGGCATGTCCGGCAGGTGGTTCCGGCATGCCCGACAGGTGATTCCGGAGTGTCCGGCATGTGGTTCTGGCACCTCTGAGAGGTGGTTCCGGCATGCCCGGCAGGTGATACCGGAGTGTTCGCCAAGTGGTTCTGGCGTAGCCGGCAGGTGATTTTGCATGTCCGGCAATGGTTCCGGCGAGTCGATCCGGTGGTTCCGGAATGTCCGGCAGGTGGTTCCGGCATGTCCGGCAGGTGGTTCCGGCATGTCCAGCATGTGGTTCCAGCATGCCCTGCAGGTGATTCCGGAGTGTCCGGCATGTGGTTCTGGCACCTCTGAGAGGTGGTTCCGGCATGCCCGGCAGGTGATACCGGAGTGTCCGACATTTGGTTCTGGCACCTCTGAGAGTTGGTTCCGGAATGCCTGGCCTGTGATTCCGGAGTGTCTGCCGAGTGGTTCTGGCGTAGCCGTCAGTTGATTTTGGCGTGACCACTAGGTGGTTCTGGGGAGTGGATCAGCTGGTTCCGGCATACTCGGCAGGTGGTACCGGCGTGTCCAGAACATGGTTCTGGCAAGTCTGAGAGGTGGTTCCGGCACGCCCGACAGGTGATTCCGGAGCGTCCGCCCAGTGTTTCTGGCGTACCCGGCAGGTGATTTTGGCATGTCCGACAGGTGTATCTTGCGAGTCGAGCAGGTGGCTCAGGCATGCTCAGCTGGTGCTTCCGGCGTCTCTGGCACGTGGTTCTGGTGTGTCTGAGAGCTGGTTCTGGCATGTCCGACAGATGATTCCGGAGTGTCCACCAAGTGGTTCTTGTATACCTGGCAGGTGATTTTGGCGTGTCAGGAAGTTGGTTCCAGTTAGTTGAGCAGGTGGCTCAGGCGTGCTTGCCAGGGGCTTCAGGCAGGTCTGGCAGGTGGTTTCGGTCTGTTCGGGGAGTGGTTCCGGCATCTCAGGCTCATGGTTCTGGCACATCTGAGAGGTGGTTCCGGCCGGCCCGACAGGTGTTTCCATGGTGTCCGCCAAGTGGTTCTGGCATAGCTGGCAGGTGATGTTGGCGTGACCGGCAGGTGGTTCCAGCAAGCCCGGCAGGTGATTCCGAAGAGTTCACCAAATGGTTGTGGCGTAGCCGGCAGGTGATTTTGGCGTGTCCAGCAGGTGGTTTTGGCGAGTCGAGCAGGTGGTTCTGGCGTGCTTGGCAGGTGTTTCCGGTGTCATTGGCATGTGGTTCCGGCATGTCTGAGAGGTGGTTCCGGCATGCCCGGCAGGTGGTTCCGGAGTGTCTGCCGAGTGGTTCTGGAGCCAGCCCGGCAGGTGATTCCGAAGAGTTCACCAAATGGTTGTGGCGTAACCGGCAGGTGATTTTGGAATGTCAGGAAGTTGGTTCCGGCTAGTTGAGAAGGTGGATCAGGCGTGCTCGCCAGGGGGTTCAGGCGGGTCTGGCAGGTGGTTTCGGTCTGTTCGGGGAGTGGTTCCGGCATCTCAGGCACATGGTTCTGGCACGTCTGAGAGGTGGTTCCGGCCGGCCGGAGAGGTGTTTCCGGAGTGTCCGCCAAGTGGTTCTGGCGTAGCTGAAAGGTGATGTTGGCGTGACCGGCAGGTGGTTCCAGCCAGCCCGGCAGGTGATTCCGGAGTGTCTGCCGTGTGGTTCTGGCGTAGCTGGCAGGTGATTTTGGCGTGTACAGCAGGTGGTTCCGGCGAGCTCGGCAGGTGATTCGGGAGTGTCCGGCATGTGGTTCTGGCACCTCTGAGAGGTGGTTCCGGCATGCCCGGCAGGTGATTCCGGAGTGTTCGGCATGTGGTTCTGGCACCTCTGAGAGGTGGTTCCGGCATGCCCGGCAGTTGGTTACGGAGTGTCTGCCGAGTGGTTCTGGAGTAGGCTGCAGGTGATTCAGGCGTATCCAGCAGGTGGTTCTGGGGAGTGGATCAGGTGGTTCTGGCATACTCGGCAGGTCGTACCGGCGTGTCCGGAGCATGGTTCTGGCAAGTCTGAGAGGTGGTTCCGGCATGCCCGACAGGTGATTCCGGAGTGTTCGCCAAGTGGTTCTGGCGTAGCCGGCAGGTCATTTTGCATGTCCGGCGGTGGTTCCGGCGAGTCGAGCCGGTGGTTGCGGCGTATCCAGCAGGTGTTTCCGGTCTGTCCGGCAGGTGGTTCTGGCGTTACCGGCACGAGGTTCTGGTACGTCTGATAGTTGGTTCCGGCATGCCCGACAGGTGATTCCGGAGTGTCCGCCACGTGGTTCTGGCGTACCCGGCAGGTGATTTTGGCGTGTCAGGCAGGTGTTTCTTGCAAGTCGAGCATTTGGCTCAGGCATGCTCAGCAGGTGCTTCCGGCGTTTCTGGCACGCGGTTCTGGTGTGTCTGAGAGCTGGTTCTGGCATGCCCGGCAGATGATTCCGGAGTGTCCACGAAGTGGTTGTGGCATACCCGGCAGGTGATTTTAGCGTGTCAGGTAGGTGGTTCCGGCGAGTCGAGTAGGTGGTTCCGGCATGCTCGGCAGGTGGTTCAGGCGGGTCTGGCAGGTGGTTTCGGTCTGTTCGGGGTGTGGTTCCGGCATCTCAGGCACATGGTTCTGGCACGTCTGATAGGTGGTTCTGGCCGGCCCGACAGGTGTTTCCATGGTGTCAGCCAAGTGGTTCTGGCATAGCTGGCAGGTGATGTTGGCGTGACCGGCAGGTGGTTCCAGCCAGCCCGGCAGGTGATTCCGAAGCGTTCACCAAATGGTTGTGGCGTAGCCGGCAGGTGAGTTTGGCGTGTACAGCAGGTGGATTTGGCAAGTGCAGCAGGTGGTTCTGGCGTGCTCGGCATGTGCTTCCGGTGTCATTTGAATGTGCTTCCGGCATGTCTGAGAGGTGGTTCCGCCATGCCCGGCAGGTGATTCCGGAGTGTTCGCAAAGTGGTTCTGGTGTAGCCGGCAGGTGATTTTGCATGTCCGGCAATGGTTCCGGCGAGTCGAGCCGGTGGTTCCGGCATGTCCGGCAGGTGGTTCCGGCATGTCCGGCAGGTGGTTCCGGCATGTCCAGCACGTGGTTCCAGCATGCGCTGCAGGTGATTCCGGAGTGTCCGGCATGTGGTTCTGGCACCTCTGAGAGGTGGTTCCGGCATGCCTGGCAGGTGATACCGGAGTGTCCGGCATTTGGTTCTGGCACCTCTGAGAGGTGGTTCCGGAATGCCTGGCCTGTGATTCCGGAGTGTCTGCCGAGAGGTTCTGGCGTAGCCAGCAGTTGATTTTGGCGTGTCCACTAGGTGGTTCTGGGGAGTGGATCAGCTCGTTCCGGCATACTCAGCAGGCGGTACCGGCGTGTCCAGAACATGGTTCTGGCAAGTCTAAGAGGTGGTTCCTGCACGCCCGACAGGTGATTCCGGAGCGTCCGCCCAGTGTTTCTGGCGTACCCGGCAGGTGATTTTGGCATGTCCGACAGGTGTATCTTGCGAGTCGAGCAGGTGGCTCAGGCATGCTCAGCTGGTGCTTCCGGCATCTCTGGCACGTGGTTCTGGTGTGTCTGAGAGCTGGTTCTGGCATGTCCGGCAGATGATTCCGGAGTGTCCACCAAGTGGTTGTGGCATACCCGGCAGGTGATTTTAGCGTGTCAGGTAGGTGGTTCCAGCGAGTCGAGTAGGTGGTTCCGGCGTGCTCGGCAGGTGGTTCAGGCGGGTCTGGCAGGTGCTTTCGGTCTGTTCGGGGTGTGGTTCCGGCATCTCAGGCACATGGTTCTGGCACGTCTGATAGGTGGTTCCGTCCGGCACGACAGGTGTTTCCATGTTGTCCGCCAAGTGGTTCTGGCATAGCTGGCAGGTGATGTTGGCGTGACCGGCAGGTGGTTCCAGCAA